>NC_135662.1:38232294-38546044 GCF_964188315.1 Podarcis muralis
ACATGTGTTTGATTGCAGTGTCACATGGGGGCATAAAAGCTGTGTGTGGGAGTGCTTGATTGGCCATGTGTTTGGGTGGGGCCATGCTTTCTGGGATCTGTGTGCAGATTTGGTAATATGTTGGACTTGCTATGAAAGCCTCGGACATGTCTTTGGGGCTTCACTTGGGCTTCTGCCCTTTTCCTTAGCTGTAGCTCCCACCCCATCCCAGCTGCCACCCAGTGGCTATCACCCTATCCCAGCTCCCACCCCATCCCAGCTGCCACCCAGTGGCACAGAGGATTTTGCGCAGGTGGTTTGCTAGTGCAGATGCTCCCAAGCAGAATCCCATAATTTGCGTTGTTCTTTCCAGTAATGAATATCCATCTTTACTAATGACTGAATTTTGCAAAACTCTTTGTACTTGAGGAAATCATAAATTCAGAGACGCATTTTCCTAAACCTTGTCCTATTCTAGTATTAAAGTCAGCAGCAATTATTATATGAGAGCCTGCAGTTACAGCATAGAGATCAGATGTCACATTATCCAGATTCCTTCAGTTCTTAGATCCCTGAGGAAGAATGTAGACAAGTTGTACAAGAAAGCATGAAATTTCTGCATGGAAGCACAGGAATTGTCTTGCAATTACTAGAGTAAAAGAAGAAGAAGAAGAGGCACTCTCATAGCTGTTTTGTGGTCAGGTAAGGTTTTCTTGCAATGCGATAATGGGCCAAAAGACCCAGGTTGACATGCTGTATTGGAAACATTGCCTGATTCAAATATGATGCCTGAAACATTATTGGGAGAAGAGGTTGAGGTTGTAAATGGCCAAAAGCAAGCCTGCAGCTTCCAACTTCCTTTTTTGTGAGGACTCTTGCTGATATTTCATGTGTTGTTTTTCACCTGATTCTGATACAATGTTTTATATTTTATAGCATTGTTTTATATCTTATAGCTTTATTTTATATCATATTTCACATATTTTAAGAAAAAAAGCATGATTTAAATTTAATAACTTACCTGGAAACCGATATATGGCACGATCAATTATTGTAAAGCACTCTCTCCCTGTCTCCTTGAAAAGTCTAGCGACAAGGAAGAAATAGTCAATAGTACAAACTGGGTGATAAAAGATAATGAGTCGCCACGCTGCATGGTGGCTAACTGTTTCGCCTGGGATCCGCAAGCTCCTATTCGTCGGGATTTGCTGCTGCTGTTGGCACTGTTGGCGCGCGGCAGATCGTGTCCGGAGATATTTCCTCTGCTGCCGCTTGCATTCCCCATTGTTCTGCGCTGGCACGTCATGTTGGGTGGTGCTGGGAGTGTGCGTCAACAGCGGAAAAGCCAGCAAAGGAACCCACAGCTTGGCACATGCAACAGGATGCGTCGTGCAGCTCCCACAACGTTACACGGTGCGCCGTGCATGGCGCCAAAACGGTTAGCTGCCATGTAGTTGGGGCAAGAGCCAACAGCCAATGGGAGCAGGGCCCCTCAGAGCGCCACGGGCTCTTCTGCTGTGGGCAGCTTGGTGCGAGTTTGGGAGCGAGCGTTGGAGTCCGGGGAAGAGCTGCCTGGAGCAGAAGAGTCCGCAGTGCTCCAACAGGCTCTGTTCCACTCGGCTGTCGGTGGCTCGCAGTTGTTTCTTGTACTGAGGCTATCCACTCAATTTAAATTATGTGGTGCGAACACAACACCGAGGAAGACGGAGGGTGGGGAAAACAGTGAGCTGATGGGTGGCAGCATTTTGGAATTCCCTGCAAAGTGCCTCTTTCTGGGGATGTGAAGTGGAATAGCAGCATTGCTGCCAGAGAAGAACAGATGCCGATGGCCAAACCCTGTTATTATTGCCTCTAGAACTTCTTTCCAGTTGGGTTATTGGGGACCATGCCACAGTACACAGCCATTGCATTTTTGTCTACAAATTACTAAGTCATCTGAAAACAGACCTTTACATAGTTGAATTGCATATTTTTTTATTTTACTCTATCTTCACTATATCTTTCAACAAAAAAGTATGGGTAAAGAGACAAAATTGATAAGGGTGGGGGGGCTTTAAACTACAGCTGTTTTGCTTCCAATAATAGCTGTTTTATAGGGAGGAATTTAATTTCTGCTTCTCAGTGTTATAATATCGGAAAAGCTGTAAGTGCTTAATTTCATCTCTGCAAATAGAGAACATCCTAGCTGTGTTTTAAGTTGACAATGTGGAAACAGGCTAAGATTTTCATACAACTGGTTTGTACACACAGAGAGAGACAAGACAGCATTCCTCTCTCTCTATCTGCTGATCCCTGAACAGTAACTGACGGATAACACAACTACTAGCACATTTGCAAAACTAAGCAAGGATCGTTTGTTGAGATTGCAGGGGGTTGACTAGACAACCCGTTGGGCCCCTTCCAACTCTACACTTTATGATTCTATGAACAAAATCTTTTACTTAAATTCCTGGTAAGCCTAAATTGCCTTGACTTTGGTCACCTCTCTCTGAGAGCAGAAGTCTTGTCTGGTGCTCTACTTTTTCATAGGCACATTTCTACCAGTATGGAAACACATCCCTTTATGTGGAGGTTTAAAGAGACTGATGTGGGTGTGCCATCTGTATGAAGAAACCAAGCATTGTGAAAAAGAGAGAAGGCTTGGGGAGACTGCTTCTGGGAAGTTGTGCCTTTTGTAATCAGCGTAATATGGAATCACACCTATAAGAACATTCATAATGCACAATAACATATTGCATCACAGAAAATCAGTTCTTGACTAAGGAATAAAGGTAGGAATTGTACTCGCAACACTCTGTCTGCAATTCAGTCATAGAATCATTAAGAACAAATATCCATGGCTTGTAAAAGCCAAACAGAACCAGAAAACATAAAAAACACATGTATCTTATCTTCACTAGTCACTTCATGAATCACTTGAAGAGTTAAAGCTGATTAAAACTCATTAAAACCACTTTGTTGTTTAGTCATGTTTGACTCTTTGTGACCTCATGGACCACAGGAAGACAGGCACTCCTATCTTCTAAAAGGCAGATAAAAACCAGAGGCCTTCCAGAGAGAGATGATGCCTTGCAAGCTGCTGAGTCCCTTCCAGACACTGTTCTACTTCATTGCCTGACACTCCTAAGAATATGAGGGAGCCCTGTTTGCTCCATGGTTGCCATGGAGACCAGGACCTAGAGGTTTTATGGTCAAGAGCCATGTGTTGCAGCATTTCTGGTCTTTGAACTTGTAGGAGCATAGAGACTGCTCTATAAAAAGTGGAGATAAAGAAGAAAATACAGTTATAAAAGGGGAAATCAGTGAAATTTATAAAATATTCGTAGAAATGGAGGATCAAGAATGTAAGGCTTGGGTCTCCCCCCCCCCCCCACGAGATGACTCCGGCAGTTAATTGTTTAAGATTTATTGGTTCATCAAAAGCCCCGGTTGGACCTCTGCTAATTTCAGTCTTCCTCCAATGAGATAGTTGCTGGAACTGAGCTCCGCCCCCTTTTTCCCCAGCAAGGGAAGGGAGTGGAGAGGATCTCAGCTGGAGCAATGCCAATAATGAGAGACTGACTGCATTCATTTGTCTCTCGCTGTAATGATTGAATAAACTCATTAGTAAGAACTCTTCTTGTTTTTCTCTGCTTCTTGCTGCCACCGGGGGAGGGGGAGGGATAAAATCCCCCAAAGCCTGACAATAAATATAGAAATAAATATATAGATATAGATGTAGATGTAGATATAGATATGTAGATGTAGATAGATATGATCATCATCATATTGTAAACTGCCTGATGAACTTCAGTTTTTAATGAGTCTGTGACTGAATTGCAGGCACTGCATGACAGAGTAAAATGGACCAACATGTATGTATGCGATTATTCCTCTGACTTAACTGACAAACGCATGCTGGACTTGGATCCTTCACCTCCACCTGACAGTATTGAACATGTGCCGGATGCCAGAGACCCTTTGATATCAGAGCATGTCAACCTGGAATTTCTGGGGCACCAAAGCAAGCAATTCATGCTGCATAATTAATGCAGCATGGTGCCAATGGAAGAGCTTTTACTGGAGCAGCACAAGGATTCAATATTATAAACCGAACATGTTCTTAAGGTTTGTGTATTACATCATGTTCCTATCTCATACACATCTTATACTGGGAGAAGCCACCAGCAAATGGAGGTAACACAGTTGTCACAATACCTACCTTTACCCCTTAGTCAATAGCTGGTTATGTGACATGGTTGCTATTGTAGGTGTGACTTTAATTAGAATAATTTTAATTACAAATGGGCACAACCTCTTAGCAGTCTTTTTCACAATGCTTGGTTTCTTCATACAAATGGCACACTCATCACAGTCTCTTTAAAGCACCACAGAAAAGGACCTTTCTCCATAGGGGTGGAAATCAGCCTACGAAAAAGTTCACCAGACAGGACTTCTGCTGCATCCACAGAGAGGTGACTGAAGCAAAGGGAATTTAGACTTACCAGAAATGTAAGTAAAAAAAAATGTTCATAGAATCATAAAGTGTAGAGCTGGAAGGGATTCCAAGGGTCATCTAGTCAACCCTCTTCAATGCAGGAATCTCATCAAAGTCTCTCATTCAGTGGAAAGAAGTTATATGGCTTTAGCAGAAATGTTATAAAGAATTAAGTAAGAATAGATTGTTAACGGGTCAAGATGTAAAATCTAAGGTTAAATTGCATTAAGATAAATTATGGAACTAAATTTGAGAAAGAGGGAAAGGACTTGCTGAAACAACTAATTGAATTAGAATACAAAAAAGGGAGGTGTGAAGAAGTCAAGGAAAAAAGTAAATGAAAGATAAAGACATGAAAATAGTGGATGCCTTTTTTTTCTTTTTAAAATGTTTTTGTTCTTATATGTTTTTGTTTTTTGTTTTTTATTGTTTTGTTGTATTGTTGTTTTTTATTGTATTTTCTTATTTTTGAAGTATTGTAACCTTTTATTTTTTGCTTTTCTTTTTTCTGTAATTGTTAAACTTTAATAAATATCTTTAAAAAAAACAAAAAAACAAAGTCTCTCATTCAGTCTGAAACCATACTAGACCCTGCTTCATTTGCAAATGTCCTAGTAGTTGTATTATTTGTCACTTCCTGTGCAGGAGTCAGCAGAGAGAGAGAGAGAGAGAGAGAGAGAGAGAGAGAGAGAGAGAGAGATGCTGTCTGTGTGTCTCTCTCTCTGTGTTTGTGTGCGTGTAAAAACTAGTTGTATGAACATCTTAGCCTGTTTCCACACTGTCAACATAAAACACAGCTAGGATGTTAATTTCTTTTAGTCAGGGTTGATTTGAAGCTGGGATAGATATGGATGGTAGCTAATGTCAAGTGTACACTACTGTCCAAGCCAACAGTGGGAAAGCATTGCATGCAGACTCAAATATATGTGAGATAAAAACATTTTGTTTCAGTTGAAACAGTGCCCCCGTGGAATTCACCATTCCTCAAATACCAGTAATGAGGGCTTCCCCATTCTTAGCAAGGGTGGGTGGAAAGGATCTTATTAAATAAAATAATAATAATAATAATAATAATAATAATAATAATAATAATAATAATTTTTATTAATTTTCAATTAAGAACATCCAATTAAGAACAAATCAAATCAAATCATAATCCAATTCAAAAACAAAACAAAAAACAAATTATGGTACAATCTGAATTATTAATTATTAAATTTCACATGGACTTCCCATATTCTGGACTTCTGAAGAACTCATCTCACATAATGATATTTCTGCCCTCTTCTTGTTCTCATATTTTCCACATTCTGATCTTAAACTCTCAAAGTCCTCAGTCACTGGCTAATCGATTCTCAGTCATGTTAAAAAATCATATATCCTTTCATCTGTCAGGCGTAGTTTAATTTGTATATATACTGTGTGTGTGTGTGTGTGTGTGTGTGCGTGTGTGCGCGCGCGCGCATGTGTGTGTGTGTATTTCCTTTGTCTGTTTGCCAAGGAAGCTTTCCCTGGCTCACTCTTATCTTCCAGTTCTGGCTCTTGTCCAAGCCTTCCATTTGAAGTTTTATGATGCAGTAAATTCCCAAGTTGTTGAGTTGTTAAGCATACTGTTCGCAAATATATGTAGCAATTAAAATGGAAAATATTCCACAGATATAAATCATTTGGCAATTGATCAGCTTTTCCAGGGACCACACAAGTCTCCCCTCTAGGGAGGGGAGTTGCTAGACACCCGTTTCGCTTTCTTTCCCACCCATAAAGAAGAAAAACCTGCAAACAGGTGCACTGTATGTTGTGGGATATTTCACAAATTATTGTCTCAGATCATTGTAGAATCAGCCAAAAGATGTTCCCCACTCCCACGAAAGAGGGAGGAATTCACTTTTTTTCCATCCTGCGTCACAGCTATCAAGCACCATCTTGTTCCGCTCATTTATCTTTGTCAAGTAAGGTAAGCAGTAAGGTTTACTGTCGTACCATGTCTGTTCAACTTCCAAAACATTTGAAAACCAAAGCAAGGCTTCCAATTGGCTGCAGAAAGCTCCTGCAGCCAATCAGAAGCCGTGGAAGCCCCACTAGACGTTCGGCTTCCCAGAACGTTTGAGAACTAAGCTATTTGCAAACCAAGGTACAACTGATCTAAGACAAACCACAGCAGTGAAATTTATTTTTTCGTGGCTCTCGGGGGTGAGGAACTAGAGCACTTATGGCTTTTTCAGGTATTACTTTATCCTATCACACAGCTACTATAGGCACAAACCCCCCCACCACCAATCTTGTCTATTTTCTTATACCATTAAGTTGAAAAATGTAGTGAAGATAGAGTAGAATCAAAAATATACAATTCGACTATGTAAAACTAATGGATGTTAAGATGACTTAGTAAGTTGAAGACAAAAATGTGATGGCTGAGTATTGTGGCATGATCTCCAATAACCCAACTGGAAAGAAGTTCTAGAGGCAGTTAAAACGGTTTGGCCATCGGCATCTGTTCTTATCTGGCAGCAGTGCTGTTTTCCATTTCACATCCCCAGAAAGAGACATTTTGCGGTGTATCCCCAAATGCTGCTACCCTTCAGCTCACTTTTCTACCCACCCTCAATCTTGTTCAGTGTTGCGTTTGCACCACACAATTTAAGTCGAGTGGTTAGGCTCAGCATAGGGAACAACTGTGTAGCAAAGTTAGTTTTTACTTTGGGGGCACAAAGACACTGAAAAAACACACTCTACAGCCCAGAGAGCATTTTGACTTATAAAGTCCTTGATGAGGCAAAGTCGACACAGTAAGAGCAAAGTCCAGTTGTTAACGAAGACCTGCAACTGCCAGAGTTCTCTCAGTCAAAAGTCTTGCAATGTGTCCAAATTCCTTCAGATTAAATCTTCACAAAGTTCTCCACTTTTTAACTGGATCATTCCAACAGTCTCCATGTCTCTCTTTAGGGGGCAGGGAACCATTTATGCTGACTCAAAGAGAAGTAACCCTTTCCCACTTTCCTTAATACTTCAGCAGTGGAATGAAACCAGCTTGCTTTACATCAAATAAATGATGGAGTCATACATTTGTAATGTTGTACATCCCCATGATGGATGCTGGAAAAACAATACGTCTACTTGGCAAGTTACAGTGGGGAAAACTAGGAAAATATTAAATCACATGAGATTTCATGTAATCATGAATGCTTCTGGGATGACAGTTCAAACTAATGTACTGCATTTTCTGTTTTCCAGGTAAACAGTTGAAAAAAATACCATCACAACTGAGGAAATTTCCACTTCATATATTTCTTTCATTGGCATACACGTGGTGCTTCAGATTAGGAAACCATGAGCTGGTTTTCTCAAATTCTTGAAAACTGGATCAGTGTTTCTTATTTGGAAGAATATCGGACCTTAGTGGTTCACCCTTTGTGGTTACTTAAGCTTCTGATTTTACTTTATTCACCATTCATATGTACGGTTTTGTGTCTCTGGGCTCTCTCATTTGTGTTACATATTTACAAGAAGATTAATAACCAGCAAGAAAGTGATGTTAGCAAATTTTGGGAAAAACCAAGGAAAATTATTGCTCAAGTTTGTGATATAACTGGAAAGATATGGTATGGTGAGTAAGCTTTCTTTCATTCCAATAATTCAGTCTTATCAGCTTCTATACTTTCATAGGATTGAGCATCAGAATTTCAGACTTGAGACATTGGGACAATAGTTGCTACAGTGCATCAGGAGTGGACCTCTAAACCCACTTTAGAGTCACCACAGCTCCAAGCTGGCCTTGGCTCCATATGGATCAAAAGAAAGGCATGGAATTTTTTTTACGTAATAAGCAATCAAAACGAAAAGCAAAACATATTATGAGGTATGAAATTAAGATATATTACAGAAGAAAGGGTCACCTGGTGGCTGCATAAACACCATACATTTAATCACATTGAAAGCATGCCTCCTCTCCAAAAGAAACCAGGAGAATGTTGCTTACACCTCACAGAGCTATAATTAGCAAAGCTCTTTAAAAATAGTTTCATGGATTGTGGCAAGAGAAGGGGGTTGGGTTTAAACGTGTAGTGAGTACGCAGCGAATGTAATGAGTATATCATCGTGCAGTGAGACTTTGATGGTGCCATTTTCCAGAGCATGGTAAACCACTAGGTAACTCTGAAACATAAACTCTGGACACAAACCATGGAATCTGCCAGCGTAGGATGTGGTGATGGCTGCTAATTTGGATGGACACTGCGAAAAACCGGATGATGGAATACAGAGAGCTTTGGCTTGATCAAGAGGATCCATCTTATGTTCTCATCGCTTCCCAGAGTGATGTTGCTTTAGAAGTTGAAGCATAAATCAGAAATACATTACTAAAACCAAATTTGGGTCATAAGGATGAAACCCTGTGGCTACTTAGGACATTGGTCAAGGGTGCATCTGTCTGGGAAACTGTTTTCTCACTTTGTATAATAATAATAATAATAATAATAATAATAATAATAATAATAATAATAATAATTTATTATTTATACCCCGCCCATCTGGCTGGGCCTCCCCAGCCACTCTGGGTGGCTTCCATAAAAACCACAAATACCATAAAATATCACACGTTAAAAACTTCCCTGAACAGGGCTGCCTTAAGATGTCTTCTGAATGTCAGGTAGTTGTTTATCGCTTTGACATCTGCTGGAAGGGCGTTAAACAGGGTGGGCGCCACTACCGAGAAGGCCCTCTGCCTGGTTCCCTGTAGCCTCACTTCTCGCAATGAGGGAACCGCCAGCAGGCCCTCGGCGCTGGACCTCAGCATCCGGGCAGAATGATGGGGGTGGAGACGCTCCTTCAGGTATACTGGACCGAGGCCGTTTAGGGCTTTAAAGGTCAGCACCAACACTTTGAATTGTGCTCGGAAACATACTGGGAGCCAATGTAGGTCCTTCAAGACCGGTGTTATATGGTCTCGGCGGCCGCCCCCAGTCACCAGTCTAGCTGCCGCATTCTGAATTAGTTGTAGTTTCCGAGTCACCTTCAAAGGTAGTCCCACGTAGAGTGCATTGCAGTAGTCCAAGCGGGAGATAACCAGAGCATGTACCACTCTAGTGAGACAGTCTGCAGGCAGATAGGGTCTCAGCCTACGTACCAGATGGAGCTGGTAAACAGCTGCCCTGGACACAGATTTGACCTGTGCCTCCATGGACAGCTGTGAGTCCAGAATGACTCCCAGGCTGCGCACCTGGTCCTTCAGGGGCACAGTTACCCCATTCAGGACCAGGGAATCCTCCACACCTGCCCGCGTCCTGTCCCCCAAAACAGTACTTCTGTCTTGTCAGGATTCAACCTCAATCTGTTAGCCGCCATCCAACCTCCAACCGCCTCCAGGCACTCACACAGGACCTTCACTGCCTTCACTGGTTCTGATTTAAAAGAGAGGTAGAGCTGGGTATCATCCGCATACTGATGAACACCCAGCCCAGATCCCTTGATGATCTCTCCCAGCGGCTTCATGTAGATGTTGAAGAGCATGGGGGAGAGGACCGAACCCTGAGGCACCCCACAAGTGAGGGCCCAGGGGTCTGAACACTCATCCCCCACCACCACTTTCTGAACCCGGCCTAGGAGGAAGGAGCGGAACCACTGTATAACAGTGCCCCCAGCTCCCAGCCCCTGAAGACGGTCCAGAAGGATGTTATGGTCGATGGTATCAAACGCCGCTGAGAGATCCAGCAGAACTAGGAAACAGCTCTCACCTTTGTCCCTAGCCCGCCGGAGATCATCAACCAGTGCGACCAAGGCAGTTTCAGTCCCATGATGAGGCCTGAATCCCGACTGGAAGGGATCCAAATGGTCCGCTTCTTCCAGGCGTGCCTGGAGTTGTTCGGCAACCGCTCGCTCAATCACCTTGCCCAAGAAGGGCAGATTTGAGACTGGGCGATAGTTGGCCATCGTGGCCGCATCTAAGGATGGTTTTTTAAGAAGCGGTTTAATAACCGCCTCTTTCAGCGGGTCTGGGAAGGCTCCCTCACGGAGGGAAGCATTCACCACCCCACGAAGCCCATCGCCCAGTCCTTCCTGGCTAGCTTTTATAAGCCAGGATGGGCAAGGATCCAGGAGACAGGTGGTTGGTTTCACTCGTCCAAGCAGCCTGTCCACATCCTCGGAGGTAACAGATTGGAATTGATCCCACTCAACTTGACTAGACAGAACTCTAGCACTCTCCCGCCCCGGCCGTGCTCCCACGGTGGAGTCTACCTCCTTCTGAATCTGAGCGATTTTATCTGCAAAAAACTTTGCAAAATCATTGCAGGAGAATGTGTGGCCCGTACTGGGCCCCAATGTTGCAGGTGGTTCCGCTAAATTGTGAACCACCTGAAAAAGTCTCCTGCTGCTGTTTTCTGCAGATGCAATAGAGGCGGTGAAGAAATTCTTCTTCGCCGTCGCTATCGCCACTTGGTAGGCTCGACGTTGAGCTCTAACCTGTGTCCAGTCAGATTCGGAATGAGTTATCCGCCACCGGCGCTCTAGCCGTCTCAACGATTGTTTCATTGCCCTCAGCTCCGTGGAAAACCACGGGGCTGTCCGGGCTCCATGCAATCGGAGAGGGCGCTTCGGAGCCAAACAGTCAATAGCCCTGGTTAACTCCACATTCCAGCGGGCCACCAGGGAATCAGCTGAAAGGCCATCAACATGGGATAAAGCATCCCCTACCACTCTCTGGAAACCATTTGGATCCATTAAGTGGCAGGGGCGGACCATCCGAATTGGTCCCACCTCCCTGCAGAGGGGATGGGTCGCAGAGAAGTCCAGTTGCACCAGGAAGTGATCTGACCATGGCACTTCTTTCGTTTCGCTTTTACTTAGTGTCAGATCACCAACATCCATAGAGGTAAACACCAGGTCCAAGGCATGTCCGTGGCTATGGGTTGGGCCAGACTTATTCAGGGACAGCCCCATGGAGGCCATGCTTTCCACGAAGTCCCGAGCGGCCCCTTGTAAGGTCGTGTCGGCATGGATGTTAAAATCCCCTAGGACGACCAGGCTAGGTGTCTCCAGGAGAACATCCGCCACGACCTGAAGCAGCTCGGGCAGGGAATCCTTGGTGCAGCAGGGAGGTCGGTACACCAAAAGGAATCCTGTACTGCCCCTATTGCCCAACTTCCAGAACATGCACTCGGAAAACTGGGTCTTCCCAATAGGATGCCTGGTGCAAACTAATGACTTCCTAAAAATCACTGCAACCACCCCTCCCCGCCCACATGACCTGGGTTGCTGTGCGTAAGAGAAACCTGGTGGACAAGCAGCGGCAAGAACAGGCCCATCTGCTTCATCCAACCAAGTCTCTGTTACACATGCCAGGTCAAGTCCTCCATCCATGATCAAGTCATGGATGGCAGTGGTCTTATGAATCATTGATCTGGCATTGCACAGCAGCACCTTCAGGTCATGTGGGTATCCCTTGCTGATTCTAGTATCCATCCGGTCAGGACCGGACCCGGAGGCAGGAATAGTCCTCAGACAACGACTAAACCTGCCCCCTCTGTAAAGTGATTCAGAGAATGGTCTGAAGATATGAGTATTATAACACATCTAAATGCTTAAAGGAGATTGAGAGAGTGTCACAGTTTTAGCTTACTCAAAGACTAGGCAAAAATGTTTTCACCTGCACCCAAAAGTAAGCAAGAAAGGAATATTCCAGCAGAGGAGAATACCATTTGTTCTGGGATCACAACAGAGAAAGTCTTGATCTGTATAGATGACAAACTAGCATCCAGAACACTGAAACATATAGGAGAGGTTTTTACCTGATCTTAAATTTCAGTTTTCTGAACTGCACTGTTTTCCTCCAATAAAAGATTGCAATATTTCATTTATTTTTCACAAAGTAATATTTATTTGTGGCATTTTGTATTATTTCCAGGTTATGAAGTTATTGGCATGGAACATCTCCGTAAAGGACCAGGGATTATTGTTTATTATCACGCAGTCGCTGCTATTGACTATTCATTTCTTGTCGCTAAACTTTTTAAGGAGGCACAGAGAGAGTGCTTTTCAGTCATTAATAGTGGCATATATCAGTTACCAGGTAAATTATTAAATTCAAATCATGCTTTTTATCAAAAAATATGTGAAATGTGACATAAAACAATGCTATAAAATATAAAACCATGTATCAGGCAAACAGGTGAAAAACAACATACAAATAAAATATCAGCAAGATGATGGATGTGACCATGGGGAATGTAAGGAAAAATAAAACTCGTAACCAAGTGTTGATATTTCATTGTATCCTACCTATGCTGTTGGGGCAATCCTCTCAAAGCATGCCTCACTTCATTTCCCAGTGACAAGTTGCCCTGACAGATTCCCATCTGAGTTACAACAATGGATGAGCCCAGAATGAGATGGAGTGTTCACACAAAAAAGAAAGTTGGAAACTGCAGGCTTCCTTTTGGCCATTTACAGCCTCAACCTCTTCTTCCAATAATATTTCAGGCATCTTATTTGAATCAGGCTATGTTTCCAACACAGCATGTCGACCTTTGTCTTTTGGCCCATGATCACAGATTGCAGGAATACCTTGTCTGACCTCATAACAGCTATGAGATTACTTTCTACACTCTTCCTCAGGGATCTAAGAAATGGGGCCAACTGCATAATGTGACATCTGATTTCTGTGCTGTAACTGCATATGATTGCTTCTGACTTTAATGCCAGAATAGGACAAGGTGTAGGAAACTGGGTCTCCAACTTGATGATTTCTTCAGGTACAAAGATACCAGAAAACAGGGCCCCACCCGAACACATGGCCAATCAAGCACTTCCACACAAATCTTTTATGCCCCCATGTGACACTGCAATCAAACCCATGTGACACCCTTGCTGGAGTGTTCATGGCCCTCCACTGCCACTCCCCACACATCATCTTCCTCTGCATGCACACAGCAGCCACAGCAAGGAACTCTGACACCACCAAAGGGTCATTTAAATAAGGAAGAAAGGAAGTACAGGGCCCCCAAATGCCCAGTAGCACAGAGTGCTCTGTTTGGGGGTGAATTTGCCCATTGGGTGAATTAACGCAGCATATAATCTCTACCCAGTTACCTGTGCATGAAAAGATGAACTTATGTTGGTGTAGGCAGGATTCAACCAGCATGGGCTCATCTGTGCCATGTGTGTATCTGTCTCTCTGTGCATGCCACAAGGCACTGTGGCCTGTATTTTTATCATAATGCAAACTTGAATGTCATTCTGTTGTACTACAGACTTGACTTGTGGAATGCTTGTCTAAAAAGGTGGCCACCTCGGGGCTTCCGGGTTGGCGCCAGCGCCGAGTGGCGGATTCCCTCTGAGCTCCGGAGGGAGTCTGCTCGACAGGGGTCGGGTCCTGCCGCGCCGGCGACGCGGGGACCCTCAAAAACCACGGGCGCGGATGCCCGTGGACTTGGTGACTCGGCGGCCACCGATAGTGCCCTCCCGACCCGCGAAGGAGCCTTTTTAAAGGCTACGGAGTGGGGGACGGGGAGTGGCACGGTGCTGCGAGTCTACTGCTTCCCCTGCCGAGCGAAGCCGCATGCCATTCGACGGAGAGTGCTGACTTCTTCTTCTGGAAATCTGGACTTAAATTAAAAACAACAACCCGTGAGTAATTTGGAAATTGTATTTAAAAAATTTTTTATTGGATTCGGCACGAGCAGGGGGAGGTGCAAAGAGGACGTCCGTCTCCCCCCCATTGTAAACATTTCAAAGCAAGGATTTGACAACCAAGATCGAGAGAGGAGCTTTTGTTTTGGATAAAAGTTATTAATTGCATGGATTGACAATATAAGTGATTGTGCTGGAGGAGAAGAGTTAATATTTCGATTAAAGTGCCACCCCACCCCCCAAGACCGGGAGCGATCCGCGAGAGGAGCCTGCTGAGGAGACATAGAAGACTTTGACAGCTGTCAAATTAGCTGTCAAAGTTGGAAAAATAGAGAACTTTATTTCTGACGTTCTTGCCGGTTACATTGGACATAATATAGTTACAAGTTGCTGAAAATAAATAAGGACTGAAACAAATTAATTTGGCCTTTGGGTTTGAAGTGAAAGGAATACTGAATAACCAGAATCCCTCTAGAGGGGATTCAGGGACACTACAAGAATGGAAATAGGCCGGAAAATACTAGCGGACCTGGATGAGGTTGCCTTTCTCGTGGGAAAGTTACAAAGGATGTATGAGCAAGGCCATGTTTTGTCTACAAGCGCCATAACTTTCGAGTCAACAATAAATGCACCTACTGAGTTGGAAAAGAACCTGACGTACAAAACCCAGGCAGCAGAACAAGGAAAGAACTTAGGCAAAATTGAGGAAGTGGAAGAAGTGGAAGAAGATGCTGATCAGAAGGAGCAGGAAGGAGGGGCTGCAATGCTGCAGAGGGCAATGGTGAGCCGGAGGCCTGCTAAGATGGAGATTACAAATTTGATCAAGGTGGGACACTTGGATTTAAAAATATTAAGAAGCAAGATTTGAGCTCCACCTTTAAACATGGAGGCCTGGCTGGAAAGATCATGGAAATTATAGGGATTGTGCCCCTCCGAGCCTTGGTGTCAAATACAAAGGACTTTCAAAGAAACCGGCAGAGAGGGACTGAAAGAGATTTAAGAGCCTCAGATGTGAGGTTGCCAGGCTGACAGTAGATGGACTAATGGACAATGGTTTTGGGATCGAAGCCGGGGAAGGGAGGGTGGGGTCTGGAAATCCAAAGGCTGTTTGATATCTTTTATTTCTTTTTTAAATTTCTGCTGTTATTAGTATAAAGATGGGGAATCCGTGGAAGGGAAACTGGGCTGATCTTAGGAAGGAAATTTTAAGTATAAAGGGTTAATGTATAATAAGCAAAAAGCTGATATGTAAATTGAATTAAACATAATAAATAAATTAAGGTTAAAAAGTTAGGGATAAGAACTTGCTAGATAAATATCTGGATGTGGAATACAAGAAGGGGAGGTGAGGGGAAGTTCTGGAAAAAATGTTATTGAAAATTTGGAATTGTAAAGGGGGAAATTTTCTTTTTTGTTCTTTCCCCCCCCCTTTTAATCTTTTGTATTACTTGAAACTTTAATAAATATTATTTAAAAAAAATAAAAATAAAAAATAAAAAGGTGGCCACCTCAGCACTTCCACGAAAACCTACTTGAAAAGGATTGGCACAGAACTATGCTTGTGATCTGTAACAGTGCAATATCTTTGGAATAATGACACTTGAATAGCGTCCACAATATTTCCTAAATAAGCGTTATATAAAATGCATTTTCTTTCTATTTGGGGCTTTTTTTTCCAGGGCTGAAGATACTTTTTAATTCCATCAATTTGAAAGATTTCAATAAAGCTGAATGTGTGGAAATTTTGAAGAAAGGCCATTTAGTGGGCATTTCCCCTGGTGGAGGTAGAGAATCAAAATTTAGTAATGACTACAATATAATGTGGGGTAACCGCACAGGTTTCGCTCGGGTAGCTTTGGAGGCGAAAGTGGTGAGTGATCTTTGTGCAATTTGCATTGCCTTCACGATTATCCTAGATAAGACTTAATGTGTTGACATCCTCGATCTAGCATCCTAAGTAGTTGAGGACGGCTAACATCCTGTTTAGGGGTCAAATGATATCTGGAGTTTCAAGTATTTCCTACCCCTGCTTTTTTATTAAAAAAAGCTATTGAAATCACTTACATTTAAAAAGAAAAATAGCTTTTTTCCTCTTCAATTCTTGAAAATCTGGGGGACAGCATGTGCAATTTGAAGTCAGTTGCGTCTGGCTTGTCACTGTAATGCCAGATGGGGAGCATTATTCCTAGTCCTTAACCAAAATAAAGGTGGGGCAGGTGGGGTGAAGTAATTCTCCAGTTCTCACCTTTCTTTTGATTTTGTATTTCTTCTTTCATTCTTTCAGCCCATCATCCCTATGTTTACCCAAAACGCTTGTGAAACATTCAGGAACATTGGAAAGTCAAGTGAGAAAAATATATTATATTCCTTGGTTGATCAAGAGATCTAATATCAGGCAATAAACAGATTAATAATATACAATGATATTTTTAAAAAATCTATTTCGTACCTACTAGTAGTTTATTCAGTGTACACTTATCTGCAAAAGTTGTGCTGTCTCTTAAAAAATATGCACTCAAATTATTTAACCTCATCTCTGGGATGGATTGATTGGGATTGCTAAAAATTCAGAACGCCAACTAATTTCAAATTTGATATGGGATCGCTTTTTTACAGACTCTTTTCCCTTTCATACATAGGGCTGACAAGATGGTTATATGAGAAAACACGACTTATCTGCCTTCCCATATATGGGCCATTTCCAGTGAAACTGAGGACATATATTGGAGAACCCATCCCATATGATCCAAATATAACAGCTGCAGAGCTGGCTGAAAAAGTAAGTTAACTCTACACAAGCAAGTAAAAAAGCAGAATATTGTTTTCCTGTTGGTTTCTCTTTTTCAGTTCTATAAAATGGTTTCTGCCTACTGACTGGCTCATTCTATACGACCAGAGATCGGGTTCATTATATTGACTTTTGTGCATTATGTTCATCACTCAGCTTTCCCGCTCCGTAAATTGTTGAGACCATGAAAAGCCTATGCATTTTATGCACAAAGATCTGCTCATGCAATAGGACTTCTTCTGCCCACCATATGCCCCAGAATCTGCCCCAGAGGGTTCCTCCAAGCCCCCTCCCCGGTGGGGGACCCAGTAAGCACTGTACGCTCTTAAGCCTTGGTAAAACTATTACTGAAGAACTTCTAATGTTTGTGTGACTTATTGCAACTCTGCACATGAATGTGACTCCATTCTACTCTGCTATTTTCACCCATGCCCTGCTGAGGCATGGAACCAGGAGGTGACTTATTTCTGTCACTAGCCCTGTCACACATTGCCATTCTAAGCGAATAGTGAATATATAGTGAAATATAACTCAATAGCATTTCTGCAGTTTTCCTCACATAGCTGGAGGTAACAACCGTGCAGGAAAACTAATACGTACCAAGCAGCCCAAGGCACTTATGTTTGGTTGTATCTCTGCCATTCTCATACAGTGCTCTTGGTAAACATAAAGAGAGTGGGCTGGATTCACTGACAGATGAGCAGTTTCCTAGTGGGGGTTCCTCACCCTGGCTGCTCTGGCCCAACCCTCCATGTTGAAGAAGCCACTTTTGACAGTTGGGAGACAAGGACTATCATGCAACACATCTCAGTCTACAAAGTCATTTACGTATCCCAGAAAGAAGTTACATATTGTGCTTCTATATCTGGAATAAATGTGTTGCCTCTGGTTTTGATCCCTTTATCATCACAGATATTAATAACTGTGAACACCTATTTAGCAATATATTCCTATAACACAATGTATTCCTTTGTTCTTCTTTCAACAGGCAAAGACTGCAATTGAAAATCTTCGGGATAAATACCAAAAAAGACCAGGAAATATCTTAAGAGCTCTTTCAGAACGATTTGATAAGCATTACAAAGCTAACTAGTCCATATAAAACAGTTGCAGTGTTTCTGACAAGATGTCTGTTATAGGAAGCATTAATAATTATGTTATTAAAGCTAAGCTGATATACACAGAATTGTGCTGGATTGTTTATTAATTATCTGGAAGGGACCCTAGCTCAGGAACCCAGCACCTGCTGTGTGTTCAGAAGGTCCTAGGTTTTCAAAGACATACGAGTGCTTTCTTGCCCTATCCTGCAATACTCCCAGAATGCCCCTTTTATGATGGGAAGCAAGTGCTTAACTGAAACATGAAATAATATTACAAGTGAAAGAGTAATGTCTCTTTTATTCACATCTCTTTTATGTTTATAGACATAAGCTTTCACTTGGTTTGAACCTGTGGGCTGCAGACCTCTGTAGGTACACAGAGTTATCCCAAGGGGTCAACAAAGCAGCTGTGGCTGGCTGGTCCTGGTCAAGGGCCCAGGAACTCAGAGGCCTGTTCGTCTAGCACCCATTGGGCTGGCTTTCTCCCAATAGGATGTCTGTGGAGGAAGGCATGAGGCCCATCTGCTCTCGAAAAGGAGTGATTGGCTTCAAGCGGGTTGGCATAGATGCCCCTTGTGGTTCACCCCAACTCTATTATTCTATGATTCCTATGAGGCATCCCAAAACAAATCTATATGAATGTTTACTACATTGGGAACAATTCCACATTTAAAAATGTGATTATACACACACACACCCTCAGATGAACAGCAACACATGACACATTACACTGTGCCATTTATTAACAGAAATAAAGACAATATGGAAAAGCCATGTGTGAAAAACTAAGTACATCTTATTATTAAATAGCTTGTAGAACCACATTTAGCAACAATAAGAAGCTATCATTTTCTGTAGGACTTTATCAGTCTCTCACATCACTTCAGTTCTGAAATCAAATATAAACCAACTGAAAATGGCCAAAGACCCAGGCTCAGACGGCATTACACCAGAAATGATAAAAGCACAGGTGGATTGGTGGGCACCTTTCTTAGCCACCCTCTTCATTTACATAGATGACACTGGCCGCATCCCAAGGGAATGGGGAACAGATATAATTGCTCCAATCTATAAAAAGGGCAACAGAGGGGACCCAGCGAATAGGCCGATTAGACTATTAAGTGTGATCAGTAAACTCTACGCAAAGCACCTCCTTAATAAATTTACAGAATGGCTAGAGAATGAAAATATCCTGGCAATAGAACAAGAAGGCTTCAGAACTGGAAGGTCCACGACAGATCACTGCCTAACGCTACAACATCTCATCGACAAATACAAATCAGGAGGGCCGGCCTCACTATACGCTGCCTTCGTTGACCTAAAAGCAGCCTTTGATACAGTCTCCAGAACCAGACTCTGGGACAGACTACAGGGTACCAATATAGATAGAAGGCTCCTGTTCTTAATTCAGGCACTGCACGCAAACACGGCTCTTAGAGTCAGGTGCAGCCACCTAGGACACCTAACGGACCCTATTAAAACCTTCAAAAGTGTCAGGCAAGGGTGCCTATTGGCCCCCCTACTATTTAATTTCTATCTAAATAACTTAGTATCTGCACTCAATGACTCAGAACTCCACCCGCCAAAGCTTGCAAATTGGCATATTTCGGTCCTGCTATATGCCGATGATGCGGTAATTCTATCTAGAACCCCCACTGGACTCAAAAGAGCACTTAGAAAGCTTGCAGCATACTGTGAATCTGAATGTCTCAAAATCAACTATCAAAAGACCAAGATACTCGCTTTTGGGAAAAAGCCAAAGCTTAGAAGCTGGGAACTCCAAGGCCATAAATTAGAACAAGTGACAAACTACAAGTATCTAGGAATGGTGGTACAGGCCTCAGGAACCAACAAACTACACATAAACTCCATCGGGAGTTCAGCGGGGGAAAACGCAAATTGTATTCTTAAATTCTTCAGAGCACAAGGGGGCTCCTTCGTCCCCGCAGTTCTAAAATTATACAAGGCCAAAACTTTGGCACAACTCCTGTATGGTTCCTTTTTGGGTCCGCCTTCCTCTGCTTTCTCCCCCCCTTGAGGGAGTTCAATCTAGACTTCTTAGAGCTCTCCTCCAAGTCCCCAGATGTGTCTCAAACGCATGGGTGAGATTGGAAACGGGGATGATGAGAGTGGAGGCTAGCATCTGCTTAACATCAATCTACAAATGGCTGACATTGAATCTGCTCCCCCGAGGGATAGCCCCACTCATCCTCTGCGACCAATTCCAGTCAGGCTGGCAGACTGCAGTTCTGAACACCCTCCAGAAACTGGGTTTTGCCCCTCAAGCCCTTCTAAGTCTGGGCTTGGGCCAGGCAAAAGCCATGGTCAGGCAAAGAATATTAGATACTGAGAGACAACAGGACTGCGCAAGGTGCCCCAAATATAAAATTGGAGAAATCGAGAGAGATATAGCGGCAGCATATCTCTTCTTTCTCGTATCTAGAAATGCAAGAAGGGCCTTTACACTCGCCCGAAGCGTGGCTCTTCCCTCGCCGGTCCTGGATGGAGCCTTTAGAAAAGTCCCCTATGCTCAGAGACTTTGCACCTGTCCATTGGGAGACATAGGAAGCCCAGAACACTTGTTTTTTAAATGTCCCTTTTACGAAGAGGCATGTAGTAAGTTCATTGATCCTCTTCTGGTGAGGCTCGCCGACCTCCCGCAAAAGCAAAAATTTGACCTTTTGCTGTTAGGCAAAGATCAGAAGAAGACCTGGATGGTCGCCATATTCTGTGTACAAATCTGTAGGCGCAAACCATCGCCCAACTCAAAATAGTCCGGCATGAAAATCCTCAAACTCGGTTCCACGGGTGACTCTGAGTCAACTCCCTGGGATAGTTTATTGTTGCACATTGGTTCTAAATTTATTGTTGTACTTTGTTTTAATTTTCTGTTTTAACCATATTTGCACATCAGTTTCTAATCTTGTGACTGTCCTCCGTTTCAGAGGCTTCTACTCTGCAGCCTCTTATAGTTGTTTTAACTGCGAGTCTTTTAGATCTTACGCTCTTACAGTTGTTTTAACTGCATGTTTTTTATCTGTTTTTAGTTATCTGTTTTAATTATCAGTTTTTATCCATCCATTATCTGTGTTTAATCTTGTATTTTATTCAGATGTTTTATCCTATGCTTGTTTCTTTGTCCTTATCTGCTCCAACATTTATCAGTTAAAAAAAAATCCTAACGGCTTTTTTTTAATATGTTGTTGTTTTTGTTTTCTTTTCTTTTTCTTTTTGTTTTTATCCTGGTCTGTGACCGTAATAAAGTTCATTCATTCACTTCAGTTCATTGAAGTTTGCTGGCATTTGTTTATGCACATCTATCTCAAGGTCTTGTGCAGCATTTCAATTGGGCTGAGGTCTGGACTTTGACTAGGTCATTGATTCTGTTTTTTTCCAGCCATTCTGTGATAGATTTCCTGGTATGCTTGGGATCCTTGTCCTGTTAACAGCATGACCCAATTTTGGCCAAGCTACAGCTGTCGGGCAAATTGCCTCACATTTGACTCTAGAATACTTTGGTATACAGAGGAGTTCATGGTTGACTCAATGACTACAAGGTTCCCAGCTCCTGTGCCTACAAAACAAGCCCAAATCATCACCCCAAGCTGCTTGTGCTGATATGCTGTTTGGTTTTCACCAAAGGTGGTGCTGTGCATTAAGGCCAGACATCTCCACTTTGGTCTCATCTGTCCAAAGGACATTGTTGCAGAAGTCTTGTGGTTTGTTCAGATGCAACTTTGCAAACCTAAGCCGTGCTGCCATGTATTGAATAATAGGATTATTCAGAAGGTATTGAATAATCAGGATCAGGTGCACAACCTTGGGGTCATTTTGAACTCACATCTGTCCATGGATGCACAGGTTAATTCTGGTAGCTAGACTGGTGATAAGGAGTGGCCGCCATATAACACCCAGCCTGGAAGATCTATATTGGCTCCCTGTACATTTCTGAGCACAATTCAAAGTGTTGGTGTTGGTGTTGACCTTTAAAGCCCTGAATGGCCCTGCTACTGTATACCTGAAGAGTGTCTCCACCCTCATCATTCAGCCCACGAACTAAGGTCCAGTTCTGAGGGTCTTCTGGCAGTTCCCTCAATGCAAGAAGTGATGTTACAGGGAACCAGGCAGGCTGCCTTCGAAGTCGGTAGTGGCTCCCACCCTGTGGAACACCCTCTCATCTGATATCAAATAGATAAACAACTACACAACTTTCTGAAGACATCTGAATGCAACCCTGTATCAGGAAGCTTTTAATCGATGATGTGTTGCTGTCTTTTGATTATGTTCTAAGCCACCCCTTCATGGATCACTGCCTTGCCGTGGCGAAGGGGCTTGAATAACTCAGAGAAGCTATGAACTATGCCGTGCAGGGCACCCAAGATGGAGAGGTCATAGTGGAGAGTTTTGACCAAACGTGATCCACCTGGAGCAGGAACCGGCAAGCCACTCCAGTATCCCTACCAAGAAAACTCCATGGACAAAGACAACAGGCATATAAAAGTTATAACGCTGGAAGATGAGCCCCTCAGGTCGGAAGGCGTCCAACATGCTACTGAGGAAGAGCGGAGGACAAGTACAAGTAGATTCAAGTTGGATGTGGTCAAAAATGAGATGGCAAGAATAAATGTTGACATCCTGGGCATCAGTGAACTAAAATGGACGGGAATGGGCGAATTCAGTTCGGATGACCAACATATTTACTACTGTGGGCAAGACTCCTGTAAAAGAGGGGGCTTCTGAGTTAGCGCCATCGGCGAATGGCGGAGTTCCTCTGACTGGAGGAACTGGCTCCGTGGAAACTGGGTCTTCCCACCGCGGTGAAGGTGGGGACCCGCTAGAAATCCCAGGTGGAGGAAGCCTGGGAACGTGGGGTTCGGCAGGGCACCAGGAGCGCCTCCCCTACTCGCGGGGAACCCCATTTTGGGGCTCCGGAGCAAAGTGGGGTGAGCAGCGCGGTGCTGCGAACTGATTGCTACTACCACGGAGTGAAGCCGCACAGCCATCGCCGGAGAGCACTGACTTTTTCCTGTGGACAATTGGACTCTAAACAAGTACCCATGAGTAGAAACAGAAAATTGGATCAAGAAACATATTAATTTGACATCGAAGCGGGAAGGTTCAAAACAGGAAGTCCGCCTTCCGCTTTTTGTAAATAGACTGAAGCAAAACCTTGTAAGCTAATAGCCTGGAATGTCGCTTATAAAGGTCGAAAGACAATACAAAATGCATTTAGAATGAAAAGTAAAACAAATAAGCTAAAGAAATTCCCAGGCGATTGTGTAGTAACATTTAAGGATAGAGAAATGAGGAATCTGATTCTGCATAGGAACAGAGAGAAGAGACTTTACATCGACGGAAACTACATAATCATAGTCAAAGATATTCCAATAAGGCTATTGAAACGAAGAGAGGTCTATAAACCACTGGTGCAACTACTTAAGAAAAACAGGATTGACTTTAGATGGGAATTCCCTGAAGGAGTCTCCTTCTTTTACAAAGGAGTAAAGAGAAGATTAACAAGCTCAGATGAAGTTGGGAAATTTACAAGAAGATATAAAGAACTACAACAAGAAGAGGAAGAGACTAAAGGAGCAGAAGGAGGAGTAAGTGGAGGGAACTCTGAAGTAGGAGTAGAAGAAGAACAGACCGGGAGAGAATCAGAAGAGGAGGAAGAAGAAGAAGAAGGAGAAGGGACAGAAGGTTTATAAAGACTTCAAAGCAAAGAAAACTTTAAATAGTGGTAAAAGGAATGACGTTAAAATTATGGAACTGGAACATCAACGGAATGAATGATAAAAAGAAACGGAATGGAATCGAACATATTCTAAAAAAGAAAAATCTGGACATCATATGCTTGCAAGAAACGCACGTAGCCAAAAAACACAGGAAAATTCTGATCAATAAAAGATTAGGGAACGAATTTATATCCTCAGATAAAGAAAAAAAAGGGGGGTGTTGTCTTATATATTAAAAATAAAATTGAATGTCACCAATTATTTAAGGATGAAGAGGGGAGAATTATTGCGGTTCAAATTAATTGGCAGGGGGAGAAGATGATAGTTGTTGGGATATACGCACCAAATGGGAATAAGACAGAATTTTTCAGCCTGTTGGAGGAGAAGTTATTTGAATACATGGATCAGAAAATTATAATAATGGGAGATCTGAATGGTGTGGTCTCAACAGAAATGGATAGATTAAGGGAAACAAAGACCAAAGATAGGAAATTACCTAAAACGTTTTTTACGTTGACAAAGAACTGCAATTTGGTAGATATTTGGAGGCTGAGACATCCACTGGAGAAGCAGTTTACTTATCACTCTGAACCAAACCAATCGTTTTCTAGAATAGACCAAATATGGGTCTCGAACGAACTAACCCCGAGAGTTCACAAAATAGAAATACAGGCAAAGGTGATTTCAGATCACAACCCAATAGAAATGGAGCTAAAAGGGTTTGAAGAGCGTTCTTTTAGGTGGAGGTTAAATGATAATTTATGGGATGACCAAAAATTTGTGGAGAAAGTACAAAAAAACTTAACTGAATTCTTTAAGAACAATATGGATAAAGGGACAAAAATGAGTGTGGTGTGGGATGCAAGTAAGGCAGTGATGAGGGGCCTCTTGATTCAACAGAATGTTTGGAAAAAAAATAACAAAGAGAAACGGTCAAAAGAGATTCTTAGACAGATTATGGACCACGAACAAAAATTGATTAAAAAACCAAATAATGAGAAGATAAAGCAGGAAATAAAGATCCTACAAACCCAGTTTGTGATGTTGATAAATAAGGAGGTTGAAGGGAACATTAAAAGATTAAGGCAAAAAAAATTTGAGTATGCTAATAAATCTGGAAAGAGGCTCGCCTGGCAGGTTAAGAAAAGAAAGGAAGTAAATACAATTAGTAAAATAGAGGTAAATGGAGAAGAATCAACAGAACCGAAGGAAATCAGGAGAGCTTTCGTGGACTTCTATAAGCAATTGTATAAGAATAAGGAGAGGAATAATAAGAAGAAAATAGAAAGATATTTGAAAGAAAAAGCGGTGAGGAAGATCCCAATAGATCAAAAGGAACAGCTGAATGCCCCAATATATAAAGAAGAGGTAGAAGAAGCCGTAAAAGAGTTAAAAAGAGGGAAAGCACCTGGGCCGGATGGGTTCACTGCCAGTTATTACAAAGAAATGAAAGGCATACTGATAGACCCGCTGACTAAAGTAATGAATAACATCCTAAAAGAGAAGGACATTCCAGGAACATGGAAAGAGGCATTTATTACAATAATACCAAAACAAGATTCGGACCTTACACAAGTTAAGAACTACAGGCCTATCTCGCTATTAAACATAGACTATAAGATTTTCGCGGGAATTTTAGCTAAGAGATTAAAAAAGATATTGATAAAGATTATACACAGAGACCAAGAGGGCTTTTTACCGGGCAGACAGATAAGGAATAATATAAGGAACATAGTTAATGTTATTGAATTTCTGTCCGAAAGATATGATAAACCAGCTAGCTTAATATTCGTGGACGCGGAAAAAGCTTTTGATAATGTAATCTGGGAATTTATGTTAAAAAATTTGGAGGTTATGGAGGTGGGTCAGGATTTCCTCAATGGTATCCAAGCAATCTACACAGAGCAGAAGGCAAGATTGATAGTAAACAATGTCATCACGGAGGAATTAAAAATAGGTAAGGGTACAAGGCAGGGATGCCCACTTTCGCCATTACTATTCATAGTGGTCCTGGAAGTTCTTCTAAATGCAATTAGGCAAAATAAACAAATCAAAGGGGTGACATTAGGGGTAAATGAATATAAAATTAAGGCATATGCAGATGACGTGGTCCTGACTGTGGAAGAACCTACAGATAGTATAAAGGAAATTCTAAATGAAATGGAACAATTCGGCAAATTGGCAGGATTCAGATTGAATAAGAGAAAGACTAAAATGATAGTTAAAAATATGGATAGAGACAAGATGGAACTTTTACAGCAAAGAACAGAGATTGAGGCAGTAAAGAAGATTAAGTATTTAGGAATTTGGCTTTCCAATAAAAACATAGATTTATTTCAACATAATTACATCCCTGTATGGAAAGGTGTAAAAAGAGATTTGGAGTCGTGGGCCAGAATGAAACTATCACTCTGGGGAAGAATAGCAACAGTAAAGATGATGGTGCTTCCCAAGCTGTTATATTTATTCCAAACGATACCCATAATAAAAGGTATAAAAATCTTCAAAGAGTGGCAAAAGGCGATCTCAAGATATGTCTGGGAAGGGAAGAAGCAGAGAATTAAATTTAAGTTTTTGACAGATATAAAAGAAAGAGGTGGCTTCTCCCTACCAGACATGAGACTCTACTACGAGGCAGCATGTTTGTGCTGGATAAAAGAATGGGTAAAGTTGGAGAACAAAGAGTTATTAGATCTTGAAGGGTTTAATAACAGATACGGGTGGCACGCGTACCTATGGAGTGATAAAAAGAAGGTACATAAAGGATTTACAAATCACATCTTCAGAGGTGCTTTAATAGAGGTCTGGGATAGGTACAAAAATATATTAGAGCCCAAAATTCCACATTGGCTGTCCCCACTAGAAATGAGGTGTATCAAGACAATTAACATGAGGGGAAAGTGGGGAAATTATGGAGAAATGGTTGTTAAAGAAGGAGGGAAGTGGAAAATAAAACCCTATGAACAAGTTAAGGCATTAACGTATGATTGGCTAAACTACTTCCAGATAAATGAAATGTTCAAAAAAGAATTGAAGGAAAGGAACTACGAAGAAAAAGAATCAATCTTCCAAAAAGAGATAATAAATAACGAATATAAAAATTTATCAAAAATGTACAAAATACTGTTGGAGTGGCACATGAAAGACGAAGAGGTGAAACCGGTGATGGAAAAATGGGCGAGGGATTTAGGATATAATATCAAACTAGAAGATTGGGAAAGGCTGTGGAAAGAGAACATAAAATTTACGGCTTGTACGTTACTGAGGGAAAACACGATGAAAATGTTTTATAGATGGTACCTGTCTCCCACTAAACTGGCAAAGATGTATAAGGTGGATAACAAATGCTGGAAGTGTAAATCTAAAGAAGGGACATTCTTCCATCAGTGGTGGGAATGTAATAAAGTTAGAAGCTTTTGGGAAGAGGTTTATAATGAGCTGAAAAAGATGCTGAAGTATACCTTCGTGAAAAAACCCGAAGCATTCTTATTAGGTATTATAGGGAAGGATGTCAGGAGAAAAGATTATAAGCTCTTCCAGTATGTGGTGACAGCAGCCAGAGTCGTGTTAGCTCAGAAATGGAAGTCGGAGGATGTCCCATCGGTAGAAGAGTGGAGAGCAAAATTGACAGAATACGCGGAATTGGATAGATTAACAGGGAAAATTAGACATACTAAAGATCAAAAATTTATAAAGGACTGGGAGAAATTTGTGTGTTATCTGGAAAGCAATTATGGTGTAAAAATAACGCTAGTGGGATTTAAAGAGGCTTTGTAAATAAATATTAAATATTGCCTAATAGAGATTGGGAGGAAGGGAAGAACAATCGGCAATATGGAAAAAAGGAAGGAGTGCGTATCAAAAGGACAGCAACGAATGATTGTCAGTAACGCTGAAGGAAGTCTAAAAGGGACACGGGTTGTGTTATAACGGTCTGTTTATGGAGTTCTGTTTTTGTTCGTATGTTGTATTGTGTATATTACTTTTTTCTTTTTTTCCTTTCTTTTGTCTTTTTTAAGAAACTTCAATAAAAATTGGGGAAAAAAATATAAAGGTCGAAATTTCCTTCATTTAGAACCACTAAAACCCCCTTGGAAGCAGGAGAAAAGGGGGGGGGGGGGACTTTGACTGTTTAAGCCTGCAGGAGAGGGAGTAAAGAAAGATAAGTTTCCACCGTCTCAAACCTGGGAACGGGGTGTCAGAGACAGAAATTGTCGGAGATGTTCATTGACTGTGAATGGAACATTTTGACAGATAGCTAAAAAAGAGAAACAAACTGACTCCAATGTTGCCTTTTGCATTTTAAAGAAACAAAGTATTTGAAAAACGAAAGTAATCTTCCTTTGTTGGAATTGCTTTAAAAAGATGGATACAAATAAAAATTGTCTCCTCTAGAGGGAGCTTGTTAAATTGTTGCTGCAGTCCGCTTGGGGACTCTACAGCTGTAAGATTAAGATCGTGGGATCAGTCTTTTGACCTTGGACAAAAATGTGTTGGGAGGAAGTTTTGGTGCTTGCTTTTTGCAAGACAAATGCTCTGTTGGAGCAGATGCATGAGAAGATGGATTTGATGGATGAAAAGTTGGATTTGATGACGGCTGTAGGGAATACTGACACAGAAATCATTCAGGGACCAACTCAGGAACCTGTTTTAACTGGGCAAGTACAAGTGCAGAAGATAATGGACGAGGTTGCGGTAGCACCTCAAGCAATACAAATGGAGAGATCTGAGGCCCCGCAGGAGCATAAGCCGCTGTTTTTGAAGATTGAATTTGGAGTGCGCCAGGGGAAGTCTGGAGCTGAGGAGGCTTTTAATTTCGGAGGGACTTTGAAACATGCTGTTAAATATTTTTTGGATTACGCTGATGACTGCGGGGAGTGGGACTCTGGGGAATGAGCTGGTCAGATGAGGGGAGATAATTTTGGGCTGGAATCCCCCAGAGACCGACTCTTCAATGAGAAAGGAAAGAAATTAAGAAAGAGGCCAACAAAAGACAAGGGAAAGTGCAAGTATAAACAAGAAGAAGAAGATCTGCAGAAGGGGCATGGAAGAGACTTAAGAGCCTCGGACATAAGACTACCAGGTTGATGGACTAGATGGAATGGACAGTAAGGACTGACATAACCCGAGACCAGGAAGAAGAGACGTTGGATGAAGATTGGAAGAAAGTCTATAAAGAAAAATTGTTATATTGGGAATTACTGCAATGCGCTCTACGTGGGGCTACCTTTGAAGGTGACCCGGAAACTACAACTAATCCAGAACGCAGCAGCTAGACTGGTGACTGGGAGCGGCTGCAGAGACCACATAACACCAGTCTTGAAAGACCTACATTGGCTCCCAGTACGTTTCCGAGCACAATTCAAAGTGTTGGTGCTGACCTTTAAAGCCCTAAACGGCCTTGGTCCAGTATATCTGAAGGAGCGTCTCCACCCCCATCGTTCTACCCGGACACTGAGGTCCAGCACCGAGGGCCTTCTGGCGGTTCCCTCACTGCGAGGAGCCAAGTTACAGGGAACCAGGCAGAGGGCCTTCTCGGTAGTGGCACCTTTCCTGTGGAACACCCTCGCACCAGATGTCAAAGAGAACAACAACTACCAGGCTTTTAGAAGACATCTGAAGGCAGCCCTGTTTCGGGAAGCTTTTAATGTTTGATGTATTATAGTATTTTAATATTCTCTTGGAAGCTGCCCAGAGTGGCTGGGGAAGCCCAGCCAGATGGGCGGGTATAAATAATAAATTATTATTATTATTATTATTATTATTATTATTAGTGTAAATTAATGAATATTGGGGGAAATGTTGGAATGAAACTATCTGGCTTTAGTAGAAATGATATAAGGAGTTATGTATAAATAAGTATTAAGTTTTAAGCTTTAAGGTATTTTACGGTAAGATAAGGTTAAATAAATTAAGGCAAATTGAATAACAGAATATGGTGAAAGACGGAAAGGATCTGCTGAGTTAAGTAATAGGTTAGACTGTTAAGATAAATTGTTTAATAAAAATTGAGAAAGATGGAAAGAATTTGCTGAAACAACTAATTAAGCTAGAATACAAAAAGGGAGGTGTGAGGAGGTCAATAAAACAAGCAAATGAAAGGTAAAGATATGGAAAAAGGGATTGGTATATTATTATTTTCTTCTTTTTTTGTTGTGTTGATGTATTGGTTTTTTATGTATTTTTTCCTTTTTTTCTTTTTTATATATTGTGTTGTTGTTTTTTTCTTGTTTTTTCTTCTTTCTTTCTGTAATCTTGAAGCTCTTAATAAATATTATCTCAAAAAAAAAAAAAAAAAATCCCGTAAAAGAAATGGAGTGGCTCTTATAGTCAACAAAAGAGTGGCAAAAGCTGTACTGGGATGCAATCTCAAAAATGATAGAATGATCTCGATACGAATCCAAGGCAGACCTTTTAACATCACAGTAATCCAAGTTTATGCACCAACTACTGGCGCTGAAGATATTGAAATTGACCAATTCTATGAAGACTTACAACACCTTATAGAAATGACACCAAAGAAAGATGTTCTTCTCATTATAGGGGATTGGAATGCTAAAGTAGGGAATCAAAAGATAAACGGAACAACTGGCAAGTTTGGCCTTGGAGATCAAAACGAAGCAGGGCAAAGGCTAATAGAGTTCTGTCAAGAGAACAAGCTGGTCATCACAAACACGCTTTTCCAACAACACAAGAGACGACTCTACACATGGACATCACTAGATGGGCAGCATTGAAATCAGATTGATTATATTCTCTGCAGCCAAAGATGGAGAAGCTTATTACAGTCAGCAAAAACAAGACCTGGAGCTGACTGTGGCTCAGATCATCAGCTTCTTATAGCAAAAATCAGGCTTAAACTGGAGAAAGTAGGAAAAACCACTGGGCCGGTAAGATACAATCTAAATCAAATCCCTTATGAATACACAGTGGAAGTGAGGAACAGGTTTAAGGATCTAGATTTGGTGGGCAGAGTGCCTGAAGAACTATGGATGGAGGCTCGCAACATTATACAGGAAGCAGCAACGAAAACCATCCCAATGAAAAGGAAATGCAAGAAACCAAAGTGGCTGTCCAACGAGGCCTTACAAATAGCTGGAGAGAGAAGGCAAACAAAATGCGAGGGAGATAGTGAAAGATACAGGAAATGGAATGCAGATTTCCACAAAATATCAAGGAGAGACCAGAAGGCCTTCTTAAACGAACAATGCAAAGAAATAGAGGAAAACAACAGAATGGGAAGAACCAGAGATCTGTTCAAGAAAATTGGAGATATGAAAGGAACATTTCGTACAAAGATTACCATAATAAAGGACAAAAGTGGAAAGGACCTAACAGAAGCAGAAGACATCAAGAAGAGGTGGCAAGAATACAAAGAGGAATTATTCCAGAAAGATATGAATGGCTCGTACACGCCAGGTAGTGTGGTTGCTGACCTTGAGCCAGACATCCTGGAGAGTGAAGTCAAATGGGCCTTAGCACAGCTAATAACAAGGCCAGTGGAAGTGATGGCATTCCAGCTGAACTATTTAAAATTTTAAAAGATGATGCTGTTAAGCTGCTACACTCAATATGCCAGCAAGTTTGGAAAACTCAGCGGTGGCCAGAGGATTGGAGAAGATCAGTCTACATCCCAATCCCAAAGAAGGGAAGTGCCAAAGAATGCTCCAACTACCGCACAATTGCACTCATTTCACACACTAGCAAGGTTATGCTTAAAATTCTACAAGAAAGGCTCAAGCAGTATGTGGACCGAGAACTCCCAGAAGTGCAAGCTGGATTTAGAAGAGGCAGAGGAACCAGAGACCAAATTGCAAACATGCACTGGATTATGGAGAAAGCTAGAGAGTTCCAGAAAGACATCTACTTCTGCTTCATTGACTATGCAAAAGCCTTTAACTGTGTCGGCCACAGCAAACTATGGCAAGTTCTTAAAGAAATGGGAGTGCCTTATCACCTCATCTGTCTCCTGAGAAATCTAAGTGGAACAAGAAGCTACAGTTAGAACTGGATATGGAACAACTGATTGGTTCAAAATTGGGAAAGGAGTACGACAAGGCTGTATATTGTCTCCCTGCTTATTTAACTTATATGCAGAATTCATCATGCGAAAGGCTGGGCTGGATGAATCCCTACCCGGAATTAAGATTGCCGGAAGAAATATCAACAACCTCAGATATGCAGATGACACAACCTTGATGGCAGAAAGTGAGGAGGAATTAAAGAAACTTTTAATGAGGGTGAAAGAGGAGAGTGCAATATATGGTCTGAAGATCAACATCAAAAAAACAACAACGAAGAACATGGCCACTGGTCCCATCACCTCCTGGCAAATTGAATGGGAAGAAATGGAGGCAGTGAGAGATTTTACTGTCTTGGGCTCCATGATCACTGCAGATGGTGACAGCAGTCAGAAAATTAAAAGACGCCTACTTCTTGGGAGGAAAGCAATGACAAACCTAGACAGCATCTTAAAAAGCAGAGACACCACCTTGTCAACAAAGGTCCTTATAGTTAAAGCTATGGTTTTCCCATTAGTGATGTATGGAAGTGAGAGCTGGACCATACAGAAGGCTGATCGCCGAAGAATTGATGCTTTTGAATTATGGTGCTGGAGGAGACTCTTGAGAGTCCCATGGACTGCAAGAAGATCAAACCTATCCATTCTTAAGGAAATCAGACCTGAGTGCTCACTGAAAGCTGAAGCTCCAATACTTTGGCCACCTCATGAAAAGAGAAGACTCCCTGGAAAAGACCTTGATGTTGGGAAAGATGGAGAGCAAAAGGAGAAGGGGAGAAGGGGATGACAGAGGACGAGATGGTTGGATAGTGTTCTCGAAGCTACCAGCATGAGTTTGACCAAACTGCGGGAGGCAGTGGAAGACAGGAGTGCCTGGCATGCTCTGGTCCATGGGGTCATGAAGAGTTGGACACAACTAAACGGCTAAACAACAACAACAAAAGCCACCCAGAGTTGCTGGAGCAACCAGGCTTACACTTACACCCACTCCCCCCCCCCCACCCATTTATCCTTTAGCTCCTGAAAGACATAATAATAATAATAATAATAATAATAATAATAATAATAATAATAATAATAATAATAATAATAATAATAATTTATTATTTGTACCCCGCCCATCTGGATGGGTTTCCCCAGCCACTCTGGGCGGCCTCCATAGAAACCAAAGATACAGTAAAATATCACAGATTAAAAACTTCCCTGAACAGGGCTGCCTTAAGATGTCTTCTGAATGTCAGGTAGTTATTTATCGCTTTGACATCTGATGGGAGGGCATTCCACAGGGTGGGCGCCACTACCGAGAAGGCCCTCTGCCTGGTTCCCTGTAGCTTTGCTTCTCGCAATGAGGGAACCGCCAGAAGGCCCTCGGCGCTGGACCTCAGCGTCCGGGCAGAACGATGGGGGTGGAGACGCTCCTTCAGGTATACTGGGCCGAGGCCGTTTAGGGCTTTAAAGGTCAACACCAGCACTTTGAATTGTGCTCGGAAACGTACTGGGAGCCAATGTAGGTCTTTCAAGACCGGTGTTATGTGGTCTCGGCGGCCGCCCCCAGTCACCAGTCTAGCTGCCGCATTCTGGATTAGTTGTAGTTTCCGAGTCACCTTCAAAGGTAGCCCCACGTAGAGCGCATTGCAGTAGTCCAAGCAGGAGATAACTAGAGCATGCACCACTCTGGTGAGACAGTCCGCGGGCAGGTAGGGTCTCAGCCTGCGTACCAGGTGGAGTTGGTAGACAGCTGCCCTGGATACAGAATTGACCTGCGCCTCCATGGACAGCTGTGAGTCCAAAATGACACCCAGGCTGCGCACCTGGTCCTTCAGGGGCATAGTTACCCTATTCAGGACCAGGGAGTCCTCCACACGAGCCCGCCCCCTGTCTCCCAAAAACAGTACTTCTGTCTTGTCAGGATTCAACTTCAATCCATTAGCCGCCATCCATCCTCCAACCGCCTCCAGGCACTCACACAGGAACTTCACTGCCTTCACTGGTTCTGATTTAAAAGAGAGGTAGAGCTGGGTATCATCTGCATATTGGTGGACACCCAGTCCAAACCCCGTGATGATCTCTCCCAGCGGCTTCATATAGATGTTAAAAAGCATGGGGGAGAGGACAGAACCCTGAGGCACCCCACAAGTGAGGGCCCAGGGGTCTGAACACTCATCCCCCACCACCACTTTCTGAACACGGCCCAGGAGGAAGGAGCAAAACCTCTGTATAACAGTGCCCCCAGCTCCCAGCCCCTCTAGACGGTCCAGAAGGATGTTATGGTTGATTGTATCAAAGGCCGCTGAGAGATCCAGCAGAACTAGGAAACAACTCTCACCTTTGTCCCTAGCTCGCCGGAGATCATCAACCAACGCGACCAAGGCAGTTTCAGTCCCATGGTGAGGCCTGAATCCCGATTGGAAGGGATCCAAATGGTCCGCATCCTCCAGGCGTGCCTGGAGTTGTTCAGCAACCACGCACTCAATCACCTTGCCCAAGAATGGAATATTTGAGACTGGGCGATAGTTGGCCATACTGGCCGGGTCTAAAGATGGTTTTTTAAGAAGCGGTTTAACAACCGCCTCTTTCAGCGGATCTGGGAATGTTCCCTCACGGAGGGAAGCATTCATCACCCCGCAGAGCCCATCGCCCAGCCCTTCCCGGCTTGCTTTTATTAGCCAGGATGGGCAAGGATCAAGGAGACAGGTGGTTGGTTTCACGTGTCCAAGCAGCCTGTCCACATCCTCGGGGGTAACAGGTTGAAATTGATTCCATGCAACTTGACCAGACAGAGCTCTAGCACTCTCCCGCCCCAGCTCTGCTCCCACGGTGGTGTCTAGCTCCTTCCGAATATGAGTGATTTTATCTGCAAAAAACTTTGCAAAATCATTGCAGGAGATCTTGGGGTCTTTACAAGGCCCCGGTCGTAAAAGTGGTTCCGTTAAATTGAGAACCACCTGAAAGAGTCTCCTGCTACTATTTTCTGCAGATGCAATAGAGGCGGTGAAGAAAGTCTTCTTCGCCGTCGCTATCGCCACTTGGTAGGCTCGACGTTGAGCTCTAACCTGTGTCCGGTCAGATTCGGAGTGAGTTTTTTGCCACCGATGCTCTAGCCGTCTCAGCGATTGTTTCATCGCCCTCAGCTCCGAAGAAAACCACGGGGCTGTCCGGGCTCCATGCAATCGGAGAGGGCGCTTCGGAGCCAGACAGTCGATAGCCCTGGTTAACTCCGCATTCCAGCGGGCCATCAGGGAATCAGCTGAAAGGCCATCAACATGGGATAAAGCATCCCCTACCACTCTCTGGAAACCATTTGGACTCAAGATGGACTCAAGTTTCCATCTTAGCTGATTTCTTTCTGCCATAGCCTCAGTTATGAATACCAGAGTAGGCTGATCAGGATTTAAGAATTTGTTGGGCATTTGTTCCTGAAGATGATGTGAACAAAGGCCCAAACTTTCGATCTGAAAATAATTGAGTGTATTGGGGAATGTTATTATAGAGAAGAGAGGTAGATATTATTTATGATGCCTGACAGTATTGGTGTCAGGGACTGGAATGAAGAAGCAGAGGGATGGGAGAAATCTCCCCCCCCCCTTCTCGTGGCACTAACAGGGGGGAGAGAGACAGCTTTGAATTGCAGCCAAACTATGAGGGAGAAAACCAGGCAGAGATGGGAGAGCAGCCAATCTATGCAGAATTGGGAGACTTAAGGGGGTGGGGGAGCAGATAGTAGGAGATCCTCCATCCCGTAGGATGCAACGGTCACTGAGGGCACCAGAGCAGCGTACGCAACAATGTTTGGCAATGGAAAGCTTCCGTAGGAGTCGATGCTGCTGTGGGAGGGAAAATGAGGAGTCAAAAGGAATAATTCCATGATGGTGTAAAGACTGGAATTCTTTGTGTTACAGCAGTGACTGAATAAATCATACTTAAAAGCCTTCTTGTTTTCTCCTGGCTCCTTGAAAACATCAGGAAGGGAGGGAGAGATTCCTCAGACCTGACAATTAGAGTCATTTGCAAAGTGCCATGGATGTAGATTGCGCCATGGCAATAATAATTTAGTGCAAGTTTAGTCACAGTATGCTTCTTAGTCTTTACGCGGTTTAATTTATTTAGATTTATATCCTGCTTTTTGACAAAATTCCTCAAAGTGACTGGTTCCTTTTACTAAAATAATGATGCTAGAATAATGGAATCTGCAGAAATATCTACAGAAAATATCCAAGTAAGCAGTCATGGGGAAATCAATCACACTTGTTGCAATTTTTGTGTGGTATTCATTCAGAAGTGGCTCCATTCTTGTCATCCTGATAGCATCATTGATTGAAGTTCTCACTGCCCACATAGTGAGAGTTTCCACAATCCAGGGTGGATATCACCTTAATGGGGTGTGTCACCCCATTTCAAAACCACGCCAGCTTAGTTGGAGGTGTGGGTGTACCTAGCCATTAAGGAGGCATAGCAACTGCAGAACACATTTTCTTACATGCCACTGTATGGCACAGTGATGAATGACAGCAGTAGCTGGAGGTAGAGGGGGAAAGGCAAGTTGGGAATGAGGTCAGCACAGTATACGCAGACAAGAAGGACTGGCTCCATCAATGTGTTTGTTGTTTTTTTAAAAAAATGATATTTATTAAGATTTTACAGACAAAAAAGAGTTACAAAATTAAAAAAGAGCAAGTAAAAAAGTAACAAGAAAAAAGAAAATAAAAGGTACAAAAATACAAAAGAAAAAATACAAAATACATAAAAAGTAAAAAAAAACAATTAAAAACAAATCAGTATTTTCATGTCTTATATTTCATTTACTTGTTTCCTGACCTCCTCACACCTCCCTTTTTTGTATTCCAGTTCACATGGTTAATTCAGCAAATCCTTTCCCTCTTTGTTTTTATCTTAATTCTATATCTTAGCATATTATAACTTCATATTTTCATCTAATTATCAATCCATTTTTACGTATTCTTTTTAACCTTGTTGCTAAAGCCGTTTCATTTCAATCCAACATCATTTTAACATTCATTAATTTTACAATATTTCTGCAAATAGTCTTTAAATTTCTTCCAATCTTCTTCCACCAACTCTTCTCCCTGGTCTCGGATTCTACCAGACATTTCCGCCAATTCCATATAGTCTATCACTTTCATCTGCCATTCTTCCATGGTGGGTAAATCTTGTGTCTTCCAATACTTTGCGATAAGTATTCTTGCTGCTGTTGTAGCATACATAAAGAAAGTTCTATCCTTCTTTAACACCAATTGGCCGACCATGCCCAGGAGAAAGGCCTCTGGTTTCTTCAAGAAGGTATATTTAAATACCTTTTTCAATTCATTATAGATCATCTCCCAGAAGGCCTTAATCCTTGGGCACGTCCACCAAAGGTGAAAAAATGTACCTTCCTTTTCTTTACATTTCCAACACTTATTATCGGGCAAGTGATATACTTTTGCAAGCTTGACTGGTGTTTTTTTTTGTTTGTCCAAATTGTAAACCTCCCTTATTTGATAGTAATGAAGCCAATCTCACACTCTGTCTTTTAATTTCTCAAAACTCTGCAATTTCAATTTGTCACCCTCCTGTTCCAAAATCTACCAATATTTTGGCCATTTGGCCTCCATATTGAGTTTTTTCTGAGCCTTCGCCTCCATCGGTGATAGCCACCTTGGGTTTTTATTTTCAAGTAAGTCTTTATATCTTATCCAGACATTAAACAATGCTCTTCTTTTTTTAAAAAATAATTTATTAGAATTTCGAATAATACAAAAAAGAAAAAGAAAAAAGAAAAAAGAAAAAAGAAAACGAACACTCATTGCATCCCACATTTTCAATACCTTCTTTCCAGAACTTCCCCTCACCTCCCCTTCTTGTATTCCATGTCCAAATGTTTATCCAACAAGTTCTTATCCCAAAGTTTTTAACCTTGATTTGTTATTACATTTAGTTCAATTTATATATCAACTTTTAACTTATATACATCAATCAATTAGCTTAAAGATTTTTTCCTGAGATCGACCCAGTTTCCCTTCAACGGATTCCCCTTTTTTATACTAATAACAACACAAAATTGAAAAAAAAGTAAGAAAAGATAGACAGCCTTCGGATTTCCAGACCCCACCCTCCCTTCCCCGGCTTCGATCCCAAAACCATTGTCCATTAATCCATCTGCTTCAGCCTGGCAACCTTACATCTGAGGCCCTTAAGTCTCTTTCAGTCCCTCTCTGCCGGTTTCTTTGACAGTCCTTTGTATTTGGCACCAAGGCTCGGAGGGGCACAATCCCTGTAGCTTCCATGATCCTTCCAGCCAGACCTCCATGTTTAAAGGTGGAGCTCAAATCTTGTTTCTTAATCTTTTTGAATCCAAATGTCCCAAAAATTCCAGCTTCCACCTTGATCAAATTTGTAATCTCCATCTTCGCCTCCGGCTCACCTTTGCCCTCTGCAACGTTGCAGCCCCTCCTTCTTGCTCCTTCTGATCAGCATCTTCTTCCACTTCTTCCACTTCCTCAATTTTGCCTAAGTTCTTTTCTTGTTCTGCTGCCTGGGTTTTCAAGTCATTTTCCAACTCAGTAGGTGCATTTATTGTTGACTCAAAAGTTATGGCACTTGTAGACAAAACATGGCCTTGTTCATACATCCTTTGTAACTTTCCCATGATAAAGGCAAGCTCGTCCAGGTCAGCTAGTATTTTCCGGCCGATTTCCATTCTTGTAATGTCCCTGAATCCCCTGTAGAGGGGTTCTGGTTATTTAATATTCCTTTCACTTCAAACCCAAAGGCCAAGTTAAATTGTTTCAGTCCTTGTTTATTTTCAGCAACTTGTAACTATATTATATCCAATGTAACCGGCAAGAACGTCAGAAACAAAGTTCTCTATTTTCCAACTTTGACAGCTAATTTGACAGCTGTCAAAGTCCTCTCTATCTCCTCAACAGGCTCCTCTCACGGATCACTCCCGGTCTCGGGGGGGGGGGGGGGTGGAACTTTAATCAAAATGTTAACTCTTCTCCTCCAGCACAGTCACTTATGTTGTCAATCCATGCAATTAATGATTTTTATCCAAAATACAGGCTCTCTCTCGATCTTAGTTGTTAAATCCTTGCTTTAAAATGTTTACAATGGGGGGGGGGGGAGACGGACTTCCTCTTTGCTCCTCCCCCCGTTCGTGCCGAATCCAATAAAGAAATTTTTAAATCGAATTTCCAAATTACTCACGGGTTGTTGTTTTCATTTTAAGTCCAAATTTTCAAAGGAAGAAGTCAGCGCTCTCCGCCGAATGGCATGCGGCTTCGCTCGGCAGGGGAAGCAGAAGACTCGCAACACCGCGCCGCTCCCCGTCCCCAGCTCCACAGCCTTTAAAAAGGCTCCTTCGCTGGATGGGAGGGCGCTAATGGTGCCCGCCGAGTCACCAGGTCCACGGGCAATGCTTTTCTGACAATATGGTTTTTAAATGCTTTATGTGCTTTAACCTTGTCATACCACAAATATGCATGCCACCCAAAAACGTTATTAAAACCTTCTAAATCCAAAATGTCTGTGTTCTCAAGAAGCAGCCATTCTTTCAACCAGCAAAATGCTGCTGATTCATAATAAAGTTTTAAGTCTGGCAGGGCAAATCCACCTCTGTCCTTTGCATCAGTTAATATTTTAAATTTTATTCTAGGCTTTTTGCCCTGCCAGACAAATCTAGAAATGTCTCTCTGCCACTTCTTGAAACAGTCCATTTTGTCCAAAATTTGCAATGATTGAAACAAAAATAACATTCTTGGCAATACATTCATTTTTATCACAGCAATTCGACCCAACAAGGAAAGCTTCAAATTTGACCATATTTCAAGATCCTTTTTCACTTCTGACCAGCATTTCTCATAGTTATTTTTAAATAAATTCAAGTTCTTAGCAGTCATGGTAACCCCCAGGTATTTTACTTTCTTAACTAGTGTTAAACCCGTCTCCTTCTGAAACCTCTCTTTCTCAAACGGTGTTAAATTTTTCTCAAGAACCTTAGTCTTTGACTTGTTCAGCTTAAATCCTGCCACTTGACCAAATTCCTCAATGAGTTCTAATACTCTTTTAGTACTAGATTCTGGCTCCTGTAATGTCAATACTAAATCATCTGCAAACTTTAAGTTTATACTGTTTAGCTCCGACCTGAATACCTTTGATCAAATGGTCCCTTCTAATCATATTTAGCAAAACCTCTAGGACTGAAATAAAAAGCAAAGGGGAAATTGGGCAGCCTTGTTGTGTCCCTTTCTCCATCTTAAATTCTTCTGTCACCACGTTGTTAACAATCAATTTGGCCTTTTGTTCTGAATAAATTGCACCTATACCATTTTCAAAACCTTGACCAACCCCCATCCCCTGAATATTTTTGTTCATAAAACTCCAAGAAATCTTGTCAAAGGCTTTCTCCGCATCAACAAATATCAAAACTGCTTTAGTATTAATGTTCACTTGCAGCTTCTCTAAAATGTTAATTATATTTCTTGTGTTGTCAGACAAGTGTCTGCCCGGGACAAAGCCAGCTTGGTCTTTATGTATCTCCTCAACTAAAACTTTTTTCAATCTTTTAGCCAATATATCTGCAAAATTTTTGTAATCCACATTAAGCAGGGATATGGGGCGGTAATTCTTAAGTTGGGTTTTTTCAAACTCAGTTTTCGGTATACGTGTGATGTAAGCTTCTTTCCACGACTCTGGCGCTTTTCCCCCCTCCAAAAATTCATTACAAACCTCCTTTAGTGGTTGAATTAACCAGTCTTTCAAAGATCCATTGTATTTTGAGGTTAAACCGTCTGGCCCTGGAGATTTGCCCAACTGCATATTCTGCATATTGCCCAACTGCATATTCTTCAACCTCCTGTTCCGTTATTTTATAGTTCAGCATTAACTTATTTTCTTGAGAATTTTTTTGTAATCCATTTTTTCTTAAAAATTGGTCTATATCAGTCTCTTTCTGTGGCCCTTGTGTATATAGTTGTCTAAAATATCTCTGGAAACACTTTCTAATGTCCAATGGATTCTGTATATTCTTTCCTTCCACTTCCAAATTTGTGATGGTGTTTAATTTTTGTCTTTTTTTCATCTGCCAGGCTAGCAGTTTCCCACATTTATTAGCCAATTCAAACGTCTTTTGTCTCATCTGTTTAATTTTCCATTCTATTTCCTGATTTATCATTTTCATATATTGTACTTGACATAACTTTATTTCTCTCAGAATCTCTTGCGACTTTGGTTTCGCTCTTAATTTCTTCTCTCCTTTTATTTTCTCCAGAATTTTATCTTTTTTCTCATTTTGAGTTCTCTTCTTTATTGCATTCTGTTGAATCAGAAACCCTCTCATGACCGCTTTGCTTGTGTCCCAGATTACTCTTTTTTCGACCGTGGTATTCAAATTTATTTCAAAATAGTCTCTCAAGATTTTTTGGGCCTTCTTAGTAACCTCTGCATCTCTAAACAAGGTGTCATTCATCCTCCATTTAAAGGAACCAATTGGTGTTAATTTCATCTCCATTCTCACCGCATTATGGTCGGAGCAAGTTTTAGGACAAATTTCCGCTTTTCGAATTTTAGGAGCCAATCCTCTAGTTATCCAAATTTGGTCTATTCTTGTCCATGTCATTTTGGCTTCAGAGAAGAAAGTTCCCTCTCTACCCAAGGGGTTCTTAGTTCTCCAAATGTCAATCAAGGCCATGTTGTCAGTCATGTCAAAAATGGTTTTTGGCAGTCTGCAGTCTTTTGTTACTGCCTGTCTTTGTGACTTATCCATATTTGTGGACACCACTCCATTCATATCTCCCATCATAATGATGTTATACTCCATATAGTCCAACAATGTCTCATGCAGCTTCTTAAAAAATTCAGATTTCCCATCGTTTGGTGCATAAACTCCTACTATCAAGAATTTCTCTCCTTGAGTTTGAATTTCAATTGCCTTGGTCATCTTTAAAAATGAATTTCGGTGATAGGCTCTCTTTAGCATAAATTACAACTCCTCTCTTTTTAACCTTATCCGATGAAATAAACTCTTGGCCCAATCTTTTGTTAATCAATACTTTCCTATGTAGCCTTATCACATGAGTTTCCTGTAAACAAATCAAGTCCAATTGTTCCTTTTTCAACAAATGAAAAACTTTTTTCCTTTTCTCCGGGGAATTAAAACCGTGAATGTTCCAGCTTAATAGTTTCAGAGACATGATGTCGTTATTTTGCTTCTCCTCCAACTGCACCAAGTAATTGTTCTTGTTCTGTCGGTGGTGTCACTTTCTTTAGTTTGTCCAATCCCAAAGGTAGTGACACTAAGTCTAGTATTCCTGGTTTTAGTGCTCTCGACTCTTCTTCTTCAGCTTCCTTTTGTAGGTTTTCTCCGTGTTCTCTCAAAAAATTTTCTTTATCTTCCACTGATCTTATCTTGATTTTTTCCCCTTTAAAGGTAAAAGAAAGGCCTTGGGGAAACTCCCACCTGAAAACAATTCTGTTTCTTCTCAGCAAGGCCACCAACTCTCCGTAGTTAGCCCTAAGATCCAATAAATATTTCGGAATGTCCTTAAAAATCTCCACTCTTGATTCTTGTATCTCCAAAGTCTGCTGGAAATGCAGACTCAGTATTTTATCTCTCTCTTCTTTTGTTCGGAGGGTAATCAAACAGTCTCTCACCCTGTTCTTTCTCCCTCCTCTTCCAAGTCTAAAAGCACTTACTATCTTGAAGTCTTGCTTATCATCCAGGTTCCAGAAGTCTGCAAATTCCTGTGTAAGAAAATCCTTTAGGCTGTCTTTTTCAAGTTCTGGTACCGCCCTGATCCTCAAATTAGTCTGTTTCTCCTTCAGTTCAATCATAGACAAAAGCGACCGGTGGTCCTCAAGCTGCTTACATATTGGTGTTATCTTTTCCTCTACAGCCGATGCTTTTTCCTTTGCTTCCTCAGCTGTCTTTCAATTCGAAGTAGATTCTTGCAGCAGTTTTTCAATAGATTCTGTGTTTGAGTTCACCTTCTGCCCCAAGTTATTAATGCTAGTAGTATTTTGGTCAATTTTAGTTGTTGCTTCAGTAACTTGTTTGCTTAATTTTTCCAAGGTTTCATAAATTTTACTTAATACTGAAGTAAATCCCTCTTCAGATGCCATTCCTTTTGGCCCAGCTTGTGCAGGATCTTCCCCTTGTGGTACAGATGGGCCGGATGCAGATGCTCTGTGCTGCTGCAATACTGCACTGGTCTGCTGCAGTCTAACCTTACCCAATCTTGTTGTTTTTTCCTGAGGCAAGTTTGCCATAACACTTTATCTGATGGTCGAGGTCAGTCCCACGGCCAAGGCTTGTTTTGCAGTGGAAATTTCCCTGGCCAGTTAGAAGTGGAAAATTCCCCAACTGGTTGTAGCAATTTCAGTGTTCCTCTAGGGGGACACAGTAACAGTCAATGATATTACAATAAAGTTTCTTTTCCAACTTTCCAAAGTCCCCCTTCAACAAAATAAGCAACAGTTTCAAGTCCAAAGAAACCCTTCAGAATGAAAGTATCTCACTTGCAGTGTTAACTGTCAAAAAGTTACATTGTCCATAAACAGTGCGACTCTCAATACAGCAATTCTATTAATCCTGGCAGTCCGCCCCCAGGGATTAAGTGGTGGTGTTTATTCCCTTTTCTCTCCTTTTTTTTTTTTTTTGCAGGCATAAAATACTTTCTCCTCTTCCCTCCTCTCTCCTGCAGCTCAGGGAGGGAGTTCTTTTGATTTGACGTTAGGATTTAAGTCCTTTTAACGCAACTCTCCAGGTCTTAGCTTAGACAGTCTTTGCTTTGATCTTTATACAGAAAACGGAAGGCGGACTTCCTGTTTACGCCTTCCCGCTTCAGTGCCAAATTAATCCTTTCCCCCCTTAAATTCCCCAATCTTTAGACTTGACCTACTCACGGGTAGTTGTTTAGTAGCCGAATTGTCACAGGAAAAAGGTCAGCACTGTCCAGCAACAGCTGTGCAGCTTCACTCTACGGAAGAAGCAGTTGACTCTCAGCACCGCGCCAAACTCCCTGTTTCGCTCCGGAGCCCCTTACAGGGTTCCCCGCAGATTGGGGGGGGGAGCTAAGGGTGCCCGCTGAGTCCCACGGTCCCCGTAGCGGCAAGACCTGATTTCCGCGGAGCTACTCCCTCAGAACTAGAGGGAATCCGTCATTGCCGATGGCGCCGCCTCCGGAAGCCCTCCATCAATGTGTTTGAATCACATCCATCTTGCCACTATCTTCCTCGCTCATCTGCTGCATCATGATGGGTACTTTGATCCTGACTTAAAGCAACCAAGTCAAATACCAGAAATGATTTATCTGCCTTGTACAATTTTGAAGCAGTTATTTCCCATATTCTTTCTGTTCCCTTCACTACCATATTGGAGAAACAACTGGCTTCTCCTGAATAGGCTGTTCCAAGGAAAGGAAGGAAAGGCAAAAGATAAAAAGATAAATGAAACATGATCCTTCTCTAGTCCTTTTGCAAGCTCTCATTTTCTCAGTTGCTTCCCTATACAAAGCCACTAGTTCTAGGCATTCAGGTGTGTTGAGATAGACCATTTGGCCAGTGGGATCTGTTGCATTAGGGTGGATGAGGCAAATTCAGGCTGTGCAATTAAAGCTGATAAAACGGTAACCGGCTTTCTGCCAGGCCCTTTCTGCCTGCCTTCACACTTATGACATGGGGATGCCACTGCCTGGCAGTTTCCTCCTCCTCAGTTTCTGTTGCCATTGTAGTACTCAGCATGGACAAGGACTGGGGGCATCACTAGAATCAGTGGCTCTGGGTTTCCTTCTTGTTGGCATTCCTGCCTTCCACACTACCCATCCCAACAGGCACCAGCTAGCACTGATTTCTTGCACCCCGGTCCCTTAAAAAACAGGTGCCTTTCCCCCCCTACAGCAATGTGCCTAAAAGAACCTTTACCTAGTTGGCCTTTGCAAGGGTTGGTGGGCTTCTGTGTCTTGGCTACTTTCTTATCACTTTCATGTTTTTTGAGAAATAAACATTAATACCTTCTTCCAATGATGTTGTCTTCTTGTTTCTTTAAAGGTGCAAGGAAATTTTTGTGTGAGGGGAAACAATACTTCAGTCAGCCAGGGTTGCTTGGCCAAATTGCCCCATGGTGTCACATAATCTTGGTCAGATGCCTCCATCAGCAATCTAGCCACCTATTCTACACCTGCTGGTATTTCTTCATCAGGCCCAAGGGCAGTTCCACATAGAAGACATTACAGAAATACAGCCTCAAGTTACCAACCAACACCTGGAGCACAGTGCTCAAGTGGGAACCTGGCCTTGCAGTTGGTTCATTTTATGATGAAGGTAATCCATCAAGGCGACCAAGGCTGATTCAGTTCTGAATTCAGGTCTGAATCTAGAATTTAATGAATCTAGAAAATCATTTTCATCCAGAAATGTCTACAGTTGCTTCACAATCCCCCTTTCCATCTCTTTTGGCAAAAAAGAGGTGTCAGGGACCAGTCTATAGTTTTTGCATTCTCTTAGGTCTAGAGTGGGCTTTAAAATAATTTTTAAAAATTGCATTTTCTAAAACAATAACAGAGAGCATATTTAACCCCCTCCCTTTCCCTCCCACCCCCTGTCCCACTTACAGCTTCATACCAAATGCAGCATGTATACATATACCATATGCTTCCCTTCCACACTTTTCCTGGTTCCTTTTACTTTTCTACTACTCCATGTAATCCACATCTTTTTAATCATCCAATTTGGTATCAACTAAATACTCTATCTATTTCAACTCTGCTGGATTTACACGAGGCCTGCTAAGCTATGTATTTGTCTTGAAATAGTTAATAAACCTTATCCATTCCTACTTATATTCCTTATCTCCATATTCTCTTATGCTGTTCATCAGGCCAGCCAGTTCAGTATATTCCAACATTTTACACTACTATTCTTCCTTAGTGAGTACTACACTTGTTCTCTACCTTTGTGTCAATAAGGTTCTAGCTGCAGTAGTGGCATAAAGTAGTAAACTCTTTTGTTTTTTGGGACCTCCATTGTTACCATCCCCAAGAGGAAAATCTCAAGTGTTTGGGGGACTGACAGTGCACGCCACGCTAGTTTCCGGATGGGGGCAGTGAGCAAGTGTGCACACTCATAGATTCAGGAGCGTCTACAGATTTTATAGACTTGGAATTTGTGGAGAGGCTGCAGATGGCCATGCAGAGGTCGGAGCCCCTGCTAGTCGTACAGACCATTGATGGGTGGCCCTTGCTAGCTGCACGTGTATCTGAGGCTATGATGCCGGTTGGCCTGGGGTTGCCGAGCCACAGAGAGACAATCACATTCCACGTCACAAGGTTGGCAACTCACCCTGTGGTGCTGGGAATGACGCGGCTATCCCGGCACGATCCTGTGATCGCTTGGGGGCAGAGATCCATAACCTTTGCCTCGGCCTATTGCCGCCTACACTGCCTAGGTGGAAGGGGGCCAGAGAGGGCAGAGGTTGGAGGGGCAGAGGCCCTAGGAGCCCTCACAGGGAACGAACGACAATTACCCCCTCCCTACAAGGCCTATCAAGATGTGTTCTGTGAGAAGGAAGCTGATAGATTACCACCCCATAGGCCTTATGACTGCAAAATCGAATTGCTGCCAGGGGCCCAGCTGCCCATTAGTTGTCTTTATTCCATGTAAGAAACAGTTTGCCAAGCTGAAGGAATTTCTGAAGAAGAATTTGGCGCATGGCTTTATCCATCCTTCTAAGGCTCCTTGGAGCGCACCTGTGCTTATTGTGAAGAAGAGGAACAACTCTGAGCTGCGCCTCTGCTATGATTACAGGAGGCTGAACGGTGACGGTGCCCAATCGCTACCCCCTGCTACGTATAGGGAACTTGCTGGAGTGGTTGAGGTCAGCAAAGATCTTCACAAAGCTTGACTTGAGGGGGGCCTATAACTTGATAAGGATAAGAGAAGAAAATGAGTGGAAGACCACCTTTTGTACCATTTAGTCATGCATAAGCTGACTCCGTCAGAGCAGAACTACACCATCTGGGAGAAGGAATTGTTTGCTATATGGGACACTCTGGAGACATGGTGACACTTCCTGGAGGGGGCACAACATAAAGTGGAGGTGCACACCAATCACCGTAGTCTAGAAAACTGGCAGACGGCTTGGTGTCTTAACCAGAGGCAGATAATGTTGGCTGTTTGCAGTATGGTAGCGCTGCAGAGAGCTTGCTGGGGGAGATCATGCATTAAAAAGAAAAGGACTCAAAAATAACTTAAACAAGGTTTTAATAAGAAAAACAAAAACTCCATTTACACTAAATAGATCAACAACAAACCAGACCCAACCACCAACCCATCCCCCGGGGTAATGGGAGAGCTAGGTGCTGCTCCTTATATACTAAACCCAAATGCTGACACACCTTAATCAAATACAACTCAGCAGCACCTGCTATGTTTCACAGCTGTAAAGCTGGGTCTCGTTAGCTTGCTCTGGCCCCTTAAAGACATACACATCAGGTGGAACAATGATGAACCTTTACATTTAAAGAAACCATTCAACAGATAAGGTGGGCACATTTCTTTGCCAGATTCAACTTCAGAGTGCAGTATGTGGTGGGCCCTCAGAACCAAAAAGCAGATGCTCTTTCGGAGTATCTGGAAGAGGCTACCCTAGTGCTGAGGCACATCCTCAGACCGGCTACAGATAGCAGTGGTCTCAGCAGCTGATGCTCGACTTCCAGAAGCAAACTGCCGAGGATGGGTTTGCAAGGGAGAACATAGAGGCAATACAGAGATGGGATAGTGCTGCAGATGGCTTTGCTGAAAGAGGTGGATTGTTGTATAAGGGAACAGTGTTATATGTCTCAGAGGAGGAGCTCCATGCCAAGGTTTTGAAGCTGTGTCATGACAGCCCCATTGCAGGGCATTTTGGGCAGTACAAAACCTTATTCTGAGTGACGAGACTGTTTTGGTGACCAAAGGTGAAGGAGGAAATGAAAGAGTATATGAAGGCGTGTGAGACTTGTCAACGGGCAAAGAGACCCCGCAAAGTGCCTGCAGCACTACTCCAACCACTTCCTACATCTCAAGGACCATGGGAGGCGATAGCTATGGACTTTATCACCGACCTGCCTGAGTCACAGAAGCAGACGGTGATATGGGTGGTGGTGGACTTGTTCTCAAAGATGGCGCATTTTGTGCCCTGTAAGAAGTTGCCCTCGGCACAGGAGACAGCTCAACTTTTCGTGGAGCATGTGTTTAAGCTGCATAGATTGCTCTAAGGGTCATCTCAGACAGAGGAACACAGTTTACCTCCCAGTTTCAGCGAGCCACCCACAGACCAATGGAAAGTTGGAAAGACGAACGCGACCTTGCAACATTATCTGAGGTGTTATGTGAACTATCAACAGGATGATTGGGTCAACAAGCTGGCTCTAGCAGTGTTTGCATATAACAGTGCTGTAGACCCATCTACACAACAGTCTCCCTTCTTTGCCAGCCTGGGAAGTCACCCCACGCCTTTCCAGGACAGGAAGACAACATGTCAGTCCCAGCTGCGGAACATCTGGCAGAGGAATTGGCGGCTCTACACAGCTTACTACGAGAGCAGTTGGAACAGGTGAAAGATGCATATAAGAGGGAGGCGGATAAGCATAGAAAACAAGGCAAGGAGATAAGGGTGGGGGACCAAGTGTGACGGTCTACAAAAGGATGGTGCCGGAAGTTGGACCTTCAGAGGGTGGGGCCATTTGAAGGAGTGGAACAAATTAGCCATGTATCATTCAGGCTTTGTTTGCCCACCTCCATGAAGATACACTCTGTATTCCATAGGTCATTATTGTCACCCGTGAACCCTGCACACCCGTATCAAGCGCCCAAGGAAGGTGGAAGGTGAAAAGGAATATGAAGTGCCACAGTTGCTGGACTTTGGCTGGAGGGGAAGGAGATTGCAATATTGAGTATCTTGGAAAGTTTATGGGAATGAGGGAAATTCTTGGAAAGGTTATGGGAATGAGGAAAATTCTTCGTAGGATTCCAAAAATGTGCATGCCCCTAGGTTACAGGTAGAATTCCACCGCAGGTGCCTCAGCAAGCCGAAACCCAGAAGGGTGGAGGGAGGAGGAGAAGGCAGTGGAAGAAGATGGCAAAAGTGAGGCTGAAGGGGGCGGCAGCATAGTAGGGAACTCTCAAGAGGAGGAAGAAGAGAGTGAGAATGACTGGTGGGAAAACACAGACAGGGAGCCTCAGGAGGAGGGGGAGCAGGAGGAGGAGGATTATAGGGGAGGGAGTGGTGTTGTGAACACACCAGCCCAAAGCAAAGACATACTGCCTGAAATAGAATGCAGGCAGATGCAGAGGGAGCAGAGAGGCTTGTATACTTCTCAAACAGTTGAAACAGGGGGGTTGTCTACCCCCCTCTTTGAGAGCTGAAAGGAATGCAGCTTATCTGCTTCGGCAGAGCAGGCTGGAGGCAGCCAGCCCTCACAAGAAGCACAGTCATGCCCAGCACAAAGGAGAGCGAGTAGTTCCTCACAGGAAGAGGAGGCAACTAATACTATTAGTCCCAAAACTAGGTGAATAGGGAAAGTCCTAGAAAGAAAACAAGCCCCAAAACATAAGGGTCAGAAGTTCAGGATATTCTGCAGAAACCGGAAGGGCTCTTCAGAGTCAACTTGACTGTGATGAACACATACTCCAATAGAGCAGTCAGAGACTAATTGCTGCTTGCAGTAAATGTACCAGTTAATTAAGTCTTGTGTGCTGTTATTAAGCAGGATGCCAGCCCACACCTGACAAAGGCACACGGGCACAGCACAGGCGTAGGAAGGGGGTGGGGTGGGGGCGGTCTGCCCCGGGGCTGACAAAGTGGGTGACAAAAAGGCAGACAGTGAGGGGCTTGCCTCGTCGCCGCCACACACTGCGGAATGGCTCATTGCCGCGCGCACAGCGGATCATCCTGCCCCTCCCCAGCTCGTCCCGCCCATGCAGCTAACTACGCCACTGGGGCACAGGTCGCCATTCCAGTCTTCTTGAAGCAGCACCACTCCCAACGCCCTATTGGAGGCATTAGTCTCCACCACCATGCTGGGAGTCAGCATGGGCTAGATACTCCTCTGAGGTGAATACGGCTTTGAGTTGCTCAAATGCCTGCTGAGCCTCTGCTGTCCACAGGAAGGGTTTTATTTTACCCTCAAGGAGTCCGTAAGAGGCGCCGTGAGCCTGGAGTAGCCAGACACGAACTTGTGATAGTAGTTCGCGAACCCACAAAACCTTTGCAAGTCCTTTTTGGTTTTGATCTCCTTCCATGACACTACCACCTGCACCTTGGCCAGATCCATGTGCATTTCACTTGGCGTTACACGGTACCCCAAGAACTCTACTTCTGAGACGTGGAACTGGCATTTCTCCAACTTTGTGTAAAAGCAATGCTCTCTCAGCCTTCGTAGCTCTGTCATGTGATGTACATGCTGTTTTGGGTTCTCGGAATACATCAGAAGATAACAAACGACCTGCATGTCCACCAGGTTCTCCAACACATGGTTGATGCATGCTTGCCACATCACTGTCCCTGATTGAAACCCGAAAGGCATGACCAAGTATTTGAAACTGCCATAACTGCAGAATGTTGTCTTCCACTCATCTCCCTCCCTCATACGTATCAAATTGTAAAGGTAAAGGTAAAGGGACCCCTGACCATTAGGTCCAGTTGTGACCGACTCTGGGGTTGCGGTGCTCATATCGCTTTATTGGCCGAGGGAGCCGGCGTACAGCCTCCAGGTCATGTGGCCAGCATGACTAAGCCGCTTCTGGCGAACCAGAGCAGTGCACGGAAACACCGTTTGCCTTCCCGCCGGAGCGGTACCTATTTATCTACTTGCACTTTGATGTGCTTTCGAACTGCTAGGTTGGCAGGAGCTGGGACCGAGCAATGGGAGCTCACCCTGTCGCTAGGATTCGAACCGCTGACCTTCTGATCAGCAATTCCTAGGCTCTGTGGTTTAACCCACAGTGCCACTCGCACTCCCCTTAAATCCAGCTTTGTGAAAATCTTTGCAGACCTCAACCTCTCTAGCAAATCCCCAATGCATGGTAAGGGATAGCGATTGGGCACCGTGATGCGGATAATCTGGTGAAAGTCCATGCAGAGACACAGTTTGGGTGTGTCTTTTTTCTTTACAGACAGCATGGGAGAGCCCTCTGGCGCCTTGGATGGCTGGGTAAAATCCCGTGCCAGGCTCTTCTCGAGAAACTCCTTGAGAGATGTCAGCTCCTTCTCAGACATCAAATAGACATCGGCTTCTGGGCATCTGAGCCGCCAATAGCAAGTCTATTTTACAGTCATAAGTTCGATGTGGAGGCAAACTGTCTGCCTCCTTCTCACAGGACATGTCCCAGTAGGCCTTGTATTGGGGTGGCAACTGCCCTTCCTCTCCCATTAGGGGTCCCAATACTTCCACCCCCCTTGCGGCGGCTGCTACTGGGGCTTCAATACCTAAGCAGTAGGTATTTTCCTTGATTTTATTTTCTGGGAAATCTGCTGCTCGCTGGGAAGGAAATTCGAGGCAGCCTGCTGCAGGAGTGCATTGGAGTCCATAGATCACAGTTTGACAGCCGGGTCAGTCCAGCAACAAATGGAGCTGCAAACCCATTGGGAACTCACTTTTGATCTCCATAGAACCTTCGACGTCCTGGTAATCCCCAAGATTACCATACATAATCTTTATGTATTGCAGGGTGATCCTATCTGGTACCTTATTTGAAGGGGGAGAAGCTACCAGGAAAGGGAGGTAACACATGTGCCGCAATACTACCTTTACTCCTTAGGCAATAACTGGTTTTCTGTGACACAGTATGTTATTGTGCAATATGATTGCTATTGTAGATGTGGAAAACTCCAAAAAAGAAAGTTAGAAGAAACTAATCATGTCAAACAAATTAAACAAGGTAAGGCTATCAAATTATTTCTCCCCTGTTGATCAAACCCCTTAATGCAGGAAAGTACTACTACTCTGTCACAATGAATACCTCCCCCCTCAAAAATAGAGTAAAACAGACCACCATATGTGTATGTGATTATTGCTCTGAATTAAAGAGAGAGGTCCAAAGCAAATACTTTTTCTGATGCAGCGCTAGGATTCAATATTGCAAACAGAACATGTTATCAAGGTTTACGTATTGCAGGATATTTTGCAAGCACATCTTGACCCCATAACTTACATTTAATTAAAATGGCCACAACTTCCAAGAAGCAGCCTCCACAAGCCCTCCCTCTTTTTCACAATGCTTCATTTCCTCATTCAGATGGCACACCCATCAGAGTGTTTTTAAACTGCCACATAAAGGGACATGTCTCCATAGGGGTGGAAATTAGCCTATGAAAAGGTGCACCAGACAAGACTTCTGCTGCTCCCAGAGAGAGGTGACTGAAGCAAAGGCAATTTAGGCTTACCAGGAATGTGAGTAAAAGTTTTTGTTCAGATAATCATAAAGTGTAGATTTGGAAAGGTCCCAAGGGTCATCTAGTCAACCCCCTGCAATGCAGGAATCTCATCAAAGTCTCTCATTCAATTTGAAACCATACTGGGCCCTGCTTCGTTTGCAAATGTGCTAGTAGTTGTGCTATTTGTCACTTCCTGTGCAGGCATCAGCAGAGAGAGAGAGAGAGAGAGAGAGAGAGAGAGAGAAATGCTGTCTGTCTTTCAGTGTGCTTTAGGGCTGGGCGATATCAGGTTTATAACATCACAATATATTACCAGCTAAATACCACAACATCACAATACATCACATGATATATCTGCGGCTGCAGAGGGCCTTGCCGGGCTCTTGGAGAAGTGACCCTTTCTCACTTTCCTTAATACTCCAGCAGTGGGGTTTGGGGAGACCTTTATAAAAAGTGTAAAATCAATCTATAATGAGCAGACGGCCAATATAATTGTAAACAACACATCAGAAAAATGTATGATATATAAAGGGATGAGGCAAGGTTGCGCAATGTCCCCGCTGTTATTTATATTAATATTAGAAGTACTGGCTCAAAAGATCAGGATTAACAATGAAATCAATGGAATAACAGTGGGCCAGCAAAATTACAAATTGAAAGCATTCGCGGATGACATTGTATTAACCTTAGAACAACCCAGAATGAGCATACTGGAGGTGACAGAAGGGATAAGTAGATTTGTAAAATTGGCTGGCTGCAAACAAAATAAAGGGAAAATCAAGATGCTGCTAAAAAAATAAAGAATAATCAAACAAAAAAAGACATTGAATCGGAATGTGGGTGGGAAATAGAAACAAAAATAAAATATCTGGGGATTTGGTTAACAATAAAAAAACATAATATCTATCAAGACAACTATGTAAAAGCTTGGAAAGAAAGAAAGATTTGGAAATATGGGAGAGAATGAAGCTATCACTGTTTTGGCCATCAAAATGAATGTCCTTCCAATTTTAAATGATATCTGATGTTTCATATAGTAGCAGAAAAAAGTATTAAGGTTCATATGGCAGGGAATGAAGCCCAGGGCAAAATTCAAAATTATGCTTGATGAAAAGAAAGAGGAGGTTTGCCCTGCCAGACCTTCAACTTTACTTCAAGGCATCATGCCTATGTTGGATAAAAGATGCTCTCTGTTCCTGTTTTTGAAAATGCAAAAAACAAAACAAAACAAACAAAAACCTTCAGCAGTGGAATGAAACCAGCTTGCTTTACAACAGATAAATGATGGAGTCATATATTTGTAATTTTGGAAGTCTCCATGATGGACGTTGGAAACACAATACGGCAACTTGGCAAGATTTTCATGTATTCATGAATGTTTCTGGGAAGGCAGATCAAACCAATGTACTGCATTTTCTGTTTTACAGGTAAACAGTGGGGGAAATAGCATCACAACTGAAGAAAATTTCACTTCATATATTTATTTCATTGGCATACGCTCGGTGCTGAAGATCAGGAAACAATGAGCTGGTTTACTCAAATGTTGCAAAACTTGATTAGTTTTCCTTATTTAGAAGAATACCTGAGCTCAGTGGTTCACCCTTGGTGGTTTCGTAAGCTTCTGATTTTGCTTTGTTCATTAATGATAGATATATATTTGGTTGGCTGTGCTTGCTCATTTGGGCTATATGTTTACAAGAAGATGAATAAGCACCAAGAAACTGGTCCTGATAGCAAAATTTGGAAAAAGCCAAGGAAATTTATTTCTCATATTGTAGATATATATGGAAAGATATGGCATGGTGAGTAAAAGTTTCTTTCATAGCAATAATTCTTCCTTAAGAGTCACTATAATTTCATAGGACGGGATCAGAATTTCAGGCTTGAAGCACTGGTACAACAGTAGCCACAGTGAATCAGGACTGGACCTCTGAACCCCCCTCAGAGTCACAAAAGCTACAAGTTTGGGTTGGCTACATAAGGATCAAAACAAAGGCATGGCTATTTATTTATGTACAGTGGTACCTCGGGTTAAATACTTAATTCGTTCCGGAGGGCCGTTCTTAACCTGAAACTGTTCTTAAACTGAAGCATCACTTTTAGCTAATGGGGCCTCCTGCTGCTGCCGTGCCACCGGAGCACAATTTCTGTTCTCATCCTGAAGCAAAGTTCTTAACCCGAGGTAATATTTCTGGGTTAGTGGAGTCTGTAACCTGAAGCCTCTGTACCCTGAAGCATCTGTAACACAAGGTACCACTGTATGTACATAAACTATGGAATTTGCCAGCACAGGATGTGGTAATGGCTACTAATTTAGATGGACACTGCGGGAAACAGAGGCCTTTGGCCTGATCCATAGGACTCTTTATATGTTCTCAGTGCTTCCCACAGGTCTCATGTTACTGTAAGTGTTGAAACTTAAATCAGAAATACACGACTAAAACCAAGTTTGGGCCATAAGGATGAGACCGTGTAGCTACTTAGGGCATGGTCAAGGGTGTGTGTGTCTAGGAAACAGCTTTCTCACTTGGTAGAAAGTGATTCCGAGAATGGTCTGAAGATGCCTGAAGTTGGAGCTCTTAGGGACGGGGAAGAAATATACTCCAGGCCCTGGATAGCTCTCATACAGAAGGGGGATACTACTCTTTAAATTAAAAAAGTCTCAGAAAAATTTAGTATAACTATAACAACATATTAAACTGTCTCAAGGGCTAAACCCTATATAAAAGCTTAAAGTAGACTAAAACAGCAAAACAGAGTTTTAGCTCACTCAAAGTCTGGGCAAAAATGTTTCCACCTGTGCTCAAAAGGAAGCAAGGAAGGAACATTCCACAAGAGGAGAAATCCCTTCATTCATAAAGGGACCACCACAGAGAAAGTCTTGATCCATGTGGATGACAACCTAGCATCCAGAATGCTGGAGCATATTGTCGTTGTTGTTTAGTCATTTAGTCGTGTCTGACTCTTCGTGACCCCATGGACCAGAGCATGCCAGGCACTCCTGTCTTCCACTGCCTCCCGTGGTTCGGTCAGATTCATGCTGGTAGCTTCGAGAACACTGTCCAACCATCTCGTCCTCTGTCGACCCCTTCTCCTTGTGCCCTCAATCATTCCCAACATCAGGGTCTTTTCCAGGGAGGATTCTCTTCTCATGAGGTTGCCAAAGTATTGGAGTCTCAGCTTCAGGATCTGCCCTTCCAGTGAGCACTCAGGGCTGATTTCCTTAAGAATGGATAGGTTTGATCTTCTTATAGTCCATGGGACTCTTGAGTCTCCTCCAGCACCATAATTCAAAAGCGTATAACAGAGCTTTTAACCTGATCTTAAATTTCATTTTTTTTCTGAACCACTCTGATTTCCGCCAATAATGGTTGCGATATTTCTTTGTTGCATTTTGTATTATTTTCAGGTTATGAAGTTACTGGCATGGAACATCTCCCTAAAGGACCAGGGATTATTATTTATCATCATGGAGTTGCTCCTCTCGGCTATTCCTTATTTGCGGCTAGATATTTTTTAGAGACGGGGAGACTGTGCTTTTCATTAATTCATCATTTGGGGAATTGGATACCAGGTAAACTATTTAAATTTAACTCATGTAAAATATGACAAAAATCAAATTAAAATTAACTCATCTAAAATATGACAAAAAACAATGCTATAAGCTTTGAAACAATGCTATAAAATACAAAACTATATATCAGGAAAACAGGTGAAAAACAACTGATAAATGAAATAGCAGCAACAGGTGAAATAGTTTAGTTAGTGCAGATGAAGGTATAATAGTAATAATTTATTATTTATACCCCACCCAGCTGGCTGGGTTTCCCCTGCCACTCTGTGCACATTCCAACAAAAGATTAAAAATACTTTCTCACCATGTCTTTACTAGTAAGACAAAATGAATGTAGTCTGAATTATTATTTCCAATTCACAACTGAATCAGCAGAAATGGTTTCCATGCAGAAATTCTATGCTTTTTGTACAACTGTTGTACCTCTGTATTCAAACACCACTGGGTGGCAGCTGGGATGGGGTGGGAGCTACAGCTAAGGAAAAGGTCAGAAGCCCAAGTGAAGCCCCAAAGACATGTCCGTGGCATTCATAGCAAGTCCAACCTATCAACAAATCTGCACACAGATCCCAGGAAACATGGCCCCACCCGAACACATGGCCTATCAAGCACTCCCACACACAGCTTTTATGCCCCCATGTGACACTGCAGTCAAACACATGTGGCACCCTTGCTGTACAGGCCATGGCCCTCCACTGCCTCTCCCCCCACATCATCTTCCTCTGCATGCACACAGCAGCCACACCAGGAAACTATGACATCACAGAAAGGTCATTTAAAGGAAGGAAGGAAGGAAGGAAGGAAGGAAGGAAGGAAGGAAGGAAGGAGTCCAAAGTCCAAAGAGGCCCAGTAGCAAAGAGTCCTTTCTACTAGGTTAATTAATGCAGCATATAACCTCCACTCATATATCTGTGTACTAATCTCAGCTGGTGGAGGCAGTTTTCCATCAGCATTGTCTCCTCTGTGCCATGTCTCTCTCTCTCTCTCTCTCTCTCTCTCTCTCTCTCTGTGTGTGTGTGTGTGTGTGTGTGTGTGTGTGTGTCTACTGTACAGTTGTACCTCAGGTTAAGTACATAATTCGTTCCAGAGGTCCATTCTTAACCTGAAACTGTTCTTAACCTGAAGACCACTTTAGCTAATTGGGCCTCCTGCTGCTGCCGCGCTGCCGGAGCAAGATTTCCGTTCTCATCCTGAAGCAAAGTTCTTAACCCGAGGTACTAATTCTGGATTGCGGAGTCTGTAACCTGAAGCGTATGTAACCTGAAGTGTATGTAACCCGAGGTACCACTGTATCCAAAAGCTCTGCACCCTAAAGGGATTGAAGGTTTGGATGGTGCAGCAAGGCACCATGAGCTGTATTTTTATCATAATGCAAACTTGAATGTATTACAGACCTGAGGAACACATGTCTAAAAAGTGGCCACCTCAGCACTCAACCCCACTCAATGTGCTTTCCAAAAAACCCCGCTACTGTCAGAACCTCTGGGCAAAAGAGGAATTAGCCTAAAGTCCCCATCCATGAAATCCTAGTTGAAATGGATTGGCAGAGAGCTATGCTTGTGATCCATAATAGTGCAATATATTGGGAATAATGACACTTGTAGTGAATCCACACTATTTCCTAAATAAGTTTCACATAAAATGCACTCTTCTATTTGGGGCTTATTTTTTCAGGGCTGCAGATGGTTTTTTATGTGAGCGGGTTGAAATCTTACAATAAAGCTGAAATTGTGGAAATGATGAAGAAAGGCCATTTAATGGGCATTGCACCTGGTGGAGCTAGAGAAGCACTGTTTAGTCACGATTATGGCATAATGTGGGAGAAACGCACAGGTTTTGCTCAGGCAGCTTTGGAGGCGAAAGTGGTGAGTGATCTTTGTGCAATTTGCATTGCCTTTACGAATATCCTAGATAAGACGTAATGTGTTGACATCCTTGATCCAGCATCCAAAAAAGTTGAGGATGGCAAATATCCTGTTTGGGGGTCAAATGAAAAACACCGATTTACTGGACCTAGAAGGGCACAATAATAGATATGGGTGGCACTCCTACTTATGGTATAATAAGGTGAAAATACATAAAGGATTTACAAACCATATATTTAGGGGTGTCCTGTATGAGGTATGGGACAAGAATAAAAATTTAGTAGAAAGAACTACACCTTGGTTGCTATCCCCGATAGATGTACTGACAATAAAAAAGTTAAATATGGAAGGGAAGAGACTAACTTGTGAAGATATTTTAGTGAAAGCTGAGAACGGGTGGAAGCTAAAACCATATGACAATATAAAAAGTGCTTTTATGGGATGGATACAAAATCACCAGGTGAATGGTTTATTAAAAGAGGATAAGAAATTGGGATTTAGCGGGGGGAAATCAAGATACCAAATTGAAATTTTAGAAGGCAGAACAAAACTCCTATCTAAAATATATGAACATTTATTAGAATGGGATACCAAAGATGAACTAATAAAAGAAGTAATGATAAAATGGGCAGTAGATTTCGGTTATAACATTGACCATGACAAATGGGTAAGACTATGGAATGAAGGTATGAGATTCATAGCGTGTTCCACTCTAAAAGAAAACCTAAGTAAAATGATGTATCGGTGGTATATAACCCTGAGTAAATTGGCAAAAATGTATAAAATGCGAGATAGAGCCTGCTGGAAGTGTACATTAAAGGATGGAGAATTTTTCGACATGTGGTGGACATGCGAAAAATGAAAAAGTTTTGGGATATGATATACAATGAAATGGTTTGGTTTTTTCCAAATATACATTCCCAAAGAAACCAGAGGCTTTTTTATTAGGGATAATAGGAGATGAAGTGAGAAAAGAAGACTGCAAATTACTCTTGTATGCCACGACTGCCGTAAGGATTCTTGTGGCCCCAAAGTGGAAATCCCTAGAGTTACCAACCCTAATGGAGTGGCAGACGAAATAATTCGAGTATACTGAATTGGCAAAAATGAGTTATAAAATTTGAGACCAAAAAGTGACAAAGTTTGAGGAGGAGTGGAGTAAATTTGTTGTGTATATACGAAATAACTGTAGAAGTTTAAAAACTGTAGCAGGGCTAACATGATGTATATAGAATGTAATTAAGAATCTGCAGGAACGGATGAAAACTGGGAAAACCAAAGCAGGGAAGGAGGGAAGTCAGGGCGTGAAATTGCGCAGGGTAAATAAGAAGATAAAAAAGGTTGAATGTTAAAGTTAAAGTTTTATTTAATTTTGTTTTGTTTTTGAAAATCAAAAAAAGTAATTAAAATAAATAAATAAAGCCAAATACATTATCATTTATGAGTTGCTTCTCATTATAATCCCAGATGTAAAGCATTCTTCGTAATCCATAACAAAAATAAAGGCAGGATGGTTGGGACAAAATAATTATCCAATCCTCACCTTTCTTTTCATGTTTGTTTCATCTTTTATTTTTTTAGCCCATCATCCCTATTTTTACACAAAACAGTTGTGAAGCATACAGGACCATTGGAAAGACAAGTAAGTTAAATACCTTGGTTGATCAAGAGATCTCAGGCAATATACATTTTAATAATATAGAATGATCTTTTAAAAAGAATATCTATTTACTACTCACTAATAGATTTTATTCCATGTACACTTATCTGCAATGTTGTGCTGCCTGCCTCAGTACTGAGTGAACATGCCCTTGCTTAGTTTTGTTTTGTTTATTTTTTTTATTGTTAAAATAATTTAATATTAATACACATACAAACATACAAACATACATTTCATACAACATACCTACATACCTACAGCATACCTACAACATACCTACACTCAATCCCACAGATAATTCCCATCACCATCCACCACCCCTCACCCTTTGTGTTAGACTTCCAATCTACTCAATTGCAATTTCTTTCTACTTCTATTACTTTCTTTCACACACCTTTAACCTAATTTCATATTTCTTTTTCTATTAGACATTGTTATCCATCTTATTTAGTATTCTAATATTTGAAACGAGACTTGTTTATTCTAATAGGAGTTCTGATTTTTCGATATAGTTTTGCAAGTATCTTTTAAACACCTTCCAGTCCCTGTCTGCCTTCTCTTTTGAGATCCTTCCAATTTCTCCCATTGTTTTGGATATATTGTAGTACTCCAATAATTTGGCAAGCCACCCTATCTTTGTTGGTGCAGTACCACTTTTCCAATTTTTCGCAATCAATAGCCTTGCGGCTACTGTTGCGTATAAATATAAGGTCTTGTCTTCTTCCTTTAGGCTTCCTGGTACTATTCCCAATAAAAAACCTTCTGGTGTTTTCCTAAATGAATATCTGAACATTTTTTTCATTTCGTTATATACTGTTTCCCAAAATTGTTTGATGTTTAAACAATTCCACCATATATGTAACATAGTACCTTTTCCAGTGTTGCATCGCCAGCAGACATCGCTACAATTTTTATTCATTTCTGCTATTCTTTCAGGTGTTAAATACCATCTGTGTTGCATTTTGAGATAATTTTCTTTCAATATATAACACATAGTGAATTTCATATCTTCCTTCCACAATTTTTCCCATTGTTCAAACATAATATTTTTCCCAATATCTTGCGCCCATTTGATCATTGATACTTTAACTAATTCATCCTTTGTTTCCCACTCTAAGATCAAATTATACAATTTAGATATATTTTTTGATTTTTCTTGTATTAAGTATTTATCGAATTTTGATATTTCTTTTTCAAATCCTAACTTTTTGTCTTTCGCTAATCTGTACTTAATTTGAATATATTGAAACCAATCACTAATATGAGCTTTAATTTCTGTATAATCCTTTAATTCCAATTCTCCGTTTTCTTCCTTTAATACCATTTTATAGGTAGCCCAGTTTTCTTTCATATTTAATTTTTTCATTGCGACAATTTCTGCTGGCGATGCCCACCAAGGAGTTTTCGGTTCTAGGAGTCTTTTATATTTCTCCCATATTTTATATATAGACTTTCTAACTATATGCCCTAGGAAGCCTTTATGCACTTTGACTTTTTCATCTATTAGATAGGCATGCCATCCAAATCTCGTCTCTACTCCCTCTAAATTCAATACATCCGAGTCATCTAATTTGATCCATTCTTTTAGCCAGGTCAGACCCACCGCATCATGATATAACTCCATGTCAGGGAGGCCAAATCCTCCTCTCTCCTTATCTATCCTTATTTTGTCTTTTATTCTTGGTTTTTTCCCTGACCACACGAATTTAGCCAAATCTCTATTCCAGTTATTAAAACATATATCTCCTCCTAGTATTGGGATACTTTGAAATAAAAACATCATCCTTGGTAATATGTTCATCTTTATTACCGATATTTTCCCTAGTAAGGAAAGATTTAATTTCCCCCATATTTGCAAATCATTTTTTATTTCATTCCATGTTTTCCCATAATTCTCTTTACTTAAATCTATAGTGTTTGGTGTTAAATTTATTCCAAGATACCTTATTTTCTTTTTAATTTCCAATCCTGTAATTTCTTGTAATTTCACTTTATCTTTTTCTTCCATATTTTTACTAGTATTTTGGTTTTCCCATAGTTTAATTTGAATCCTGCTAATCTGCCATATTCATTTATACATTCCAATATTCTAGGTGTTCATTGTAGGGGATTTTCTGTTGTGATCATAACGTCATCTGCAAAGGCTCTTAACTTGTATCTTTTTTCACCAACTATTATTCCTCTTATTTGGCTGCCCTGCCTTATTTTCTTTAATAGAACCTCTAATACTATTATAAATAACATTGGGGATAGGGGGCATCCTTGTCTTGTACCTTTAAAGATATTGATTTCTTCTCCAAATTCTCCATTAATAATAATTTTTGCTTTCTGTTGGTTATATATTGCATTTATACCTTTTTGGAATTTTTCGCCTAGACACAATTCTTTTAATAGTTTTTTTTATAAATTCCCATGAGACTTTATCGAAAGCCTTCTCCGCATCGATTGAAATCAGGGCTGCTTGTTTATCACTTCTTACTTGTAGATATTCCATTATATCTATTATATTTCTAATATTATCCTTTATTTGTCTTCCTTCCACAAATCCAGCCTGATTTTTATGCACTATTTTTCCTATAATTTTTTTCAACCTGTTAGCCAATAATCCTGCATAAATTTTACACTTATCTGCAAAAGCTGTGCTGCCTGCCTCAGTACTGAGTGAACATGCCCTTGCTTAGTTTTCTATTAGATTTAACAGAAAGCTATAATCGATAAATGTGGGAGCAACCCTAACATGGAGGGGAAGTGAACAGGAAACATACCATATTCTGCAGTCTATTGTACACAATTTATGACTGATTGCAAAGAGCTGACTGAATATCTTGTATCTCTTTTCCCAAGCACTCACTTTATTTAACTCTTCCTCTCTGGGATGTATTTATTGCAATTGCTAAACACTGAGAATGTCAACTAATTTCAAATTTGATATGGTGTCACTTTACTTCAGAATCTTCTTCCATTTCATACACAGGGCTGACAAAATGGCTGTATGATAAAACTCGAGGTATATTCGTTCTCATTTACGGAGGGTTTCCAGTGAAATTGAGGACATTTATTGGAGAACCCATCCCATATGATCCAAATATAACAGCTGTAGAGCTGGCTCAAAGAGTAAGTTAACTCTAAACTTGGAAGTTTAAAAGGAGAATATTTCTTTTTTCTTTTTTCCTTATATTTTTATTAAGCATATTTAACAAATCAAATTATAAATCAAATATAACCAATTACATTTCTCCCCTCCCTCCCTCTCCCGCCCTCCAGAGACCTTCAGCTCCCCTCTCTGATTTGCTCATACATATGATTCTCTGCATGTTGTAAAGTTGTACATATCATTACTTTTTCTGTCATATGTTCTACTACTAAATTTGTGGATGTTTATTCAAAACCTGCCAAGGAGTCCAAATCCATTTGTTGTCTTTTTGAATAGTTTTGTAAATAGTTCCCATTCTTCCTTGAAGGCACGGTTGTCCTTCTCACACAGTTTATGTGTTAACTTTGCTAACTCCGCATAGCTCATCAGTTTTTCTTGCCATTGTTCTTTCATTGGGATTTCCTCATTCTCCCATCCTTGTGCTAACAAGACTCTTGCCGCTGTTTTAGCATACATAAATAAGTTCTTTGTTTTTCTTGGCAGGTGTTGTCCTAAAATCCCTAACAAAAATGCTTCTGGTTTTTTTACAAATGTCATTTTGAACACTTTTTCAATTCATTGTATATCACCTCCCATTTTTTTAAAAAACTTATCTACATTCCCACCACATATGATACAAAGTACCTTCTTTTTCTTTACATTTCCAACATGTATTTGACCCAGTTTTATACATTTTTGCCATTTTTACTGGTGTAATATACCATCTATACATTATGTTCATATAATTTTTTTTCAAAAGAGAACAATCTATAAATTTCAAATCTACCTTCCACAGCTTTTCCCAATCCTCAAATTGTATATTTTGTCCTATGTCTTGTGCCCATTTAATCATGACTGATTTAACCTCCTCATCTTTCGTTTCCCATTCTAGCAGAATACTATATGCTTTCTTCAATAACTTCACTTCTTCTATAACCTCCTTTTGGAATCTAGAGATTGTATAGCTAAACCCTTTGTCTGTAATGCAACCAACTCTGCACATGATCTTTAATTTCCTCGTAATCTTTTAATTTCCATTTTCCTTCTTGGTCTCTCAGTAGGTCTCTATATGTGGGCCACTTTCCCCTTTTGCCAAGCAGTTTGAGTAACAAAGCTTCAATTGGTGATAACCACCAAGGTGTTTTTTATTCTATTAAATCTTTGTACTCTCCCACACTCTCATTAATAGTCTTCTAATTATGTGATTGTAAAATCCTTTATGTACTTTCCCTTTCCCATACCATAAGAATGCATGCCATCCATATCTGTTATCATGACCTTCCAAATCTAATGCTTCTTCCCTTTCCAGTTATATCCAGTCCCTAATCCAGACCAAACATGCAGCCTCATAATACAGTTTAAAATCTGGGAGGGCAAAGCCTCCTCTTTCTTTTATATCTGTAAGTATCTTATGTTTAATCCTTGGCCTTTTGCCCCCCAGATAAACTCCCCCCCAATTTTTTTAATTAAATTTTCCACAATTATAACAAATATAACATAGAAAAGAGAAAAAACACACAAAAGAAAAACACATTAAAATACTAAAAAAGCAAAACAAAAAAATTAAACCACATATTACTTGTGAAACCCAATTTATCTTTAATTGTTAATTTACTTCCTCGGATCCCTCCTATATGAATTTCATTGTATCACCTTATAACAGCTCTCCAATATCATTTTTCTACTAAAATTAATTCTGTCATGTCAATTAACTATCTTCTTTCATGTCTTAATATTCCAAATCCAAATTAGCTACAATTCAATATTATTTTAATCCTAGCTCTATTTGGTACTTTCAAGTGACTACTAGTTAAATTAAATTAAATTAAATTAATCCTTAAATTTCTTCCAATCTTCTTGGTGATCCTCTTCTTTCTGGCCACGGATTCTTCCAATCAGGTCAGCTAGCTCCCAAAAATCCAGCATCTTCATCTGCCATTCTTCCACCGTTGCGATTTCTTGGGATTTCCATTTTTTGGCTAATAACAATCTTGCCGCTGTGGTTGCATACAAAAATCATCTAACATTTTTTGGGGGTAATTCCAATCCTATTATTCCAAGTAGAAAGGCCTCTGGTTTCTTAATAAATGTATTTTTCAACATTTTTTTTCAATTCATTATAAATCTTTTCCCAGAAGTCTTTCACCTTGGGCCATGTCCACCACATGTGAAAAAAGGGACCTTCTTTTTCTCTACATTTCCAACATATATTGTCATTTGTGTGGCAGATCTTTGCCAATTTTACTGGCGTTAAGTACCATCTATACATCATTTTCATTATGTTTTCTTTTAATACAGTACATGCAGTAAACTTAACCCCTTTCTTCCACAACCTTTCCCAATCTTCCAACATTATATTGTGTCCAACATTTCTTGCCCAATCAATCATAACAGATTTAACTTGTTCATCCTTCGTATGCCACACCAACAGCAGATTATACATTTTAGATAAATTTTTAACTTTAGTATCTAACAACTCCGTTTCCAGTTTCGTTTTTTCTAAAAGTCTTATTCAGCTCACGGCTTCGGGCAGCGGTAGCTGTTTTCACTTTTATTCCAGCGGAAAGGGACCAACCTCCGTGTTTAAGTCCCTTCCTGTCAAATTAAATGTCCAAATTTTAAGTCCTTTTTACTGAAGATTTTCCAAATTTATTTTGAGAAATTGGCCGTTCACGAATGCCGGACTCGGAGCTTCGCGCAATGAAGAAAGCGAGTTGATTACAAAGTGCCCACGTCTCCAACCCCGCTCGCTCTCGGGGCTCTTTACAAGAGCTTACCGGGGAGCGGGGGGAGTCGTTCTGGGCACCCGCAGAAACACCAGATCCTCAGAATGCTCAATCTGAGGTTTTTTTCGGGGTACCGCAACACTCACGGTCTCCCCAGCCTTCAATGCACCGGGGCTCTTTCAGCCAAAAGAACTCCCCTCCACCATAACCGGGCAACCAACCGGAAGTCAACTTAGAGATATCTTTTTGCCATCTTTTGAGGCAATCATCCTTAACCATTACTGGGACTGTCTGGAAGAGAAAGAGCATTTTTGGCAACACATTCATTTTTACCGCTGCAATTCTTCCTAGTAGGGAAAGGTTCATTCTACTCCATATTTCTAAATTCCTTTTTATCTCAGACCATACTTTTTCATAATTGTCTTTATACATGTTTATATTTCTTGTAGTTAACCATATCCCTAAATATTTTACTTTTTTATGGATTTCTATCTCCATAGAATCATAGAATCATAGAGTTGGAATAGACCACAAGGGCCATCGAGTCCAACCCCCTGCCAAGCAGGAAACACCATCAGAGCACTCCTGACAAGCCTCTGCTTAAAGACCTCCAAAGAAGGAGATTCCACCACACTCCTTGGTAGCAAATTCCGCTGTCGAACAGCTCTTACTGTCAGGAAGTTCTTCCTAATGTTTAGGTGGAATCTTCTTTCTTGTAGTTTGGATCCATTGCTCCATGTCCGCTTCTCTGGAGCAGCAGAAAACAACCTTTCTCCCTCCTCTATATGACATCCTTTTATATATTTGAACATGGCTATCATATCACCCCTTAACCTCCTCTTCTCCAGGCTAAACATGCCCAGCTCCCTTAGCCGTTCCTCATAAGGCATCGTTTCCAGGCCTTTGACCATTTTGGTTGCCCTCTCTGGACACGTTCCAGTTTGTCAGTGTCCTTCTTGAACTGTGGTGCCCAGAACTGGACATAGTACTCCAGGTGAGGTCTGACCAGAGCAGAATACAGTGGCACTATTACTTCCCTTGATCTAGATGCTATACTCCTATTGATGCAGCCCAGAATTGCATTTGCTTTTTTAGCTGCCATGTCACACTGTTGGCTCATGTCAAGTTTGTGGTCAACCAAGACTCCTAGATCCTTTTCACATGTACTGCTCTCAAGCCAGGTGTCACCCATCTTGTATTTGTGCCTCTCATATTTTTTTTTGCCCAAGTGCAATGCTTTACATTTCTCCCTGTTAAAGTTCATCTTGTTTGTTTTGGCCCAGTTCTCTAATCTGTCAAGGTCGTTTTGAAGTGTGATCCTGTCCTCTGGGGTGTTAGCCACCCCTCCCAGTTTGGTGTCATCTGCAAATTTGATCAGGATGCCCTTGAGTCCATCATCCAAGTCGTTGATAAAGATGTTGAATAAGACTGGGCCCGAGACAGAACCCTGTGGCACCCCACTAGTCACTCTTCTCCAGGATGAAGAGGAACCATTGATGAGCACCCTTTGGGTTCGGTCAGTCAGCCAGTTACAAATCCACTGAGTGGTAGCATAGTCAAGACCGCATTTTACCAGCTTCTTTACAAGAATATCATGGGGCACCTTGTCAAATGCCTTGCTGAAATCAAGGTAAGCTACATCCACTGTGTTCCCTTCATCTACCAGGCTTGTAATTCTGTCAAAAAACGAGATCAGGTTAGTCTGACACGACTTATTTTTCAGAAATCTATGCTGACTATTGGTGATCACAGCATTCCTTTCTAGGTGCTCACAGACCGTTTGCTTAATGATCTGCTCCAGAATCTTCCCTGGTATTGATGTCAGACTGACTGGGCAATAATTATTTGGGTCCTCTCTTTTCCCCTTTTTGAAAATAGGGACATTTGCCCTCCTCCAGTCTGCCGGGACTTCGCCTGTTCTCCAGGAATTCTCAAAGATGACTGCCAGTGGTTCTGAAATCACATCTGCCAGTTCTTTTAATACTCTTGGACGCAGTTCATCTGGCCCTGGAGACTTGAATACATCTAAACTAGCCAAGTATTCTTGTACTATCTCCTTAGTTATTCTGGGCTGTGTTTCCTCTGCTGAATCATTTGCTCCAAATTCTTCAGGTCAGGCATTGTTTTCTTTATCGGAGAAGACTGAGGCAAAGAAGGCATTGAGGAGTTCAGCCCTTTCTGTGTCCCCTGTTTGCATTTCACCATCTTCTCCTCTGAGTGACCCCACTGTTTCTTTGTTCTTCCTTTTGCTACGGACATACCCATAAAAGCCTTTTTTGTTGCTTTTAACCTCTCTAGCAAGCCTGAGTTCATTCTGTGCTTTAGCTTTTCTGACTTTGTGTCTACATGTGCTGGCTATTTGTTTGAATTCCTCTTTGGTGGTTTCCCCCCTTTTCCATTTTTTGTACACATCCTTTTTTAATCTTAACTCAGTTAAAAGTTCTTTAGATAGCCACCCTGGCTTCTTTAGGCACCTTCCATGTTTCCATCTCATTGGTATTGCCTGAAGTTGTGCTTTTACTATCTCCCTCTTAACAAACTCCCAGACATCATGAACTCCCTTTCCTTTTAGTATTACTGTCCATGGGATCTCACCTAGCACTTCCCTAAGTTTATGAAGTCGGCTTTCTTAAAGTCAAGAAATTGAGTCCTAGTATGCTTGGCTGCTCCTTTCCGTTGTATAGTAAACTTCAGAAGAGCATGATCACTCGTGCCTAATGATCCTTCCACTTCTACCCCACTAACCAGGTCCTCAACATTGGTTAGGACCAGATCTAAAATGGCTGTTCCTCTTGTTGCTTCTCCCACTTTCTGGACAATGAAGTTGTCTGCAAGGCCACTGAGGAATCTGTTTGACCTTATGCTCTTGGCTGAGTTTGACATCCAACAAATATCCGGGTAATTGAAGTCCCCCATTACTACTATCTCCCTTCCTTTTGTATGCTTGGCCATCTGTTCCAGGAAGGCATCATCTATGTCCTCCGTTTGGCTTGGGGATCTATAGTAAACTCCCACAATGAGGTCACTGTTATTCTTCTCTCCCTTAATTTTGACCCAAATGCTCTCACTTTGGCTTTGAGGTTCTAAATCTTGGATCTCTTCACAGGTATACACATCCCTGACATATAACGCCACTCCTCCTCCTTTCTTGTCTGGTCTGTTTCTCTGAAATAGATTGTATCCCTCCATTATTACATTCCAATCGTGGGACTTATCCCACCAGGTTTCAGTGATGCCTATTATGTCATATTTGGTTTGCTGTACCAAGAGCTCAAGCTCATCTTGTTTATTTCCCATGCTTTGCGCATTAGTGTACAGACATTGAAGTCCATTAATCATTCCCCCGTGTCTCTTATTTAAGGATTTTTTCCTCCCACCACTAGGTCTGCGTGCTGTTTGCTCCATTTGGTCTATGACATTTGGATGATCATTTTCATCAATTGATAGACTCCTACCTTCAGGAGCACTGACTCCCTCCCCCACATTAGTCAGTTTAAAGCCCTGCTGATGCAGTTTCTGAGATTTTTGGCAAAAACATTCCTCCCAACCATTGTGAGGAGGACCCCATCGCTTGCCAGAAGTCCATCTTCAAGAAACTGCAGTCCGTGATCTAAGAATCCAAATTGTTCCTGTTTACACCATTTGTGAAGCCAGCTGTTCACTTCCACTATTTTTCCCTCTCTCCCTGGGCCACGTCGTTCAACTGGGAGGACAGATGAGATGACAATTTGTGCATTTAATTGCTTCAATTTCCTGCCCAGAGCCTCGTAGTCCCTTTTGATCTTCTGGAGGCTATTGCTTGCAGTGTCATTGGTTCCCACATGGTTCCCACAAACCAATACTTTGCACCAAATCTTTTTTCTCTTCCTCTTTTAAATTTTTAACTAATAATTTAGTTTTATTTCTATTTAATTTGAATCCTGCCACTTCCCCAAATTCTGGAATTTTCTCTATTACTCTAGGAAGAGAATTTTTTGGATCTTCTACTGTGATTACTAAATCACCAGCAAAGGCTTTCAGCTTAAATTCATCCCCCCGCCCCAGTTTTTATCCCTTTAATCTCTTTGTCCGTGCTTATATTTCTTGCACGTACTTCCAGGACCAGGATGAACAATAGCGGTGACAACGGACATCCTTGCCTATAGTTCCTTTTTGTATTTTACATTAATTCGTTATCACCTGATTTACACTTAATTTTGCAGTTTGTTCTGAATATATTGCTTGTAACCCTTTAAAAAAATTATATCCACAATTTATTTCTTCAAGTATTTTTTTCATGAAGTCCCAGGAAATAATAATAATAATAATAATAATAATAATAATAATAATAATAATAATAATAATTTTATATCCCGCCCATCTGGCTGGGTTTCCCCAGCCACTCTGGGCAGCTTCCAACAAAGAATTAAAATACAGTGGAAACATTGTCAAAAGCTTTTTCGGCACCTATAAACATCATTGCTTCTTTTTTTTCATTTTTTACCTCCAGGTATTCTATCACATTCAAAATATTTCTTATATTCTCTTTCATTTGTCTGCCTGGAAAAAACCCTGCCTGATGTTGATGTATATATTCACCTAAGATTTTTTTCGTCCTATTCGCTAATATGTTTGCAAATAATTTATAACCATTATTTGATAATGAAATAGGCCTGTAATTTTTTATTTGCATTAAATCCAAATCTTGTTTTGGGATCAATGTTACATAAGCTTCTTTCCATGTTCTGGGGATTTCACCTGTCATTAAGATCTCATTCATCAAATCTTTCAATGGATTTACTAATGGTTCACTTAACTTTTCATAATATTTTGCCGTTAATCCATCTGGTCCTGGAGACTTACCACTTTTTGTCCAATTTATTGCATCTAAAACTTCTTGAGCTGTTATTTGAGTATTTAAGGCCACAAATTGTTCCTCTTTTATTTTTGGTAGATTACTATTTTTTACAGTATATATTCCTCTATTTTCAAACTCCTTTCCTTTCCTTTCTTATACAGTTTTGAGAAACATTTCACAAATGCTTCTCTTATTTCCTTCATCTTCTCTGTAATTTTCCCATTATATTAATTTTGCTTATAAAATTTCTTTGTTCACTTTTTTTCAATTGCCACACTAACAATTTTCCTGATTTATTGGCGTGTTCAAAATATGTCTGCGTCATTTTTTATCTTCCAACTAATTTCTTCATTGACTGTCATAGAGTATTGAGTTTGTGATATTCTAATAATAATAATATAATATAATAAAAGCAGAATATTTCTTTTCCTCTTGGTTTCTCTCTCTTTCAGCTCTAAACTGTATTGTACATATTGATTTCTTCATTCTATATGACCTGATATAGGGTTGATTATATATACCTTTGTGCATTATGCCCAACACTCAATTTCCCCTCTCCTTAACTTGTTGAGACTAATTAAATGGGAAAAACTATATGGTACAAAGAGAGATCTGCTCATGTAATGGGACTTCTTCTTCCCACTATGTTAGGGTTGACTATACAAAATACATTCTGGAGGTTTATATCAATAATCAAATAATAGATCTTATTCTAATTGCACCTGATGAAAATTTTGGTCAATCACATAAAAAGTTGTTGAGCTGAGCTTCTTTGGGGCCACTGATCTACTGCCCTCTTGTGCCCTTCCCAAACTGCCCACACGTGCGAAACAGAGCCCACGCCACACAAGACAGAGTCCAAGCAAAGGAAGACTTGGGAAGCTGACTCCCAAAGGGAGGGGGCTAAGGGGAGGAGCATGTAGGGTCCTGGTGGCTGATGGGAACAGGGTTGGAACATTGTTTAGTATGCCTGATTCTTCTCCAAGCACTTTCTGCTTGTTTTCTTGCTGCATAAAGTTTCAGGTTTTGATTGCCTGTTTAAAGGGGCAGATAAGAAATTTCTTTCTGCAAGGGGTTATGCCTTGGTTGTCATGAGGTTCGCTCCTTTTATCCTACATTGTAACAACCATGCAAGGTAACTACTGTGTACAAAGCAGCCCAAGGCACATATGTTTGATTGTTTCTCTGCCATTCTCATACAGCGCTCTTGGTAAACAGAAAGAGAGTGGGCTGGATTCACTGAGAGATGAGCAGTTTCCTAGTGGGGGTTCCTCACCCTGGCTGCTCTGGCCCAAACCTCCATGTTGAAGAAGCCACTTTTGAGGGTTGAGAGACAAGGACTCTCATGCAACACATCTCTGTGTACAAAGTCAGTTGTGTATCCCAGAAAGAAGTCACATATTGTGCTTCTATAGCTGGAATAAATGGGTTGCCTCTGGTTCTGATCCCTTTAGCTTTTTCCTCACAGATATTAATAACTGTGAATACCTATTTTGCAATCTATTCCTCTAACACAATGTATTCCTCTGGTTTTCTTTCAACAGGCGAAGATTGCACTTGAAAATCTTCGGGATAAACACCAAAAAAGGCCAGGAAATATATTAAGAGCTCTATCAGAACGATTTGATAAGCATTACAAAGCTAACTAGTCCATATAAAACAGTTGCAGTGTTCCTGAGAAGGTGTCTGTAATAGGAAGCATTAATACTTATGTTATTAAAGCTAAGTTGATATACACAGAATTGTGCTGGATTGTTTATTAATTATCTGGAAGGGTCCCTAGCTCAGTAGCTCAGCACCTGCTGTGTGTGCAGAAGGTCCTACGTTTTTGAAGACATACAAGTGCTTTCCTGCCCTATCCTGCAATACACCCAGAATTCCCCTTCTGGGGGAACTTGCACTAATAGAGGCAGAATCAAAGAGTATAACGGGAAGGCGAGTGTTTAACTGAAACATGAAATAATATTACATGTGAAAGAGCAATGTCTATAAATTACCTGTATTAAAACAGTGGCACTTCTTTTATGTTTATAAAAGGGTGCTCCAAGATTTGAGCCCTATAATGCAAATCATTTGATCGAACGAAAACAGCCAACTCAACTATGAATCTGGGTCTGGTGCCCGCCCCGCAGTAGCACCCCCCCCCCCCCGGTTGAACACCCTCTTATCAGATGCCAAGAAAAAAGATATAAAGTAAAAAGAAAAAGAAGAAGAAGAATATTTAAAACCTTATTTTCATTAACATCTTTCCAAGACTTCCCCCACCCCTCCCCCTATTGTATTCCATTTCCATTAACTTAATTCCACAAGTTTTTCCCCCCAGATTTAAAACTTATTATATTTAGCCCGATACTCAATTTAATTCATCTTATATAATTCCTTTCCCTTAAAAATGCCCTCTTTCAACATTTAAAAAAAAATTTCCCCCCCTAAGGACGACCCCAAATCCCTTCCACGAATTCCCCTTTTTAATACACACAAAGATTAGAAGAAATAAAAAAGAAAGTTCTTAACATAATTTTACACCCTTTGGATTCCAAATCTCCCTCCCCCCTTTCCCGGTGTCGATCCCCAATGTCCATCAATCTAACTGCTATCAGCCTGGAAACCTCACGTCCATGCCCGAATCTCTCAGCTTCACTTTGCCGGTTTTCTTGATAATCTTTAACTTCAAACACCCAGTCTTAATAAAGTTCTATCTCAAGAAAATCCATTTTTTCCATCCAGACCTCTATATTTAAGAGTAAAACTCAACTTCTGTTTCTTAATCCTTTTAAGTCTGAATGTCCCAAATGTTCTAACTTCCAACTTAGTCCAATTCTTGTTTTCTTTTATGTCCCCCTAGCAGGCTTTTGGCCTTCCTTGCTCTTTACAGTAATCTGGTTCCTCCTTCAGTCTCTTCCAAATCGTCATGTATCCTTTGTTCTCTTTCCTCAAGTTTCTTTTCCTGTTGTGCTGCAAAAACATGCTAGTTCAAAAACTTCTGGTTCCTCTACAGATGTGTTATTAGTTCAGGAACAAAAACTTACGTCAAGTCCCTTCCGTTCTTCAATAGATAAATCTATTGTCTCCTTTAATGTAAAATTCTCTGTAGACAAAATAATGTTTCAGTTTTGCAGCTTTCCCAGGAGATAAAATAGTCCAGTCCCATTCCATGAGTATTTTTCCATTTACAATCATTCTTGTAGTATCCAAAAGCCCCTCTAGGGGGATTATAGTAACTTAGTTTTCTTCCAAATCAAACCCAAAGGTCCAGCTAACTTGTTTTTCTTATTTTCAGCAATTTATGTCCAAATTGTAACAAATCTAACCAGCAGAATCCTCGTAACAAAGTCTCTTTTTGTTCTCCAACTTTGACAGCTACTTTGACAGCTGTCAAAATCTCTATATCTCTTCAGCAGGCTCTCTCACGGATCTCTCCCGGTTCCCGGGGGGGTTTGCGTTTTAACTTATCCACACTTCTCCTCCAGCACAATTACTTGTAAATTCCCATCGTGAAATTAATAGCTTTTATCAATAAAACAGAGCAGCTCTTCTCTCGACCTTAGTTGTAGATCCTTGCTTTAAATTGTCTACAAAAAAGGGGGGGCGGACTTCCTTTTTGCGCTTCCCCCGCTCGTACCGAATTCCAAAAAACCCCACACATTTTCCCTTTTAAGTCCAAATTCCAGATTACTCACGGGTTGTTGTTTTAAGTCCAAATTTTCGAAGAAGAAGTCAGCGCTCTCCGCCGAATGGCATGCGGCTTCGCTCGGCAGGGGAAGCAGAGGACTCATAGCACCACGCCACCCCCCATCCCCCGCTCCGGAGCCTTTAAAAAGGCTCCTTTGCGGGTCGGGGGGGCGCAAACGGTGCCTGCCGAGTCACCAAGTCCATGGGCATCCGCGCCCATGGTTTCTGAGGGTCCCCGCGTCGCCGGCGCGGTAGGACCCGACCCCTGCCGAGCAGGCTCCCTCCGGAGCTCGGAGGGAGTCCGCCATTCGGCGCTGGCACCAACCCGGAAGTAGGAAGTATTTAATTGATAATGTGTTGCTGTGGTTTTTTATGTTCTAAGCCGCCCAGGGTGACTGGAGCAACCAGGCTTTTACACACACACACACACACACACACACACAATATCTTCTTTACCTTTTAGCTCCTGAAAGACTCAAGTTCCCATCTTAGCTGATTTCTTTCTTCCATAGCCTCAGTTATGAATACCAGAGCAGGCTGAGCAGGATTCAAGAATTTTTTGGCCATTTGTTTCTGAAGATGATGTATGGCCCGATGAACAAAGGCCAAGCTTTTGATCTGAAAATCATTGGGTGTGTTGAGGAATGTTATTACAGAGCTCGGAGGCAGATGTTCTTTATGACGCCTCACAGTATTATGGTCATTTGCAAGGTGTCATGGATGTAGATTGTGCCATGGAAATAATAATTTGGTGAAGTTTAGTCACAGTGTGCTTCTTAGTCTTTAAATGGTTTATTTAATTTATTTAGATTTATATCCTGCTTTTTGACAAAATTCCTCAAAGTGACTAGTTCCTTTTACTAAAATAATGATGCTGGAATAATAGAACCTGGAGAAATATCTACAGAAAATATCCAATTAAGCAGTCATGGGAAATCAATCATACTTCTTGCAATTTTTGTGTGTGGTATTTATCCATTCTTGTAATCCTGATAGCATCATTGATTGAAGTTCTCACTGCCCACATAGTGAGAGTTTCAACAATGCAGGGTGGATATCAACTTAATGGGGTATGGCAGCCCATTTCAAAACCACGCCAGCTTAGTTGGAGGTGTGGGTGTACCTAGCAATTAAGGAGGCATAGCAACTGCAGAAGCCATTTTCTTACACACCACTGTATGGCAAAGTATGTCAACCTAGAATTTCTAGAGCTCCTGAGAAAGCAAAGCATACTGCAGGAGCAACGAGTGAAGAAGCTTTTTGATGAGCTGCCTGCAGAAAAATCAGCATGGCAGGATTTAACCAAACAATCAAACAGATGGTATTGGAGATCTTAGACAATGTCTAGAGCACAAGTAGCTGGTCAAGTTTATTAGAGTAGGATTGATTACTGAGGATGATTACGTGAGATTCAGTATTCAAACCTAGTAGGTGTTAATGAAATCCACATACGCATGCTGCTGTAGAATTAAATGGCAGGTCCAATCGAAGAGTTTTTACAGTGCTAGGATTCAATATTGTAAACATGACATGTTATTAAGGTTTACGTATTGCAGGATGATCCTATTACATGCATATCTTGTTACAATTCCTACCTTTACTCCTTAGTCAATAACTCGTTTTCTGTGACCCAGTATGTTATTGTGCAATATGAGTGCTATTGTAGGTGTGACCCCTTAAGTTATCCTTAATTACAAATGGCCACAACTTCCAAGTAGCAGGCACTCTAAGCCTTCCCTCTTTTTCACAATACTTCATTTCTTCATACAGATGGCACACCCATCACAGTCACTTTAAACTGCCACATAAAGGGTCATGTCTACATAGGGTTGGAGATTAGCCAACAAAAAATTGTACCAGACAAGACTTCTGCTGCTCCCAGAGAGAGGTGACTGAATTAAAGGCAATTTAGACTTACCAGGTATGTAAGTAAAAGTTTTTGTTCAGTGAATCATAAAGTGTAGAGTTGGAAGGGGCTCCAAGGGTCATCTAGTCCTTCAACTTTACTTTGAGGCATCCTGCCTATGTTGGATCAAAGATTGGATTTTGTTGAAAAATACAAGAGGGCAAAACTTAGAAGGACATGATATGCAGTTTGGGTGGCACGCCTGCCTATGGTATAGAAAAGCAAAAAATAGAAAACTTTTACAAATCACGTAATTAGAAAAAACCTATTTAGAGTGTGGGAAAAGTATAAAAATTTACTGGAAAGAAAAACACCACTATGGATATCCCCAGTAGAAGCTACGATCAGGGAAAAAAAAACAAATATGGAAAACTTACAGTGAAATTTTAGAGTGACCTTGCAGGACAGGAACCAAAACTGATAAATCTCTAGGAATTAAGAAATTTGGTTACAGATTGGCTACAGGTACATCAGATTAATGAATTGTTTAAAATTGATAGGGAAAATGGCTTTGCAGAACAAAAGTCTCAGTTTATCAAAGACCTATTAGATACAAATATAAAAGTATTATCAAAAATATACAAACGGCTGTTGGAGTGGGAAACTAAAGATGAATTTGTGAAATCAAGCATGATTAAGTGGGCATAAGATGTGGGTCACAATATTGATTATACATTATGGAAAAAGATTGTGGAAAATAAAGATGAATTTTACGGCAAGTTATGCGATAAAAGAAAATAAGATCAAAATGGCCCAGAGATTTAACACCCACCAGATTGGCAAAGATGTCTAAAAAAAGAAAAAGGTATATTTTGCATATACCTTGCAAGGGAACTTGAGGGATTTTTAATTCACATGTGGTGGTCCTGTAAAATAATTAAGGATTATTAGGAATCTATATCTAATGAATTTGAAAAGATAATTAAAAAAAACTTTTCCCCAAACACTTGAGATTTTTCTCTTGGGGAATGGTAATAACGGAGGACCCAAAAAACAAAAGAGTTTACTACTTTATGCCACTACTACAGCTAGAACTTTATTGGCACAAAGATGAAGACCAAGTATAGTACCACTAAGGAAGAACAGTAGTGTAAATTGTTTGAATATGCTGAACTGGTTTGTCTCATGAACAGGATAAGAGAAAACAGAGATAAGGAATATAAGGAGGAAGGGATAATGTTTATTGACTATTTACAGAACCAGACAAATACATAGCTTAGCAGGTCTTGTGGAAATTCAGCAGAGTCGAAATAGATAAAGTACCAAATGATGAAAAAGATGTGGATTACGCGGAGTAGTAGAAAAGCAAATGGAACCAGGAAAAGTGTGAAAGGGAAGTCACATGGTATAAGTAGATATGCTGTATTTGGTATGGTTGTAAGTGGGACGGGGTGGGGGGTGGGGGTTAAATATACTCTTTGTTCCTGTTTTTGAAAATGCAAAAAAATAACCAAAAAAAACCTGCAGTAGTGGAATGAAACCAGCTTGCTTTACAACAGATAAATGATGGAGTCATATATTTGTAATTTTGTAAATCTCCATGATGGACGTTGGAAACACAATACAGCAACTTGGCAAGTTACACTGCGGAAAACTAGGAAAATATTAAGCAGCATGAGATATTCATGTATTCATGAATGTTTCTGGGAAGGCAGATCAAATCAATGTTCTGCATTTTCTGTTTTACAGGTAAACAGTGGGGGAAATAGCATCACAACTGAAGAAAATTTCACTTCATATATTTATTTCATTGGCATACGCTTGGTGCTTCAGATCACGAAACAATGAGCTGGTTTACTCAAATGCTGCAAAACTTGATTAGTTTTCCTTATTTAGAAGAATACCTGATCTCAGTGGTTCACCCTTGGTGGCTTCATAAGCTTCTGATTTTGCTTTGTTCATTAATAATAGATATATATTTGGCTGGCTGTGCTTGCTCATTTGGGCTATATGTTTACATGAAGATGAATAAGCACCAAGAAACTGGTCCTGATAGCAAAATTTGGAAAAAGCCAAGGAAATTTATTGCTCATATTACAAATATATATGGAAAGATATGGCATGGTGAGTAAAAGTTTCTTTCATAGCAATAATTCTTCCTTAAGAGTCACTATAATTTCATAGGACTGAGGATCAGAATTTCAGGCTTGAAGCAATGGAACAATAGTTGCCACAGTGAATCAGGACTGGACCTCTGAACCCCCTCAGAGTCACAACAGCTACAAGTTTGGGTTGGCTACATAAGGATCAAAACAAAGGCATGGCTATTTATTTATGTAATAAGAAAAACAAAGCATTTTGTGAAGTATGAAACTAAGGTGGTTCTGAGAACTGCCCTGAGGCCTCCAGGTGTAGGGTGGTATATAAATTCAATAAATAAATGATAAAATAAATAAATAAGACAGATTACAAAAGAAAGGGTCGGCTGGTAGTTGCATAAACACTATACATTTAAACCACATTTTAAGTACGCTTCTTCTCCAAAAGAAACCTGGAGAATGTTGTTTACACCTCACAGGGACAGAATTAGCAACTATGTACACAAACGATGGAATATGCCAGCAAAGGATATGGTGATGGCTACTAATTTAGATGGACACTGCGGGAAACAGGATAGTCTCAAATAGAGGCCTTTGGCCTGATCCATAGGACTCTTTATATGTACTCAATGCTTCCCACAGGTCTCATGTTACTGTAAGTGTTGAAACAACATATTGAACCATCCCAAGGGCTAAACCCCATATAAAAGCTTAAGGTAAAGGTAAAGGTACCCGTGCCCATACGGGCCAGTCTTGACAGACTCTAGGGTTGTGCGCTCATCTCACTTAAGAGGCCGGGGGCCAGCGCTGTCCGCAGACACTTCCGGGTCACGTGGCCAGCGTGACAAGCTGCATCTGGCAAGCCAGCGCAGCACACGGAATGCTGTTTACCTTCCCGCTAGTAAGCGGTCCCTATTTATCTACTTGCACCCGGGGGTGCTTTCGAACTGCTAGGTTAAAAGCTTAAAGTAGACTAAAACAGCAAAACACAGTTTTAGCTCACTCAAAGACTGGGCAAAAATGTTATCACCTGTGCTCAAAAGGAAGCAAGGAAGGCACATTCCAGGAGAGGAGAAGTCCCTTCATTCATTAAGGGACCACCACAGATAAAGTCTTGATCCGTGTGGATGACAACCTAGCATCCAGAATGCTGGAGCATATTGTCGTTGTTGTTTAGTCATTTAGTCGTGTCTGACTCTTCGTGACGCCATGAACCGGAGCATGCCAGGCACTCCTGTCTTCTACTGCCTCCCACGGTTCGGTCAGACTCATGCTGGTAGCTTCGAGAACACTGTCCAACCATCTTGTCCTCTGTTTGACCCCTTCTCGTTGTGCCCTCAATCTTTCCCAACATCAGGGTCTTTCCCAACATCAGGGAGTCTTCTCTTCTCATAAGGTAGCCAAAGTATTGGAGCCTCAGCTTCAGGATCTGTCCTTCCAGTGAGCACTCAGGGCTGATTTCCTTCAGAATGGATAGGTTTTATCTTCTTGCAGTCCATGGGACTCTCAAGAGTCTCCTCCAGCTCCATAATTCAAAAGCATATAACAGAACTTTTAACCTGATCTTAAATTTCATTTTTTTTCTGAACCACACTGATTTCCTCCAATAATTGTTGCGATATTTCTTTGTTGCATTTTTTATTATTTTCAGGTTATGAACTTACTGGTATAGAACATATCCCTAAAGGACCAGGGTTTATTATTTATCATCATGGAGTTGCTCCTCTCGGCTATGCCTTGTTTGTGGCTAGATATTTTTTAGACACAGGGAGAGTGTGCTTTTCATTAACTCATCATGTTGTGTATTGGATACCAGGTAAATTATTTAAATTTAAATCATGCTTTTTTACATAAAACATGTAAAATATGACAAAAAACAATGCTATAAGCTATGAAAAAATGCTATAAAATATTTGATAGTAAAAGAGAATGAATGCAGGATGAATAATTATTTCTAATTCACAACTGAGTCAGCAGAAATGGTCTCCATGAAGAAATACTGTGCTTTTCTGTCTACATTCTTCCCCAGAGATCTAAAAACTAAGGAATCTGGATAATGTGTCATCTGATTCCTATGCTATAATAATAATAATAATAATAATAATAATAATAATAATAATAATAATAATAATAATAATAATTTATTATTTATGCCTCGCCCATCTGGCTGGGTTTCCTCAGCCTCTCTGAGCGGCTTCCAACAAAGTATTAAAATACTGTAGTCTGTTAAACACGAAAAGCTTCCCTAAAAACAGGGCTGCCTTCAGATGTCTTCTAAAAGTCTGGTAGTTGTTTTTCTCTTTGACATCTGGTGGGAGGGCGTTCCACAGGGCAGGTGCCACTACCGAGAAGGCCCTCTGCCTGGTTCCCTGTAACTTGGCTTCTCACAGTGAGGGAACCGCCAGAAGGCCCTCAGCACTAGACCTCAGTGTCCGAGAAGAGCGATGGGGGTGGAGACGCTCCTTCAGGTAAACTGGACCGAGGCCGTTTAGGGCTTTAAACACTTTTAATTGTGCTCTGAAACATACTGGGAGCCAATGTAGGTCTTTCAAGACTGGTGTTATGGGGTCTCGGTGGACGCTCCCAGTCACCAGTCTAGCTGCCACATTCTGAATTAGTTGTAGTTTCCGGGTCACCTTCAAAGGTAGCCCCACGTAGAGCACATTGCAGTAGTCCAAGCAGGAGATAACTGGAGCATGCACCACTCTGGCGAGACAGTCCACGGGCAGATAGGATCTCAGCCTGCATACAGATGGAGCTGTTAAACAGCTGCCCTGGACACAGAATTGACCTGCACCTCCATGGACAGCTGTGAGTCCAAAATGACTCCCAGACTGCGCACCTGGTCCTTCAGGGGCACCGTTATCCCATTCAGGACCAGTGAGTCCTCCACACCCACCCGCCTCCTGTCCCCCTAAAACAGTACTTCTGTCTTGTCAGGATTCAACCTCGATCTGTTAGCTGCCATCCATCCTCCAACCACCTCCAGACACTCACACAGGACCTTCATCTCCTTCACTGGTTCACTGGTTGAAAGATGTAGAGCTGGGTATCATCTGCATATTGATGAACACCCAACCCAAACCCCCTGATGGCTGTATGTAGATGTTGAAAAGCATGGGGGAGAGGACAAAACCCTGAGGCACCCCACAAGTGAGAGCCCAGGGGTCTGAACACTCATCCCCTACCACCACTTGCTGAACACGGCCCAGGAGGAGGGAGTGGAACCACTGTATAACAGTGCCCCAGCTCCCAGCCCTTCTAGACAGTCCAGAAAGATGTTATGGTCGATGGTACCAAAAGCCACTGAGAGATCCAGCAGAACTAGGAAACAGCTCTCACCTTTGCCCCTAGCCTGCCGGAGATCATCGACCAGTGCGACCAAGGCAGTTTCAGTCCCATGATGAAGCCTGAATCCTGACTGGAAGGGATCCAAATGGTCCACTTCTTCCAGGCATGCCTGAAGTTGTTCAGCAACCATTCGCTCAATCACCTTGCCCAAGAGTGGAAGATTTGAGACTGCACGATAGTTGGCCATATTGGCTGGGTCTAGAGTTGTTTTTTTAAAGAAGCGGTTTAATGACCACCTCTTTCAGCAGGTCTGGGAAGGCTCCCTCACAGAGCATTCACCACCCCGCAAAGCCCATCGCCCAGCCCTTCCCAACTAGCTTTTATAAGGATCAAGGAGACAGGTAGTTGGTTTCACTCGTCTAAGCAGCCTGTCCACATCCTCAGAGGTAACAGATTGGAATTGATCCCATGCAACATGACTAGACAGGACTCTAGCACTCTCCCGCCCCGGCTCTGCTCCCACGGTGGAGTCTACCTTTTCCTGAATCTGAACGACTTTACCTGCAAAAAACTTTGCAAAATCATTGCAGGAGATCATGTGGCCCGTACTGTGCCCCGATGGAGCAGGTGGTTCCGCTAAATTGCAAACCACCTGAAAAAGTCTCCTGCTGCTGTTTTCTGCAGATGCAATAGAGGCGGCGAACAAAGTATTCTTCGCCGTTGCTATCGCCACTTGGTAGACTCGATACTGAGCTCTAACCCATGTCCGGTCAGCTTCAGAATGAGTTACCCGCCACCGGCACTCTAGTTGTCTCAGCGATTGTTTCATTGCCCTCAGATCCGTGGAAAACCACGGGGCTGTCCAGGCTCCATGCAATCGGAGAGGGCGCTTCGGAGCCAAACAGTCAATAGCCCTAGTTAACTCCACATTCCAGCGGGCCACCAGGGAATCAGCTGAAACGCCATCAACATGGGATAAAGCATCCCCTACCACTCATTGGAAGCCATTTGGATCCATTAAGTAGTGGGGGCAGAACATCTGAATCAGTCCCACCTCTCCGCAGAGGGGAAGGGTTGTGGAGAAGTCCAGTTGCACCAGGAAGTGATCTGACCATGGCACTTCATTAGTTTCACTTTTACTTAGTGTCAGATCACCAACATCCATAGAGGTGAACACCAGGTCTAAGGCATGTCTGCGGCTATAAGTTGGGCCAGACTTATTCAGGGACAGCCCCATAGAGGCCATGCTTTCCACGAAGTCCTGAGTGGCCCCTTGTAAGGTCATGTCAGCATGGATGTTAAAATCCCCTAGGACAACCAAACTAGGTGTCTCCAGGAGAACATCTGCCATGACCTGAAGCAGCTCGGGCAGGGAATCCTTGGTGCAGCGGGGAGGTCGGTACACCAAAAGGAATCCTGTACTGCCCCTATTGCCCAACTTCCAGTACATGCACTCAGAGAACTAGGTCTTCCCAATAGGATGCCTGGTGCAAATTAATGACTTCGTAAAAATCACTGCATACCCCCCCTCCCCACCCACAAGGCCTGTTACACAAGCCAGGTCAAGTCGTCCATCCATGATCAAGTCATGGATGGCAGTGGTCTTATGCTTCATTGACCAGGCATTGCACAGCACCACCTTCAGGTCAAGTGGGTATCCCTGCTGATTCCAGTATCAATCTGGACAAGACCAGACCCAGAGACAGGGATAGTCCTCAAATAACGACTAAACCTGCCTCCTCGGTAATGACTACAAGCTCTCATGTAATAATTGCTTCTCACTTTAATGTCAGAATACGACAAGGCTTAGGCTTTGGGGTCTCTAAGTTTATGGTTTCCTCAAGTACAAAGAGTTTTGCAAAGTTCTGTCATAAGTAAAGATGGGATATTCCTTACTGGAAAGAACAACGCAAAGTATGGGATTCTGCTTGGGAGCATCTGCACTAGCAAACCACCTGTGCAAAATCCCTGTATTCAGACACCACTGGGTGGCAGCTGGGATGGGGTGGGAGCTACAGCTAAGGAAAAGGGCAGAAGCCCAAGTGAAGCCCCAAAGACATGTCCAAGGCTTTCATAGCAAGTCCAACCTATCACCAAATCTGCACACAGATCCCAGAAAACATGGCCCCACCCAAACACATGGCCAATCAAGCACTCCCACACACAGCTTTTATGCCCCCATGTGACACTGCAATCAAAAACATGTGGCACCCTTGTTGTAGTGTTCATGGCCCTCCACTGCCACTCCCCCCACATCATCTTCTTCTGCATGCACACAGCAGCCACACCAGGAAACTATGACATCACAGAAAGGTCATTTAAAGGAAGGAAGGAAGGAGTCCAAAGAGGACCAGTAGCACAGAGTGCTGTTTGGAGTTTTTCCACTAGGTTAATTAATGCAGCATATAACCTCCACCCATATATTTGTGTACCAATCTCTGCTGGTGGAGGCAGTTTTCCATCAGCATAATCTCCTCTGTGCCATGCGTGTATCTCTCCCCCCCCCCCCCGTGTGTGTGTCTACTGTATCCAAAAGCTCTGCACCCTAAAGGGATTGAAGGTTTGGATGCTGCAGCAAGGAACTTTGAGCTGTATTTTTATCATAATGCAAACTTGAATGTATTACAGACTTGACTTGAGGAACACATGTCTAAAAAGTGGCCACCTCAGCACTCAACCCCACTCAATGTGCTTTCCAAAAAACCCCTCTACTGTCAGAATCTCTGAACAAAAGAGCAATTAGCATAAATCCCCATCCATTAAATCCTTGTTAAAATGAATTGGCAGAGAGCTATGCTTGTCATCCATAATAGTGCAATATCTTTGGAATAATGACACTTGTATTGTATCCACACTATTTCCTAAATAGGTTTCACATAATGACCGCTCCCCGCTTAAAACGGGGGCGCCCTTTGCGTGGACGCGTGCAGCCCCTAGATCTGGAGCGGCTCCAACAGCATAGGCTTGGCTTTGCCTTCCCTCAGGTGGGATACCTGGAGGTCTCCGCCTACCTCAGTCAGTTGTCCAATCCCACCTGGGGGAAGCGTTGCCAAGGAGACCAGGCCAGGTAGGGGAGGGATTACCTGCCCACACAATAGAGGGAGGATCTTACCTGGGAATCCTCACTTGGCTCCAGAACTTCTCCCACCCTGCCCACCCTCAGTTAATGTCTTATTTTGCAGGTTAACTTTTCTTCACAGGTATGCGGGCGCTGCTACGTTAAGGTCGCTGTTAAAGGGCCGGAAAGGAATTTCCCTGCATTGGCAGGTTTCTCCTTTCCCATAGCAAAACGTCACAACTTTGGCGGTATCAGGCCTTGGGCGGAATCCTTTTGTCCATCTTCCTCTTTGCGGCGGTGATACCAGGGTTCCCCGTTAAAGGGGTTTTCTGAAGGGGCTTATTTTTTCAGGGCTGCAGATGCTTTATTATGTGATCAGGTTGAAATCTTACAAGAAAGCTGAAATTGTGGAAATGATGAAGAAAGGCCATTTAATGGGCATTGCACCTGGTGGAGGTAGAGAAGCACTGTATAGTCACGATTACGGCATAATGTGGGGTAAACGCACAGGTTTTGCTCAGGCAGCTTTGGAGGCGAAAGTGGTGAGTGATCTTTGTGCAATCTGCATTGCCATCACAATTATCCTAGATAAGACGTAATGTGTTGACATCCTTGATCCAGCATCCAAAAAAGCTGAGGATGGCAAATATCCTGTTTGGGGGTCAAATGATATCTGGAGTGCCACAGCTCTCCCCAACACTGCTTTAAAACAAACCTACTGAAATTGGTGACATTTAAAAAGAAAACAAGCATTTTCCTTTTATCTTTCTTTTATATATATATATAATTTTATATATATAATTTTATTTTTAAAAATTGTTTTACTATTTTAAATACTCATTTTACATCCTTAAGATATCAATGACTTCCTTTCTTCTCCTTTGATAGTTCATTTTACATATCATAAATCCCTGCATATTTTACAAAAACTATACTATTCAGTATTCCATTATTGAATCCATCAAAACATATTACACTGCAGAATTTATCTTAATGCTGCCAGTCATCATCTATTTCAAGATCCTTCTCATAATAGGTCTGGAGCACTCAGTCTTTGATATTTCTAGAATAAAAAAAGAACCATACAATCTCCTGGAAATGTTTTCTTCTTAGCATACGGGGATTTAACCCTGAAAGCATGATCAACAGCTTGATGTACCTCCTGCTTTTGAGTCTCAAGAAGATTTGCAATTGCCTCAATTATTTTATCCCTTATTGCTTCACCAGATTGCTGAGCAATAGATCTAAATCTTTATAGCATCTCTTTTTGCCTCAATTCAATTAAAGCCAAATTGTCTGCCAATAGTTCCTGAGATGCTATAGCTGCCGCCAGTTGAATCCAGGGGGGAGGAGTATAAAAGTTTGAATGCTTTTTCTTTCAAAAGAAACTTTTCAAAGTTCGTATCCCCCTGTCCCCCTCCTTTTATTTCCGATGGCAGAGTTTCTTTGTTTCCTTCAGTGCTTCAGCCATCTGGTTCCTATGCAGGATATTCACTAATTCCAGAGAAGACTCCCTTTTTGTTCTCCTGGAAGTTTGCCAAATTAATCCAAATGCTGAAGACATTTGAATAATAAATCCCTTTTTCCTTGGTTTTATTTTCTGGGAAATCTGCTGCTCGCTGAGTAGGAAATTCAAGGCAGCCTGTTGCTGGAAAACACTGGAGCCCAGAGATGACAGCTTGACAGCCGGGTTAGGCCAGCACCAAATGGAACCTCAGACCCGTTGGGAACTCGCTTTTGACCTCCACAGGAACCCTCAGATTCCTGATCATCCCCAAGACCTTTTTGGGGTGCTCATTGCCTACGAGCTGCCCCCAAACCCCAAAAAGCAGTGGCGGGTTGGCATGAACCTGGCTTCCTTTCCCCTTCAGGGCAAACCAGGAAATTCTCCCCCCCCCGCCTTCAGTTCCTGAAAATCTGGAGGACAGCTTCTGAAGTTTCTTCATCTGAGATATTTGAATAGATGTGTCAGGAATTTTAAAGCCAATTACATTATCATTTATGAGTTGCTTCTCATTATAGAGTGGTGCCTCGCAAGACGAAAAGAATCCGTTCTGCGAGTCTCTTCGTCTTGCGGTTTTTTCGTCTTGCGAAGCAAGCCCATTAGCGGCTTAGCGGCTTAGCGCTATTAGCGGCTTAGCGGGCTTAGCGGATCAGCTGATAAGCGGCTTAGTGGATCAGCTGATAAGCGGCTTAGCGGATCAGCTGATAAGCGGCTCAGCGATCAGCTGTTAAGCGGCTTAGCGGCTTAGCGGATCAGCTGTTAAGCGGCCTAGAGGCTTGGGAAAAAGGGGGGGGAGGAAAAAAACCCTGCGGGAATTCGCAAGACATTTTCATCTTGCAAAGCAAGCCCATAGGAAATTTGTTTTGTGAAGCACCTCCAAAATGGAAAACCCTTTTGTCGGACTTCCGGGTTGGCGCCATCGCCGAATGGCGGACTCCCTCCGAGGTCCGGAGGGAGCCTGCTCGGCAGGGGCTGGGTCCTACCATGCCGGCGACGCGGGGACCCTTAAAAACCATGGGCACGGAGCCCGTGGACATGGGTGTCTCGGCTGGAACCGTTAGCGCCCTCCCGACTCGTGAAGGAGCCTTTTTAAAGGCTACGGATCGGGTGCCGGGGAGTGGCGTGGTGCTTTGAGTCCTCTGCTTTCCCTGCCGAGCGAAGCCGCATGCCATCCGGTGGAGAGCGCTGACTTCTTCCATTGAAAATTCGGACTTTTAACAACAACCCGTGAGTAATTGGGAAACCGGGTTTAAAAGGGGGAAAAAAAGGAATTTTTTTTCGGATTTGGCACGAGCGGGGGGGGGGGGATCCAAAAAGGAAGTCAGTCCCCCTCCCTACTGTAAACATTTTAAAACAAGGACTGGGTAACCAAGGTCTAAAAAGAAGCGTATTTCTGACAAAAATTAAGAATTCCACGATGGAAAACTACAAGAACTGTGCTGGAGGAGAAGAGTGGAGGGAGAAGGAAAACGCAACCCCCCCCCCCCCGGGAACCGGGGCGATTTGTGAGAGAGCCTGGTGAAAAGAGACGGAGACTTTGACAGCTGTCAAAGTAGCTGTCAAAGTCGGAAAATTTAAAGAGGACTCTGCTATGAGGACTTTGCTAGTTAATTTCGTTACAATTTGCTACGATTTGGATACAAAATGTTGAAAATATGGAACAACAATCGGTCTTTTGGATCAGAGGAAACAAAGTTACTACAATCCCCCTAGAGGGGTTTCGGGACATTACAAAGATGGTCGTAAGTGGAAAAATACTCTTGGAATTGTACAGGACTTGTTATCTCCTGGGAAAGCTGCAAAACTGAAATAGTATTTTGTCTACAGGGGTGCTTACATTAAAGGAGACAATAGAATTTTCTATTGAAGAAAGGAAGGGACTGAACGCAAGTTTTTGTTCCTGAATAACAACAACCCCTGTAGAGCTACTAAATTTCTGAATTAGAACGTTTTAGCAGCGGAACAAGACAAGAAACTGGACTACAACATGGAAAGAACAATGGGGGGAGCCTTAAAGACCAAGGAAACTAAAGGCCCTTAGGGGCCGTTTTTGGATTGGAGATTTGAAATTAAATACCATAAAAATAACTTAAAAAAAAAAACTGGCAAGGAACTGGGGGAAAATCTGATTATGGATCTAAGACTTCCAGGCAGACAACAGACAGACTGATGGACATGGGGAATCTAAACCGGGGAAGGGGGGGGGGAGATTTAGAATCCAAAGGCTGGGTAACTATTTTCTGGAATTTTTTTTTATATACTTTTTATCTTTTATATCTTTATATAGTTTTTTATACTTTGTTGGGGCGTCTTTATCAAAAAAAAGGGAATTCGTGGAAGGAAAATGTGGTGGACTTTGGGGGGAGAATCTTTGATTTTTATTTAAGGTAATGATGATGACTGTATAAATTCAAATTTGAATATTGGGTTAAACAAATTAAGTTTTAAATTGGGAGTGAGAGCTTGTAGAACCAACGTTATGAAAGGGGAATATGGTAGGGATGGGGGAGGGGGGAGTCCCAGAAAGTGGGTAATGACAGTAAGGTTTCAAATGTATTTTATTTTTGTTTTACTTTTACTTTCTGTATTTTGGAAATTTCAATAAATATGATTTAAAAAAACAACAAAACAAAACGGAAAACCCTTTTGTCTAGCGGGTTTTCCGTCTTGCGAGGCATTCGTCTTGCGGGGCACCACTGTAATACCAGATGTGAAGCATTCTTCGTAGTCCATAACAAAAATAAAGGCAGGATGGTTGAGGCAAAATAATTATCCAATCCTCACCTTTCTTTTCATGTTTGTTTCATATATTGTAATTTGTTATTACTCGTGCATCAGCAGGCTCCTATATGAGATGCCGTTTCACTGAAGACAATGTCAAACACGGATACCATTTGTATGGTATTACATGGCAGGACTTATTCTACCTGCTCCTGCAGAGGATGTTACACTTCCCCCCTTCTTCAAGGAAAACATGAGAATCTGACTCCCAAAGGGAGGGGGCTAAGGGGAGGAGCATGTAGGGTCCTGGTGGCTAATGGGAACAGGGTGGGAACATTGTTTAGTATGCCTGGTCCTTCTCCAAGCACTTTCTGCTTGTTTTCTTGCTGCATCAAGTTTCAGGTTTTGATTGCCTGTTTAAAGGGGCAGATAAGAAATTTCTTTCTCCAAAGGGTTATGCCTTGGTTGTCCTGAGGTTCGCTCCTTTTATCCTACATTGTAACAACCATGCAAGGTAACTTTCTATTTTCCTGCCAAGGAGCGTGGTGGAGTCTCCTTCTTTGGAGGTCTTTAAGCAGAGGCTTGACAGCCATATGTCAGGAGTGCTCTGATGGTGTTTCCTGCTTGGCAGGGGGTTGGACTCGATGGCCCTTGTGGTCTCTTCCAACTCTATGATTCTATGATTCTATTCTATGATACTGTGTACAAAGCAGCCCAAGGCACATATGTTTGATTGTTTCTCTGCCATTCTCATACAGTGCTCTTGGTAAACATAAAGAGAGTGGGCTGGATTCACTGAGAGATGAGCAGTTTCCTAGTGGGGGTTCCTCACCCAGGCTGCTCTGACCCAACCCTCCATGTTGAAGAAGCCACTTTTGAGGGTTGAGAGACAAGGACTCTCATGCAACACATCTCTGTGTACAAATTCATTTGTGTATCCCAGAAAGAAGTTACATATTGTGCCAGGAAATATATTAAGAGCTCTTTCAGAACGATTTGATAAGCATTACAAAGCTAACTAGTCCATATAAAACAGTTGCAGTGTTTATGAGAAAGTGTCTGTAATAGAAAGCGTTAATAATTATGTTATTAAAGCTAAGTTGATATATACAGAATTGTGCTGGATTGTATATGAAGTATTTGGAAGGGTCCCTAGCTCAGTAGCTCAGCACCTGCTGTGTGTGAAGAAGGTCCTACGTTTTTGAAGACGTACAAGTGCTTTCCTGCCCTATCCTGCAATACACCCAGTATTCCTCTTTTTGGGGAATTTGCACTAGTAGACTAGTAGTACACTAGAGTAATGTCTATAAATTACCTGTATTAAAACAGTGTCACTTCTTTTATGTTTATAAAAGGGTGCTCCAAGATTTGAGCCCTATAATGCAAATCATTTCAAACTTATAGCAAGAAAAGTAGAGAAAACAAAAAGACAGCTGGAATTGGTGAAAAAAGTGACTGATCTACCGAAAACAGCCAACTCACCTATGAATCTGGATCTGGTGCCCGCCCCACATTACCACCGCCCCCCCCCGTTGAACACCCTCTTATCAGATGTCAAATAGATAAACAACCACACAACTTTCTGAAGACATCTGAAGGCAACCCTGCATCAGAAAGTTTTTAACTGATGATGTGTTGCTGTGTTTTTTATGTTCTAAGCTGCCCAGAGTGACCAGGCTTTTACACACACACACACACACACACACACACACACACACACTATCTCCTTTATCTTTTAGCTCCTGAAAGACTCAAGTTCCCATCTTAGCTTATTTCTTTCTTCCATAGCCTCAGTTATTAATACCAGAGTAGGCTGATCAGGATTCAATAATTTTTGGGGCATTTGTTTCTGAAGATGATGTATGGTGAACAAAGGCCAAGCTTTAGATCTGAAAATCACTGGGTGTGTAACTATAGAGCTGGGAGGTAGATATTCTTGATGATGCCTCACAGTATTATGGTCATTGGCATGGTGCCATGGACATAGATTGTGCCATGGAAATACCATATTTTTCGCTCCATAACAAGCACTTTTTTACTCCTAAAAAGTAAGGGCAAATGTCTGCGTGTTTAATGGAGTGAAAGCACTGGACGGCAGAGGGATCCCTCGGCTGCGGCTGCAGTCGCGATATGAGGGATGCCTCTGAAGGGATGAGCAAGCAAAGTGAGAGCTGCGCAAAGGGAAACAGAAGCCGTGTAAGCAGCTCTTGCTTTGCTTGCTTTAAAGCAAGAAAATCGAGATCCGCTTACACGCTCTGTGAGTAATATTTTTCTATTTTTTTTCCTCCTCTAAAAACTAGGTGCCTCTTATGGTCAGGTACATCTTATGGAGCAAAAAATACAGTAAAAATTTGGTCACAGTATGCTTCTTAATATTTAAATGGTTTATTTAATTTATTTAGATTCATATCCTGCTTTTTGACAAAATTCCTCAAAGTGACTGGTTCCTTTTACTAAAATAATGATGCTAGAATAATGGAAGCTGCAGAAATATATACAGAAAATATTCAAGTAAGCAGTCATGGGAAATCAATCATACTTGTTGCAATTTTTGTGTGGTATTCATTCAGAAGTGGCTCCATTGATAGCATCATTGATTGAAGTTCTCACTGCCCACATAGTGAGAGTTTCAACAATGCAGGGTGGATATCACTTTAATGGGATGTGCCAGCCCATTTCAAAACCATGCCAGCTTAGTTGGAGGTGTGGGTGTACCTAGCAATTAAGGAGGCACAGCAACTGCAGGACACATTTTCTTACATGCCAGAGCATTGCACAATGATGGGTTACAGCAGTGTCAGAGTGTGAAGGGGCGCTGCTGCTCACCTGACCTCTGACTGGTCACATTGCTGCTGCTTAACAGGAGGTAGAGGGGGAAAGGCAAGTTGAAAGTGAGGTCAGCATGGTATAAACAAACAAGCAGGATCAGTGGAGTGGCTCCATTGATGTGTTTTAATCACACCCACCTTGCCACTATCTTCCCCACTCTCCCTCTACCTCCAGATAAGTAGAAGTCATGCAATACACTGGTTTGCAATACACAAAACCCTCAGCTATTGGATAAAAAAAAACAAAACACCCCAATGCCCCAATCAGATATCTGAATACCGGGAATGATTTATCCCAGTTGTAAAATTTTGAAGCAGTTATTTCCCATATTCTTTCTGCTGCCTTCACTACCATCTTACTTCCATATTGGAGAAGCAGATAGCTTCTCCTGAATAGGCTGTACCAAGGATAGGAAGGAATAGCAAAATGATAAAAAGATAAAAGAGAATTGATCCTTCTAGTCCTTTGCAATCTCTCATTTTCTTAGTTGCTTCCCTGTCCAAAGCCATTAGCTCTAAATCATTCAGGTGTGTTGAGATAGGCTATGGAGAAAGGTTCCATTTGGCCAGTGGGAGCTGTCGCATTAGAGCTGATGAGCCAAATTCAGGCTGTGCAATTAAAACTGATATAACGGCAATCTGCCCTCTGCCAGGCCCTTCCTGTCTGCCTTCACACATATGACATGGGGGTGCCACTGCCTGGCAGTTTTCTCCTCCTCAATTCCTGTTGCCATTGTAGTACTCAGCAGAGACGAGGACTGGGGGCACAAGTACAATCAGTGGCTCTGGGTTTTCTTCTTGTTGGCATTCCTGCCTTCTGCACTACCCATCCTAACAGGTGCCTTTTTATTCCCTCCACCCACATGCAAAAAGAACCTTTACCTAGTCGGCCTTTGCAAGGGTTGGTGGGCTTCTGTGGCACATTTGTCTTGGCTACTTTCATATCACTTTCATGTTTTTTTGAGAAATAAACGTTAAGACCACCATATGTGTATGTAATTACAGTATTGCTCTGACATAACTGACGAATGCATGCTGGACATGGATCCTCCACCCCCATCTGACAATATTGAACATGTACTGAAAGCCAGAGACCCTTTGATGTCAAAGCAGGTCAACCTGGAATTTCTGGAGCTCCTGAGAAAGCAAAGCATACTGCAGGAGCAACAAGTGAAGAAGCTTTTTGATGAGCTGCCTGCAGAAAAATCAGCATGGCAGAATTTAACCAAACAATCAAACAGATGGTATTGGAGATTTTAGACAATGCCTAGAGCACAAGTAGCTGGTCAAGTTTATTAGTGTAGGATTGATTACTGAGGATGATTACTTGAGATTCAACATTCAAACCTAGTAGGTGTTAATGAAATCCACATACACATGCTGCTGTTGAATTAATAATAATAATAATAAAATTTATTTATATCCCGCCCTTCCCAGCCGAAGCCTGGCTCAGGGCAGCTAACAACAATAAAACAGTACAACAGAACAACACAACACTCTAAAATCATTCATTATAAAATTAACTCAAATAAATTTTATTTATATCCCGCCCTCCCCAGCCGAAGCCCGGCTCAGGGCGGCTAACAACAATAAAACAGAACAACAGAACAACACAACACTCTAAAATCATTCATTATAAAATTAACTCAAATCAAACCAACGGCAACCATTGGGCCACAGCTCCGCGAAGATTGCCGAAGGAGGGAGTCAGGCTGTGCCCTGCCCAAAGACTGGTAGAACAGCTCTGTCTTGCAGGCCTGCGGAAAGATGTCAAGTCCCACAGGGCCCTAGTCTCTTGTGACAGAGCGTTCTACCAGATCGGAGCCACAGCCGAAAAAGCCCTGGCTCTAGTTGAGGCCAGCCAAAACTCTCTGTGGCCTGGGACCTTCAAGATGTTTTTATTTTAAGACCGTAAGTATCTTTGTGGGACATACCAGGAGAGGCGGTCCCGTAGGTACGAGGGTCCTAAGCCGTATAGGGCTTTAAAGGTTAAAACCAGCACCTTAAACCTGATCCTGTACTCCACCTGGAGCCAGTGCAGCTGGTATAGCACCGGGTGAATGTAATCTCACAGCAAGGACCCCATAAGGTGTCTCGCTGCAGCATTCTGCACCCGCTGGAGTTTCTGGCTCAGTCTCAAGGGCAGCCCCACGTAGACCGAGTTACAATAATCCAGTCTGGAGGTGACCGTCGCATGGATCACAGTGGCTAGGTCAAGGTGAGAGAGGTAAGGAGCCAACTGCTTAGCTTGGGGAGATGAAAAAATGCCGCCTTTGTTATAGCTGCAATCTGCGCCTCCATGGAAAGGGAGGTGTCGAAGATTACACCCAAACTCTTACCGGACGGTGCTGGCACTAATTGCACCCCCGCAAGAGATGGGAGTTGCCCCCCCCCCAATCCCATGTAGTCCAGTCCCAGCCACAGGACCTCTGTTTTTGAAGGATTTAGCTTCAACCGGTTCCCACGTGACCATCCAGCCACAGCATCCAAACATCTGATCAGTGTGTCTGGGGCCGAGTCAGGAAGGCCATCCATCAAAAGATAGAGTTGGGTGTCATCAGCATACTGATGGCAACCCAGCCCAAAACTCCGGACAAGCTGGGCGAGGGGGCACATAAAGATGTTGAAAAGCATCGGGGAGAGTATCGCACCCTGCGGCACTCCACACACCAAGGAGTGGCGCGATGACAATTCCCCCCCCCAAGCGCCACTCTCTGTCCCCGACCAGAGAGAAACAAGCACAGCCATTGAAGGACTGTGTCCTGGATCCCCACGTCGGCAAGGCAGTGGTCCAGGAGTTCATGATCGACCAAGTCGAAGGCTGCTGACAGGTCTAGAAGAATCAGCAGCCCCGACCCGCCTCGATCTAGCTGCCTACGGAGATCATCTGTTAGGGTGACCAGAGCTGTCTCGGTCCCATGACCAGCATGGAAGCCGGACTGGAATGGATCCAGAGCCGATGTTTCATCCAGAAACCCACCAAGCTGTTCAGCAACCGCTCTCTCAATCACCTTACCCAGGAACGGAATATTCAAAACCGGGCGGTAATTGGTTAAATCTAAAGGATCTAATGATGTTTTCTTTAAGAACAGGTGCACCACTGCCTCCTTCAGTTCCCCTGGGAATGTCCATGTGCCAAGGGACAAATTGATGATATCCCCTAGGGGGGCCCGCACCTCGTCTGGACACGCTCTAATCAGCCAAGACGGGCATGGGTCAAGAGGACAGGTGGTGGGCTTTCCAGCTTGGAGGAGTCTGTCCACATCGGCTGGGGATATCCGGTCGAAGTGGTCCAATACTGGGCCCGAGGACAGTCGAGGGGCCTCCAGTTCCTTTATTGTATCCAAATTGGCAGGGAGGTCATGGCGGAGCAAAAATAACTTCTCGGCAAAAAAGCTCGCAAATGCCTCACAGCTGTGTGTCAAATTGGTATTTAAATTTGGCTGTCTCTCGAGGGACAATAAAGACCTAATTATACTAAATAATTGTAGAACTAAATGGCAGGTCCAATGGAAGAGCTTTTACAGTGCTAGGAATCAATATTGTAAACATGACATGTTACTAAGGTTTACGCATTGCAGGATGCATATCTGGTCACAATTCCTACCTTTGCTCCTTAATCAATAACTGGTTTTCTGTGACCCAATATGTTATCGTGCAATATGACTGCTATTGTAAATGTGATCTCATCACAGTTACAGATAGGTAGCCGTGTTGGTCTGCCATAGTCAAAACAAAAAAATTCCTTCCAGTAGCACCTTAAAGACCAACTAAGTTAGTTCTTGGTATGAGCTTTCGTGTGCATGCACACTTCTTCAGATATCTTGGTGTCTTCTTCTTGGTATCTGAAGAAGTGTGCATGCACACGAAAGCTCATACCAAGAACTAACTTAGTTGGTCTTTAAGGTGCTACTGGAAGGAATTTTTGTGTGATCTCATCAGTTATCCTTAATTACAAATGGCCACAACTTCCAAGTAGCAGGCACTCTAAGCACTCCCTCTTTTTTCACAATGCTTTGTTTCCTCATTCAGATGGCACACCCATCAGAGTCTCTTTAAACTGCCACATAAAGGGACATGTCTCCATAGGGGTGGAAATTAGCCTACGAAAAAGTGCACCGAACCAGACAAGACTTCTGCTGCTTCCAGAGAGAGGTGACTGAAGCAAAGGCAATTTAGGCTTACCAGAAATGTAAGTAAAAGTTTTTGTTCAGATAATCATAAAGTGTAGATTTGGAAGGGTTTCCAATGGTCATCTAGTCAACCCCCTGCAATGAAGGAATCTCATCAAAGTCTGTCATTCTGTTTGAAACCATACTGGGCCCTGCTTCGTTTGCAAATGTGCTAGTAGTTGTGCTATTTGTCACTTCTTGTGTGGGGGTCTGCAGAGAAAGACAGAGAGAGAGAGAGAGAGAGAGAGAGAGAGAGAGAGAGAGAGAGAGAGAAATGCTGTCTGTCTTTCAGTGTGCTTTAGGGCTGGGCGATATCAGGTTTATAACATCACAATATATTACCAGCTAAATACCACAATATCACAATACATCACATAATATATCTGCGGCTGCAGAGGGCCTTGCCGGGCTCTTGGAGAAGTGACCCTTTCTCACTTTCCTTAATACTCCAGCAGTGGGGTTTGGGGAGAGCTTTATAAAAAGTAGAAAATCAATCTATAATGAGCAGAGGGCCAATATAATTGTAAACAACACATCAGAAAAATGTATGATATATAAAGGGATGAGGCAAGGTTGCGCAATGTCCCCGCTGTTATTTATATTAATATTAGAAGTACTGGCTCAAAAGATCAGGATTAACAATGAAATCAATGGAATAACAGTGGGCCAGCAAAATTACAAATTGAAAGCATTCGCGGATGACATTGTATTAACCTTAGAACAACCCAGAATGAGGATACTGGAGGTGACAGAAGGGATAAGTAGATTTGTATAATTGGCTGGCTGCAAACAAAATAAAGGGAAAATCAAGATGCTGCTAAAAAAATAAAGAATAATCAAAGAAAAAAGACATTGAATCGGAATGTGGGTGGGAAATAGAAACAAAAATAAAATATCTGGGGATTTGGTTAACAATAAAAAAAACATAATATCTATCAAGACAACTATGTAAAAGCTTGGAAAGAAAGAAAGATTTGGAAATATGGGAGAGAATGAAGCTATCACTGTTTTGGCCATCAAAATGAATGTACTTCCAATTATAAATGATATCTGATGTTTCATAGAGTGGCAGAAAAAAGTATTAAGGTTCATATGGCAGGGAATGAATCCCAGAGTAAAATTTAAAATTATGATTGATGAAAAGAAAGAGGAGGTTTGCCCTGCCAGACCTTCAACTTTACTTCAAGGCATCATGCCTATGTTGGATAAAAGATGCTCCCTGTTCCTGTTTTTGAAAATGCAAAAAACCAAACAAAACAAACAAAAACCTTCAGCAGTGGAATGAAACCAGCTTGCTTTACAACAGATAAATGATGGAGTCATATATTTGTAATTTTGGAAGGCTCCATGATGGACGTTGGAAACACAATACGGCAACTTGGCAAGATTTTCATGTATTCATGAATGTTTCTGGGAAGGCAGATCAAACCAATGTACTGCATTTTCTGTTTTACAGGTAAACAGTGGGGGAAATAGCATCACAACTGAAGAAAATTTCACTTCATATATTTATTTCATTGGCATACGCTCGGTGCTGAAGATCAGGAAACAATGAGCTGGTTTACTCAAATGTTGCAAAACTTGATTAGTTTTCCTTATTTAGAAGAATACCTGAGCTCAGTGGTTCACCCTTGGTGGTTTCGTAAGCTTCTGATTTTGCTTTGTTCATTAATGATAGATATATATTTGGTTGGCTGTGCTTGCTCATTTGGGCTATATGTTTACATGAAGATGAATAAGCACCAAGAAACTGGTCCTGATAGCAAAATTTGGAAAAAGCCAAGGAAATTTTTTGCTAATATTATAGATATGTATGGAAAGATATGGCATGGTGAGTGGAAGTTTCTTTCATAGCAATAATTCTTCCTTATGAGTCACTATAATTTCATAGGACTGAGGATCAGAATTTCAGGCTTGAAGCAATGGAACAATAGTTGCCACAGTGAATCAGGACTGGACCTCTGAACCCCCCTCAGAGTCACAACAGCTACAAGTTTGGGTTGGCTACATAAGGATCAAAACAAAGGCATGGCTATTTATTTATGTAATAAGAAAAACAAAGCATTTTATGAAGTATGAAACTAAGGCGGTTCTCTGAACCGCCCTGAGGCCTCCAGGTATAGGGTGGTATATAAATTCAATAAATGATAAAATAAATAAATAAGACAGATTACAAAAGAAAGGGTCAGCTGATGGCTGCATAAACACCATACACTTAAACCACATTTTAAGTATGCTTCTTCTCCAAAAGAAACCTGGAGAATGTTGTTTACCGCTCACAGAGGTTACAGAACTTTGCTTCAGGATGAGAACAGAAATCGCACCATGGCGGCGTGGTGGCAGCAGGAGGCCTCATTAGCTAAAGTGGTACCTCAGGTTAAGAACAGTTTCAGGTTAAGAACGGTATTCCAGAATGAATTAAGCTCTTAACCTGATGTACCACTGTAGTTGCTATGGAGGTCAAAACTGAGTTCCCAACGGGTTTGCAGTTCCATTTGTTGCCGGGCTGACCTAGCTGTCAAACTGTGATCTCTGGACTCCAATGCACTCCTGCAGCAGGCTGCCTCAAATTTCTGTTCTCACCCTGAAGCAAAGTTCTTAACCTGAGGTACTATTTCTGGGTTAGCAGAGTCTGTAACCTGAAGCATCTGAAACCTGAGGTACCACTGTATGTACACAAACTACGGAATTTGCCAGCACAAGATGTGGTGATGGCTACTAATTTAGATGGACACTGCAGGAAACATGATGGTCTAATACAGAGGCCTTTGGCCTGATCCATAGGACTCTTTATATGTTCTCAGTGCTTCCCACAGGTCTCATGTTACTGTAAGTGTTGAAACTCAAATCAGAAACACACGACTAAAACCAAGTTTGGGCCATAAGGATGAGACCGTGTAGCTACTTAGGGCATAGTCAAAGGGGGGGGGGTGTCTAGGAAGCAGCTTTCTCACTTGGTAGAAAGTGATTCAGAGAATGGTCTGAAGTTGGAGCTCTTAGGCACGGGGAAGAAATATACTCCAGGCCCTGCAGAGCTCTCATACAGAAGGGGGATACTACTCTTTAAATTAAAAAAGTCTCAGAAAACTTTAGTATAAGTATAACAACACATTAAACTGTCTCAAGGGCTCAACCATATATAAAAGCTTAAAGTAGACTAAAACAGCAAAACACAGTTTTAGCTCACTCAAAGACTGGGCAAAAATGTTATCACCTGTGCTCAAAAGGAAGCAAGGAAGGAACATTCTACGAGAGGAGAAATCCATTCATTCATTAAGGGACCACCACAGAGAAAGTCTTGATCCGTGTGGTTGACAACCTAGCATCCAGAATGCTGGAGCATATTGTCATTGTTGTTTAGTCATTTAGTAGTGTCTGACTCCTCGTGACCCCATGCACCAGAGCATACCAGGCACTCCTGTCTTCCACTGACTCCCGCGGTTCGGTCAGACTCATGCTGGTAGCTTCGAGAACACTGTCCAACCATCTCGTCCTCTGTCGTCTCCTTCTCCTTGTGCCTTCAATCTTTCCCAACATCAGGGACTTTTCCTGGGAGTCTTCTTTTCTCATGAAGTGGCCAAAGTATTGGAGCCTTAGCTTCACGATCTGTCCTTCCAGTGAGCACTCAGGGCTGATTTCCTTAAGAATGGATAGGTTTGATCTTCTTGCAGTCCATGGGACTCTCAAGAGTCTCCTCCAGCTCCATAATTCAAAAGCATATAACAGAGCTTTTAACCTGATCTTATTTTTTTTTTCCCTTGAACCACACTGATTTCCTCCAGTAATGGTTGCAATATTTCTTTGTTGCATTTTGTATTATTTTCAGGTTATGAACTTACTGGTATAGAACATATCCCTAAAGGACCAGGGATTATTATTTATCATCATGGAGTTATGTCTATCGGCTATGTCTTTTTTGCGGCTAGATATTTTTTAGAGACAGGGAGAGCATGCTTTTCATTATTGCATCATGTCGCGTATTGGATACCAGGTAAATTATTTAAATTTAAATCATGCTTTTTTACATAAAACATGTAAAATATGACATAAAACAATGCTATAAGCTATGAAACAATGCTATAAAATATAAAACTGTACATCAGGAAAGCAGGTAGAAACAACTGATAAAATAGCGGCAACAGGTGAAATAGTTTAGTTCGTGCAGATGAAGGTACTTTCTCACCAAGTCATTGCTAGTAAAAGAGAATGAATGCAGGATGAATAATTATTTCCAAATCACAACTGAGTCAGCAGAAATGGTCTCCATGAAGAAATGCCATGCTTTTCTGTCTACATTTTTCCTCAGAGAACTAAAAACTGAGGAATCTGGATAATGTGTCATCTGATTCCTATGCTATGACTACAGGCTCTCATGTAATAATTGCTGTTCACTTTAATACCAGAACAGGGCAAGGCGTAGGCTTTGGGGTGTCTAAGTTGATGATTTCCTCAAGTACAAAGAGTTTTGCAAAGTTCTGTCATTAGTAAAGATGGGATATTCCTTACTGGAAAGAACAACGCAAAGTATGGGATTCTGCTTGGGAGCATCTGCACTAGCAAACCACCTGTGCAAAATCCTCTGTATTCAAACACCACTGGGTGGCAGCTGGGATGGGGTGGGAGCTACAGCTAAGGAAAAGGGCAGAAGCCCAAGTGAAGCCCCAAAGAGATGTCCGTGGCTTTCATAGCAAGTCCAACCTATCACCAAATCTGCACATAGATCCCAGAAAACATGGCCCCACCCAAACACATGGCCAATCAAGCACTCCCACACACAGCTTTTATGCCCCCATGTGACACTGCAATCAAAAACATGTGGCACCCTTGTTGTAGTGTTCATGGCCCTCCACTGCCACTCCCCCCACATCATCTTCCTCTGCATGCACACAGCAGCCACCCCAGGAAACTATGACATCACAGAAAGGTCATTTGAAGGAAGGAGTCCAAAGAGATCCAGTAGCTCAGAGCGCTGTTTGGAGTTTTTCCACTAGGCTAATTAATGCAGCATATAACCTCCACCCATATATCTGTGTACCAATCTCTGCTGGTGGAGGCAGTTTTCCATCAGCATAATCTCCTCTGTGAAGGGACGCAGGTGGCGCTGTGGGTAAAAGCCTCAGCGCCTAGGGCTTGCCGATCGAAAGGTCGGCGGTTCGAATCCCTGCGGCGGGGTGCGCTCCCATCGTTCGGTCCCAGCGCCTGCCAACCTAGCAGTTCGAAAGCACCCCCAGGTGCAAGTAGATAAATAGGGACCGCTTACAAGTGGGAAGGTAAACGGCGTTTCCGTGTGCGGCTCTGGCTCGCCAGAGCAGCGATGTCACGCTGGCCACGTGACCCGGAAGTGTCTCCGGACAGCGCTGGCCCCCGGCCTCTTGAATGAGATGGGCGCACAACCCTAGAGTCTGTCAAGACTGGCCCGTACGGGCAGGGGTACCTTTTTAATCTCCTCTGTGCCATGTGTGTACCCCCCCCCCCCGTGTGTGTATCTACTGCATCCAAAAGCTCTGCACCCTAAAGGAATTGAAGGTTTGGATGGTGGAACAAGGCACTTTGAGCTGTATTTTTATCATAATGCAAACTTGAATGTATTACAGACTTGACTTGAGGAACACATGTCTAAAAAGTGGCCACCTCAGAACTCAACCCCACTCAATGTGCTTTCCAAAAAAAGCCTACTGAGCAAAAGAAGAATTAGCATAAAGTCCCCCTCCATGAAATCCTAGTTGAAATGTATTAGCAGAGAGCTATGCTTGTGATCCATAATAGTGCAATATCTTTGGAATAATGACACTTGTATTGTATCCACACTATTTCCTAAATAAGTTTCACATAAAATGCATTCTTCTATTTGGGGCTTATTTTTTTCAGGGCTGCAGATGCTTTATTATGTGCTCGGGTTGAAATCTTACAAGAAAGCTGAAATTGTGGAAATGATGAAGAAAGGCCGTTTACTGGGCATTTCACCTGGTGGAGGTAGAGAAGCACTGTATAGTCACGATTACGGCATAATGTGGGGTAAACGCACAGGTTTTGCTCAGGCAGCTTTGGAGGCGAAAGTGGTGAGTGATCTTTGTGCAATCTGCATTGCCTTCACGATTATCCTAAATAAGACGTAATGTGTTGACATCCTTGATCCAGCATCTAAAAAAGCTGAGGATGGCAAATATCCTGTTTGGGGGTCAAATGATATCTGGAGTGCCACAGCTCTCCCCAACACTGATTTAAAACAAACCCTTTACATATCGTAAATCCCTGCATATTTTACAAAAACTATACTATTCAGTATTCCATTATTGAATCCATCAAAACATAATACACTGCAGAATTTATCTTAATGCTGCCAGTCATCATCTATTTCAAGATCCTTCTCATAATAGGTCTGGAGCACTCAGTCTTTGATATTTCTAGAATAAAAAAAGAACCATACAATCTCCTGGAAATGTTTTCTGCTTAGCATACGGGGATTTAACCCTGAAAGCATGATCAACAGCTTGATGTACCTCCTGCTTTTGAGTCTCAAGAAGATTTGCAGTTGCCTCAATTATTTTATCCCTTATTGCTTCACCAGATTGCTGAGCAATAGATCTAAATCTTTATAGCATCTCTTTTTGCCTCAATTCAATTAAAGCCAAATTGTCTGCCAATAGTTCCTGAGATGCTATAGCTGCCGCCAGTTGAATCCAGGGGGGAGGAGTATAAAAGTTTGAATGCTTTTTCTTTCAAAATAAACTTTTCAAAGTTCTTATCCCCCTGTCCCCCTCCTTTTATTTCCGATGGTAGAGTTTCTTTGTTTGCTTCAGTGCTTCAGCCATCTGGTTCCAATGCAGGATAGTCACCAATTCCAGAGAAGACTCTCCTTTTGTTCTCCTGGAAGTTTGCCAAATTAATCCAAATGCTAAAGACACTTGAATAATAAATCCCCTTTTCCTTGGTTTTATTTTCTGGGAAATCTGCTGCGCGCTGAGTAGGAAAATCGAGGCAGCTTGCTGCTGGAAAACACTGGAGCCCAGAGATGACAGCTTGACAGCCGGGTTAGGCCAGCACCAAATGGAACCTCAGACCCATTGGGAACTCGCTTTTGACCTCCACAGGAACCCTCAGAGTCCTGATCATCCCCAAGACATTTTTAGGGTGCTCGTTGCCTACGAGCTGCCCCCAAACCCCAAAAAGCAGCGGCCGGTTGGCTGAACCTGGCTTCCTTTCCCCCTCAGGGCAAACCAGGAAATTCTCTCCCCCCCCCCCCTTAAATTCCTGAAAATCTGGAGGACAGCTTCTGAAGTTTCTTCATCTGAGATATCTGAATAGATGTGCCAGGAATTTTAAAGCCAATTACATTAACATTTATGAGTTGCTTCTCATTATAATCCCAGATGTGAAGCATTCTTCGTAGTCCATAACAAAAATAAAGGCAGGATGGTTGGGGCAAAATAATTATACAGCCCTCCCCTTTCTTTTCATGTTTGTTTCATCTTTTATTTTTTTAGCCCATCATCCCTATTTTTACACAAAACAGTTGTGAAGCATACAGGACCATTGGAAAGACAAGTAAGTTAAATACCTTGGTTGATCAAGAGATCTCAGGCAATATACATTTTAATAATACTGAATGATCTTTTTAAAAGAATATCTATTTACTACTCGCTTATAGATTTTATTCCATGTACACTTATCTGCAAAAGCTGTGCTGCCTGCCTGAGTACTGAGTGAACATGCCCTTGCTTAGTTTTCTATTAGATTTAACAGAAAGCTATAATCGATAAATGTGGGAGCAACCCTAAAATGGAGGGGAACTGAAACATACCATATTCTGCAGTCTATTGTACACAACTTATGTCTGATTGCAAAGAGCTGACAAGAGCTGACTGAATATCTTGTACAGCGGTACCTCAGGTTAAGTACTTAATTGGTTCCGGAAGTCTGTACTTAACCTGAAACGTTCTTAACCTGAAGCAGACTTTCCCATTGAAAGTAATGGAAAGTGGATTGATCCGTTCCAGATGATGAAAAAACACCCCCTAAAACAGCAATTTAACACAAATTTTACTGTTTCACAAGACCATTGATCCATAAAATGAAGGCAATAATCAATGTACTGTACTATAAAATAAATAAGACGGTATTTTAGATGAAAAAAAATCAAAAAAAAAATCCATACTCAGTTTGGAGGGGGCTCAGGGTCCTTTTCCACAATCACAATCAGCTTGGCTTCTGGCATTCGTGGAGGCCTCAGAGAGCTCCTGCGGCTGGAGCTCAGTCGCAGAGCCTCTGCAGCCACAGTGGATGTCGGGGTTTGGATCCCGGCATTTGCGGAGCCCTGCAGGCACTGCGGATGTCAGGACTAGGCATTTGCAGAACCGCTCTAAGCACCGTGCATGTCGGGGCTTGGCTCCTGGCATTTGTGGAGCCCTGCAGGCACCTTGGACGTCGGGGCTTGGTGCCCTGCATTCGCAGAGGCCTCTGAGAGCTCTGTAGGCCCCGCCAATGTCCAGGTTTGCCTCCAGGCAGTGGCCAGTCCTCCAAGAATTTGGACAACTTCCTTCCAGGTTACAATCGTTCATAACCCAAAAAAAGTAAGTTGAAGTGTTCATAACCCGAGGTACCACTGTATGTCTTTTCCCAAGCACTCATATTATTTAACTTTTCCTCTCTTCCTATTTATTGCAATTGCTAAACACTGAGAATGTCAACTAATTTCAGATTTGATATGGTGTCGCTTTCCTTCAGAATCTTCTTCCATTTCATACACAGGGCTGACAAAATGGCTGTATGAGAAAACTCGATGTATGTTTCTTCCCATTTACGGAGGTTTTCCAGTGAAATTGAGGACATTTATTGGAGAACCCATCCCATATGATCCAAATATAACAGCTGTAGAGCTGGCTGAAAGAGTAAGTTAACTCTAAACTTGGAAGTTTAAAAGCAGAATATTTCTTTTCCTCTTGGTTTCTCTTTCAGCTCTAAATTTTATTGTACATATTGATTTCCTCATTCTATATGACCAGATATAGGGTTCATTATATATACTTTTGTGCATTATGCCCATCACTCAATTTTCCCTCTCCTTAACTTGTTGAGACTAAATTAAATGGAGAAAAAACTATGTGGTAAAAAGAGAGATCTGTTCATGCAATGGGATTTCTTCTTCCCACTATATTAGGGTTGAGCATACAAAATACATTCTGGAGGTTTACCGTATTTTTCGCCCCATAGGACGCACCAGCCCATAAGGCGCACCTAGTTTTTTGTGGGGGAAATAAAGGGGGGGAATTATTTTTTTCCCCAGGCGCGGGGCAGGGGCGGGGGAAGCCCGAGCTTCCCCGGACCCCAGCCCCCAGAACAGGCAGCTCTCCGCAAGCCGTGGGAGCCCAGCACAGGCTCCCACAGCTTGAGGAGAACTGCACGAAGCTTGAAGCCTTGGCGCGCTGAGCTCACTGCACCCAGGCTTCGGCAGAGCTGCGCGAAGACTGGAGAGTACGAGAGCGATGGCGAAGTTGCGCGGAGCTTCGCCATCGCTCTTGGAGCTTGCGGGGCTGGGGGCAGGGCAAGCCGGAGCTTCCCCCGACCTCAGCCCCCAGAACGGGTCCCAGAGCGATGGCGAAGTTGCACGCAGCTTCGCCATTGCTCCCGGAGTTTGCGGGGCTGGGGGTGGGGGAAAGACTGTGCTTCCCCTGACCCCAGCCCCCAGAACGGGTCCGATAGCAATGGCGAAGTTGCACGCAGCTTCACCATTGCTCTCGGAGCTTGCAGGGCTGGGGGGATAGCTTCCTGAAGCCTGGAGAGCGAGAGGGGTCGGTGTGCACCGACCCCTGTCGCTCTCCAGGCTTCAGCGAAAGCCTGCATTTGCCCCATAGGACGCACACACATTACCCCTTCATTTTTGGAGGGGGGAAAAGTGCGTCCTATAGGGCGAAAAATACGGTATATCAATAATCAAATAATAGATCTTATTCTAATTGCTCCTGATGAAAATTTTGGTCAATTGCATAAAAAGTTTTTGAGCTGACCTTCTTTGGGGCCATTGGTCAGAAAGTTGAGATTTTTTGTGGGGGGCGCTTGCCCTCTTCACACTTCAACTGCCCACATGTGCAAAACAGAACCAGAGCCACTCACGTAGGAGCCCGAAACAGCGCACACAAATTTACCCCCCCAACTCGGATATTTCCTTAAAATGGAAAAAAGAACCCCCCCCCCCAGATGGCCCCAGAAGGACCTGTCTGGGATTTCCCAAACATATGACAACCCTACACTATGTGCCCCAGAATCTGCCTAACAAGGTACCTCCAAGCCACTGTAGTGCTAATTTTTGAGGATATGGAGAGGGTTGAAGAGGAAGACAATTTATTGTACAAGTTGATATGTGTTGCATGTACACACTGATGCGTGTTTAAGAGAGCATTGGATACAGCTTTGTTAAACGGTGCCATAATTCCTGACCATCTACCAAGATATCAATTCTGAACCTACAACACATATATCGTCATTTGTTATTACTCGGGCATCAGCAAGCTCCTATATGAGATGCCGTTTCACTGAATACAATGTCAAACACCGATACCATTTGTATGGTATTTCATTGCATGACTTATTCCACCTGCTCCTGCAGGGGATGTTACACTTCCCCCCTTCCTCAAGGAAAACTTGGGAAGCTGAATCCCAAAGGGAGGGGGCTAATGGGAGGAGCATGTAGGGTCCTGGTGGCTAATGGGAACAGGGTGGGAACATTGTTTAGTATGCCTGGTCCTTCTCCAAGCACTTTCTGCTTGTTTTCTTGCTGCATCAAGTTTCAGGTTTTGATTGCCTGTTTAAACGGGCAGATAAGAAATTTCTTTCTGCAAGGGGTTACGCCTTGGTTGTCCTGAGGTTCGCTCCTTTTATCCTACATTGTAACAACCATGCAAGGTAACTACTGTGTACAAAGCAGCCCAAGGCACATATGTTTGTTTCTCTGCCATTCTCATACAGTGCCCTTGGTAAACATAAAGAGAGTGGGCTGGATTCACTGAGAGATGAGCAGTTTCCTAGTGGGGGGTTCCTCACCCTGGCTGCTCTGGCCCAAACCTCCATGTTGAAGAAGCCACTTTTGAGGGTTGAGAGACAAGGACTCTCATGCAACACATCTCTGTGTACAAAGTCAGTTGTGTATCCCAGAAAGAAGTCACATATTGTGCTTCTATAGCTGGAATAAATGGGTTGCCTCTGGTTCTGATCCCTTTAGCTTTTTCCTCACAGATATTAATAACTGTGAATACCTATTTTGCAATCTATTCCTCTAACACAATGTATTCCTCTGGTTTTCTTTCAACAGGCGAAGATTGCACTTGAAAATCTTCGGGATAAACACCAAAAAAGGCCAGGAAATATATTAAGAGCTCTATCAGAACGATTTGATAAGCATTACAAAGCTAACTAGTCCATATAAAACAGTTGCAGTGTTCATGAGAAGGTGTCTGTAATAGGAAGCATTAATAATTATGTTATTAAAGCTAAGTTGATATACACAGAATTGTGCTGGATTGTATATGAATTATTTGGAAGGGTCCCTAGCTCAGTAGCTCAGCACCTGCTTTGTGTGCAGAAGGTCCTACATTTTTGAAGACGTACAAGTGCTTTCCTGCCCTATCCTGCAATACACCCAGAATTCCCCTTTTTGGGGAACTTGCACTAGTAGAGGCAGAATCGAAGAGTATAACAAGAAGGCGAGTATTTAACTAAACATGAAATAATATTACATGTGAAAGAGTAATGTCTATAAATTACTTGTATTAAAACAGTGGTACTTCTTTTATGTTTATAAAAGGGGGCTCCAAGATTTGAGCCCTATAATGCAGATCCTTTAAACCTATAGCAAGAAAAGTAGAGAAAACAAAAAGACAGCTGGAATTGGTGAAAAAAGTGACTGATCTACCGAAAACAGCCAACTCAGCTATGATTCTGGGTCTAGTGCCTGTCCCGCAGTAGCACCGCCCCCCCCCCCCCCGCTTGAACACCCTCTTATCAGGTGTCAAATAGATAAACAACCACACAACTTTCTGAAGACATCTGAAGGCAACCCTGCATCAGAAAGTTTTTAACTGATGATGTGTTGCTGTGTTTTTTATGTTCTAAGCTGCCCAGAGTGATTGGAACAACTAGGCTTTTACACACACACACACACACACACACACACACACACACACACACACTATCTCCTTTATCTTTTAGCTCCTGAAAGACTCAAGTTCCCATCTTAGCTGATTTCTTTCTTCCATAGCCTCAGTTATGAATACCAGAGTAGCCTGATCAGGATTCAAGATTTTTTGGGGCATTTGTTTCTGAAGATGATGTATGGCCCTGTGAACAAAGGCCAAGCTTTAGATCTAAAAATCATTGGGTGTGTTGAGGAATGTTATTACAGAGCTGGGAGGTAGATATTCTTGATGACGCCTCACAGTATTATGGTCATTGGCATGGTGCCATGGACATAGATTGTGCCATAGAAATACCATATTGAATCAGACCGGACATGGGCTGGAGCTCAATGTCAAGCCTACCAAGTGGCAATGGCGACGGTGAAGAGGGCCTTCTTCGCCGCCTCCATTGCATCTGCAGAAAACAGCAGCAGGAGACTTTTTCAGGTGGTTCGTAATCTATCGGAACCACCTGTACCACCGGGGCCTGGTAGGGACCCTAAGATCTCCTGCAATGCTTTTGCAAAGTTTTTTGCAGATAAAATCGCTCAGATTCAGAAGGAGGTAGACTCCACCGTGGGAGCAGGGCCAGAGCAGGAGTGCTAGAGTTCTGTCTGGTCCTGTTACATGGGATCAATTCCAATCTGTTACCTCCGAGGATGTGGACATGCTGCTTGGACAAGTGAAACCGACCACCTGTCTCCTTGATCCTTGCCCATCCTGGCTGATAAAAGGAAGCCGGGAAGGGCTGGGCGATGGGCTCTGCGGGGTGGTGAATGCTTCCCTCTGTGAGGGAGCCTTCCCAGACCCGCTGAAAGAGGCGGTCATTAAACCGCTTCTTAAAAAAACATCTTTAGACCCGGCCAATTTGGCCAACTATCGCCCAGTCTCAAATCTGCCATTCTTGGGCAAGGTGATTGAACGGGTGATTGCTGAACAACTCCAAGCATGCCTGGAAGAAGCGGACCATTTGGATCCCTTCCAATCGGGATTCAGGCCTCACCATGGGACTGAAACTGCCTTGGTCATGCTGGTTGATGATCTCCGGCGGGCTAGGGACAAAGGTGAGAGCTGTTTCCTAGTTCTGCTGGATCTCTAAGCGGCCTTTGACACCATCAACCATAACATCCTTCTGGACCGTCTAGAGGGGCTGGGAGCTGGGGGCACTATCATACAGTGGTTCCGCTCCTTCCTCCTGGGCCGTATCCAGAAAATGGTGGTGGGGGATGAGTGTTCAGACCCCTGGGCTCTCACTTGTGGGGTGCCTCAGGGTTCTGTCCTCTCCCCCATGCTTTTTAATATCTATATGAAGTCGCTGGGAGAGATCATCAGAGGGTTTGGACTGGGTGTTCATCAGTATGCAGATGACACCCAGCTCTACCTCTCCGGCCCCGATCTCCAACTCCCACTCGGGGTTCCCCTGCTGCTCCCCTGCTCCTGACGAGTCCCCCCTGTGACTCCCCTTGGCCTGACCAGGGGCGCCCCCTTTTGGGAATCCTCCGATTCACTTGAAAGACTCATGGAAACCCTCAAGTCATTGTCATCCTCCTCCTCCTCGTTCTGGGATTCTTCCCCCTCGCTCTCAGTCTCCTCCCTCATCTGTGCCTCTCTCCCTGAACCCCTGACAGGTGCCTTTTTATTTCCTCCACACACATGCCAAAAGAACCTTTACCTAGTCGGCCTTTGCAAGGGTTGGCGGGCTTCTGTGGCACATTTGTCTTGGCTACTTTCTTATCAATTTCATGTTTTTTTGAGAAATAAACATTAAGACCACCATATGTGTATGTGATTACAGTATTGCTCTGGCATAACCGATGAATGTATGCTGGACATGGATCCTCCACCCCCACCTGACAATATTGAACATGTACCAAAAGCCGGAGACCCTTTGATGTCAAAGCAGGTCAACCTGGAATTTCTGGAGCTCCTGAGAAAGCAAAGCATACTGCAGGAGCAACGAGTGAAGAAGCTTTTTGATGAGCTGCCTGCAGAAAAATCAGCATGGCGGAATTTAACCAAACAATCAAACAGATGGTATTGGAGATTTTAGACAATGCCTAGAGCACAAGTAGCTGGTCAAGTTTATTAGTGTAGGATTGATTACTGAGGATGATTACTTGAGTTTCAGTATTCAAACCTGTTGTTGTTGTTGTTTAGTCGTTTAGTCGTGTCCGACTCTTCGTGACCCCATGGACCAGAGCACGCCAGGCACCTCTGTCCTCCACTACTTCCCGCAGTTTTGTCAAACTCATGCTGGTAACCTCAAAAACACTATCCAACCATCTCGTCCTCTGTCGCCCCCTTCTCCTTGTGCCCTCCATCTTTCCCAGCATCAGTGTCTTCTCTAGGGAGTCTTCTCTTCTCATGAGGTGGCCAAAGTACTGGAGCCTCAGCTTCACGATCTGTCCTTCCAGTGAGCACTCAGGGCTGATTTCCTTAAGAATGGATGCGTTTGATCTTCTTGCAGTCCATGGGACTCTCAAGAGTCTCCTCCAGCACCACAATTCAAAAGCATCAATTCTACGGCAATCAGCCTTCTTTATGGTCCAGCTCTCACTTCCATACATCACTACTGGGAAAACCATGGCTTTAACTATACGGACCTTTGTTGGCAAGGTGACGTCTCTACTTCTCAAGATGCTGTCTAGGCCTGTCATTGCCCTTCTCCCAAGAAGCAGGCGTCTTTTAATTTCGTGGCTGCTGTCACCATCTGCAGTGATCATGGAACCCAAGAAAGTAAAATCTCTCACTGCCTCCATTTCTTCCCCTTCTATTTGCCAGGAGGTGATGGGACCAGTGGCCATGATCTTCGTTTTTTTGATGTTGAGCTTCAGACCATATTTTGCGCTCTCCTCTTTCACCCTCATTAAAAGGTTCTTTAATTCCTCCTCACTTTCTGCCATCAAGGTTGTGTCATCTGCATATCTGAGGTTGTTGATATTTCTTCCGGCAATCTTAATTCCAGCTTGGGATTCTTCCAGCCCAGCCTTTCGCATGATGTATTCTGCATATAAATTAAATAAGCAGGGAGACAAAATACAGCCTTGTCGTACTCCTTTCCCAATTTTGAACCAATCAGTTGTTCCATATCCAGTTCTAACTGTAGCTTCTTGTCCCACATAGAGATTTCTCAGGAGACAGATGAGGTGATCAGGCACTCATTCAAACCTAGTAGGTGTTAATGAAATCCACATACGCATGCTGCTGTAGAATTAAATGGCAGGTCCAATGGAAGAGCTTTTACAGTGCTAGGATTCAATATTGTAAACATGACATGTTACTAAGGTTTATGTATTGCAGGATGATCCTTTTACATGCATATATTGTCATAATTCCTACCTTTACTCCTCAGTCAATAACTGGTTTTCTGTGACCCAATATGTTATTGTGCAATATGAGTGCTTTTGTAGATATGTTCCCTTAAGTTATCCTTAATTAGAAATGGCCACAACTTCCAAGTAGCAGGCACTCTAAGCCCTCTCTCTTTTTCACAATACTTGGTTTCCTCATTCGGATGGCACACCCATCAGAGTCTCTTTAAACAGCCACATAAAGGGACATGTCTCCATAGGGGTAGAAATTAGCCTATGAAAAAGTGCACCAGACAAGACTTCTGCTGCTTCCAGAGAGAGGTGACTGAAGCAAAGGCAATTTAGGCTTACCAGGAATGTAAGTAAAAGTTTTTGTTCAGATGATCATAAAGTGTAGATTTGGAAGGGTTCCAAGGGTCATCTAGTCAACCCCCTGCAATGCAGGAATCTCATCAAAGTTCCTCATTCTATTTGAAACCATACTGATCAAACCAATGTACTGCATTTTTTGTTTTCCAGGTAAACAGTGGGGGAAATAGCATCACAACTGAAGAAAATTTCACTTCATATATTTATTGCATTGACATACGCTTGGTGCTTCAGATCAGGAAACAATGAGCTGGTTTATGTTGCAAAACTTGATTAGTTTTCCTTATTTAGAAGAATACCTGAGCTCAGTGGTTCACCCTTGGTGGTTTCGTAAGCTTCTGATTTTGCTTTGTTCATTAATGATAGATATATATTTGGCTGGCTGTGCTTGCTCATTTGGGCTATATGTTTACAAGAAGATGAATAAGCACCAAGAAACTGGTACTGATAGCAAAATCTGGAAAAAGCCAAGGAAATTTTTTGCTCATATTATAGATATATATGGAAAGATATGGCATGGTGAGTAAAAGTTTCTTTCATAGCAATAATTCTTCCTTATGAGTCACTATAATTTCATAGGACTGAGGATCAGAATTTCAGGCTTGAAGCACCTGAACAATAGTTGCCACAGTGAATCAGGACTGGAGCTCTGAACCCCCCTCAGAGTCACAACAGCTACAAGTTTGGGTTGGCTACATAAGGATCAAAACAAAGGCATGGCTATTTATTTATGTAATAAGAAAAACAAAGCATTTTATGAAGTATGAAACTAAGGCGGTTCTGTGAACCGCCCTGACGCCTCCAGGTATAAGTTGGTATATAAATTCAATAAATGATAAAATAAATAAATAAGACAGATTACAAAAGAAAGGGTCAGCTGGTGGCTGCATAAACACCATACATTTAAACCACATTTTAAGTATGCTTCTTCTCCAAAAGAAACCTGGAGAATTTGTTTACCCCTCACAGAGACACAATTAGCAACTATGTACAGTGCTACCTCGGGTTACAGACGCTTCAGGTTACAGAACTTTGCTTCAGGATGAGAACAGAAATCGCACCATTGCGGCGTGGCGGCAGCAGGAGGCCCCATTAGCTAAAGTGGTACCTCAGGTTAAGAACACTTTCAGGTTAAGAATGGACCTCCAGAATGAATTAAGTTCTTAACCTGAGGTACCACTATAGTTGCTATGGAGGTCAAAAGTGAGTTCCCAATGGGTTTGCAGTTCCATTTGTTGCCGGGCTGACCCGGCTGTCAAACTGTGATCTCTGGACTCCAATGCACTCCTGCAGCAGGCTGCCTCAAATTTCTGTTCTCATCCTGAAGCAAAGTTCTTAACCTGAGGTACTATTTCTGGGTTAGCGGAGTCTGTAACCTGAAGCGTCTGTACCCTGAAGCATCTGTAAGCCAAGGTACCACTACATATACACAAACTATGGAATTTGCCAGCACAAGATGTGGTGATGGCTACTAATTTAGATGGACACTGCGGGAAACAGGATGGCCTAATACAGAGGCCTTTGGATTGATCCATAGGAGTCTTTATGTGTTCTCAATGCTTCTCACAGGTCTCATGTTACTGTAAGTGTTGAAACTTAAATCAGAAATACATAACTAAAACCAAGTTTGGGCCATAAAAGTGAGAACCTGTAGCTACTTAGGGCATGGTCAAGGGTGTGTGTGTCTAGGAAACAGCTTTCTCACTTGGTAGAAAGTGATTCAGAGAATGGTCTGAAGATGCCTGAAGCTGGAGCTCTTAGGGACGGGGAAGAAATATTCTCCAGGCCCTGGATAGCTCATGCTGGTAGCTTCAAGAACACTGTCTAACCATCTCGTCCTCTGTCGTCTCCTTCTCCTTGTGCCCTCAATCTTTCCCAACATCAGGGACTTTTCCAGGGATCTTCTTTTCTCATGAAGTGGCCAAAGTATTGGAGCCTCAGCTTCAGGATCTGTCCTTCCAGTGAGCACTCAGGGCTGATTTCCTTCAGAATGGATAGGTTTGATCTTCTTGCAGTCCATGGGACTCTCAAGAGTCTCCTCCAGCTTCAAAAGCATATAACAGAGCTTTTAACTTGATCTTAAATTTCTTTCTTTCTTTTTCTGAACCACACTTGTTTCCTCCAATAATTGTTGCGATATTTCTTTGTTGCATTTTGTATTATTTTCAGGTTATGAACTTACTGGCATGGAAAATCTCCCTAAAGGACCAGGGATTATTATTTATTATCATGGAGTTGCTCCTCTTGGCTATGCCTTATTTGTGGCTAGATATTTTTTAGAGACAGGGAGAGTGTGCTTTTCATTAATTCATCATGTCGCGTATTGGATACCAGGTAAATTATTTAAATTTAAATCATGCTTTTTTACATAAAACATGTAAAATATGACATAAAACAATGCTATAAGCTATGAAACAATGCTATAAAATATAAAACTGTACATCAGGAAAGCAGGTAAAAACAACTGATAAATAAAATAGCAGCAACAGGTGAAATAGTTTAGTTAGTGCGGATGAAGGTACTTTCGCACCAAGTCTTTGCTAGTAAAAGAGAAAATGCAGGATGAATAATTATTTCCAATTTACAACTGAGTCCCCAAAAATGGTCTCCATGAAGAAATGCCATGCTTTTCTGTCTACATTATTCCCCAGAGATCCAAAAACTGAGCAATCTGGATAATGTGTCATCTGATTCCTATGCTATGACTACAAGCTCTGATGTAATAATTGCTGTTCACTTTAATACCAGAACAGGGCAAGGCCTAGGCTTTGGGGTGCCTGAGTTGATGATTTCCTCAAGTACAAAGAGTTTTGCAAAGTTCTGTCATTAGTAAAGATGGGATATTCCTTACTGGAAAGAACAACGCAAAGTATGGGATTCTGCTTGGGAGCATCTGCACTAGCAAACCACCTGTGCAAAATCCCTGTATTCAGACACCACTGGGTGGCAGCTGGGATGGGGTGGGAGCTACAGCTAAGGAAAAGGGCAGAAGCCCAAGTGAAGCCCCAAAGACATGTCCGTGGCTTTCATAGCAAGTCCAACCTATCACCAAATCTGCACATAGATCCCAGAAAACATGGCCCCACCCAAACACATGGCCAATCAAGCACTCCCACACACAGCTTTTATGCCCCCATGTGACTGCAATCAAACACATGTGGCACCCTTGTTGTAGTGTTCATGGCCCTCCACTGCCACTCCCCCCACATCATCTTCCTCTGCATGCACACAGCAGCCACACCAGGAAACTATGACATCACAGAAAGGTCATTTAAAGGAAGGAAGGAAGGAAGGAGGCCAAAGAGGCCCAGTAGCACAGAGTGCTGTTTGGAGTTCTTCCACTAGGTTAATTGATGCAGCAAATAACCTCCACCCATATATCTGTGTACCAATCTCTACTGGAGGTGGCAGTTTTCCATCAGCATTGTCTCCTCTGTGCCATGTCTCTCTCTCTCTCTCTCTCTCTTGCGTGTGTGTGTCTACTGCATCCAAAAGCTCTGCACCCACAAAGGGATTGAAGGTTTGGATGCTGCAGCAAGGCACTTTGAGCTGTATTTTTATCATAATGCAAACTTGAATGTATTACAGACTTGACATGAGGAACACATGTCTAAAAAGTGGCCACCTCGGCACTCAATCCCATTCAATGTGCTTTCCAAAAAAAGCCTACTGTCAGAATCTCTGAACAAAAGAGCAATGAGCATAAAGTCCCCATCCAAGAAATCCTTGTTAAAATGGATTGGCAGAGAGCTATGCTCGTGATCCATAATAGTGCAATATCTTTGGAATAATGACACTTGTATTGTATCCACACTATTTCCTAAATAAGTTTCACATAAAATGCATTCTTCTATTTGGGGCTTATTTTTTCAGGGCTGCAGATGCTTTATTATGTGATCAGGTTGAAAACTTACAAGAAAGCTGAAATTGTGGAAATAATGAAGAAAGGCCATTTAATGGGCATTTCACCTGGTGGAGCTAGAGAAACAATGTATAGTCATGATTACTGCATAATGTGGGGTAAACGCACAGGTTTTGCTCAGGCAGCTTTGGAGGCGAAAGTGGTGAGTGATCTTTGTGCAATCTGCATTGCCTTCACAATTATCCTAGATAATATGTAATGTGTTGACATCCTTGATCCAGCATCCGAAAAAGTTGAGGATGGCAAATATCCTGTTTGTCAAATGATATCTGGAGTGCCACAGCTCTCCCCACCACTGCTTTAAAACAAACCTACTGAAATTGGTGACATTTAAAAGGAGAACAAGCATTTTCCTTTTATCTTTCTTTTTTATATATAATTTTATTTTAAAAATTTGTTTTATTGTTTAAAATACTCATTTTACATCCTTAAGATATCAATGACTTCCTTTCTTCTGCTTTGATAGTTCATTTTACATATCATAAATCCCTGCATATTTTACAAAAACTATACTATTCAGTATTCCATTATTGAATCCATCAAAACATAATACACTGCAGAATTTATCTTAATGCTGCCAGTCATCATCTATTCCAAGATCCTTCTCATAATATGTCTGGAGCACTCAGTCTTTGATATTTCTAGAATAAAAAAAGAACCATACAATCTCCTGGAAATGTTTTCTTCTTAGCATACGGGGATTTAACCCTGAAAGCATGATCACCAGCTTGATGTACCTTCTGCTTCTGAGTCTCAAGAAGATTTGCAATTGCCTCAATTATTTTATCCCTTATTGCTTCACCCGATTGCTGAGCAATAGATCTAAATCTTTATAGCATCTCTTTTTGCCTCAATTCAATTAAAGCCAAATTGTCTGCCAATAGTTCCTGAGAGGCTATAGCTGCCGCCAGTTGAATCCAGGGGGGAGGAGTATAAAAGTTTGAATGCTTTTTCTTGAAAAAGAAAGTTTTCAAAGTTCTTATGCCCGTTCCCCTCCTTTTATTTCCGATGGCAGACTTTCTTTGTTTCCTTCAGTGCTTCAGCCATCTGGTTCCCATGCAGGATAGTCACCAATTCCAGAGAAGACTCCCCTTTTGTTCTCCTGGAAGTTTGCCAAATAAATGCAAATGCTAAAGACACTTGAATAATAAATCCCTTTTTCCTTGGTTTTATTTTCTGGGAAATCTGCTGCTCGCTGCACATTGGAGCCCAGAGATGACAGCTTGACAGCCGGGTTAGGCCAGCACCAAATGGAACCTCAGACCCGTTGGGAACTCGCTTTTGACCTCCACAGGAGCCCTCAGAGTCCTGGTCATCCCCAAGACATTTTTGGGCTGCTCATTGCCTACGAGTTGCCCCCAAACTCCAAAAAGCAGCGGCCGGTTGGCTGAACCTGGCTTCCTTTCCCCCTCAGGGCAAACCAGGAAATTCTCCCCCCCCCTTAAATTCCTGAAAATCTGGAGGACAGCTTCTGAAGTTTCTTCATCTGAGATATCTGAATAGATGTGCCAGGAATTTTAAAGCCAATTACATTATCATGTATGAGTTGCTTCTCATTATAATCACAAATGTGAAGCATTCTTCATAGTCCATAACAAAAATAAAGGCAGGATGGTTGGGACAAAATAATTATACAGCCCTCACCTTTCTTTTCATGTTTGTTTCATCTTTTATTTTTTTAGCCCATCATCCCTATTTTTACACAAAACAGTTGTGAAGCATACAGGACCATTGGAAAGACAAGTAAGTTAAATACCTTGGTTGATCAAGAGATCTCAGGCAATATACATTTTAATAATATAGAATCATCTTTTAAAAAGAATATCTATTTACTACTCACTGATAGATTTTATTCCATGTACACTTATCTGCAATGCTGTGCTGCCTGCCTGAGTGAACATGCCCTTGCTTATTTTTCTAGTAGATTTAACAGAAAGCTATAATCTACAACCCTAACATGGAGGGGAACTGAACAGGAAACATACCATATTCTGCAATCTATTGTACACAACTTATGACTGATTGCAAAGAGCTGATAAGAGCTGACTGAATATCTTGTACAGTGGTACCTCAGGTTAAGTACTTAATTGGTTCCGGAAGTCTGTACTTAACCTGAAGCGTTCTTAATCTGAAGCGGAATTTCCCACTGAAAGTAATGGAAAGTGGATTGATCCGTTCCAGATGATGAAAAAATACTCCCTAAAACAGCAATTTAACACAAATTTTACTGTTTCATGGATTCATCAACTTTACTGGAGCCCAGTCGCAGATCCTCTGCAGCCACCATGGATGTCGGGGTTTGGATCCCGGCATTTGTGGAGCCCTGTAGCCTCCGCGGATGTCGGGGCTAGGCTCCCGGAATTCGCGGAGCCGCTCTAGTCACCGCAAATGCCAGAGCTTGGCTCCCGGCATTTGCGGAGCCCTGCAGGCACCACAGATGTTGGGGATTGTCTCCCGGCATTTGTGGAGCTGCTCTAGGCACCGTGGGTGTCGGGTCTTGTTTGCTTCCATTTGCGGAGGCCTCTGAGAGCTCTGTAGGTTTGCCTCCAGGCAGTGGCCAGTCCTCCAAGAGTTTGGACAACTTCCGGGTTACAATCGTTCGTAACCCAAAAAAATGTAAGTTGCAGCGTTCGTAACCCAAGGTACCACTGTATCTCTTTTCCCAAGCACTCATATTATTTAACTCTTCCCCTCTTCCTATTTATTGCAATTGCTAAACACTGAGAATGTCAACTAATTTCAGATTTGATATGGTGTCGCTTTCCTTCAGAATCTTCTTCCATTTCATACACAGGGCTGACAAAATGGCTGTATGAGAAAACTCGATGTATGTTTCTTCCCATTTACGGAGGGTTTCCAGTGAAATTGAGGACATTTATTGGAGAACCCATCCCATATGATCCAAATATAACAGCTGTAGAGCTGGCTGAAAGAGTAAGTTAACTCTAAACTTGGAAGTTTAAAAGCAGAATATTTCTTTTCCTCTTGGTTTCTCTTTCAGCTCTAAATTTTATTGTACATATTGATTTCCTCATTCTATATGACCTGATATATATTATATATACTTTTGTGCATCGTGCCCATCACTCAATTTCCCCTCTCCTTAACTTGTTGAGACTAATTAAATGGAAAAAACGATGCGGTACAAAGAGAGATCTGCTCATGTAATGGGATTTCTTCTTCCCACTATTTTAGGGCTGAGCATACAAAATACATTCTGGAGGTTTATATCAATACAGTGGTGCCTCGCAAGACGAAAAGAATCTGTTCCACGATTCTCTTTGTCTAGCGGTTTTTTCGTCTTGCGAAGCAACCCTATTAGCGGTTAAGCGGATTAGCGCTATTAGCGGTTAAGTGGCTTAGCGGCTATTAAAGGCTTAGCGGCTTAGCTGCTAAAAGGCTATTAGCGGCTTAGCGGCTTTGAAAAAGGGGGGTAAGCGGGGGGGGGGAATCGCAAGACTAGCAAGACGTTTCGTCTTGCGAAGCAAGCCCATAGGGAAAATCATCTTGCGAAGCAACTCAAAAACGGAAAACCCTTTCGTCTAGCGGGTTTTCCGTCTTGCAAGGCATTCGTCTTGCGGGGCACCACTGTAATCAAATAATTCTATTATTATTTGATTTTAATTGCTCCTCATGAAAATTTTGGTCAATTCCATAAAAAGTTGTTGAGCTGAGCTTCTTTGGGGCCATTGGTCAGAAAGTTGAGATTTTTTTGGGGGGGGTGCCATCTCCCCACCTCAGCTGCCCACATGTGCAAAACAGAACCAGAGCCACTCACGTAGGAGCCCGAAACAGCTCACACACAAATTTACCCCCCCAACAAAGTCGGATATTTCCTTAAAATTGAAAAAAGAAACCCCCCAGATAGCCCCAGAAGGACCTGTCTGGGTTTTCCCAAAGATATGGCAACCCTACACTATGTGCCCCAGAATCTGCCTGAGAAGGTACCTCCAAGCCACTGTAGTGCTAATTTTTGAGGATATGGAGAGGGTTGAAGAGGAAGACAATTTATTGTACAAGTTGATATGTGTTGCATGTACACACTGATGCGTGTTTAAGAGAGCATTGGATACAGCTTTGTTAAACGGTGCCATAATTCCTGACCAACTACCAAGCTATCAACTCTGCAACACATTTGTAATTTGTTATTACTCGTGCATCAGCAAGCTCCTAAATGAGATGCCATTTCACTGAAGACAATGTGAAACACAGATACCATTTGTATGGTATTACATTGCATGACTTATTCTACCTGCTCCTGCAGGGGATGTTACACTTTCCCCCTTCCTCCAGGAAAACATGGGAATCTGAATCCCAAAGGGAGGGGGCTAAGGGGAGGAGCATGTAGGGTCCTGGTGGCTAATGGGAACGGGGTTGGAACTTTGTTTAGTATGCCTGGTCCTTCTCCAAGCACTTTCTGCTTGTTTTCTTGCTGCATCAAGTTTCAGGTTTTGATTGCCTGTTTAAAGGGGCAGATAAGAAATTTCTTTCTGCAAGGGGTTATGCCTTGGTTGTCCTGAGGTTCGCTCCTTTTATCCTACATTGTAACAACCATGCAAGGTAACTACTGTGTACAAAGCAGCCCAAGGAACATATGTTTGATTGTTTCTCTGCCATTCTCATACAGTGCTCTTGGTAAACATAAAGAGAGTGGGCTGGATTCACTGAGAGATGAGCAGTTTCCTAGTGGGGGGTTCCTCACCCTGGGTGCTCTGGCCCAACCCTCCATGTTGAAGAAGCCACTTTTGAGGGTTGAGAGACAAGGACTCTCATGCAACACATCTCTGTGTACAAAGTCACAGAAAGAAGTCACATATTGTGCTTCTATAGCTGGAATAAATGGGTTGCCTCTGGTTCTGATCCCTTTAGCTTTTTCCTCACAGATATTAATAACTGTGAATACCTATTTTGCAATCTATTCCTCTAACACAATGTATTCCTCTGGTTTTCTTTCAACAGGCGAAGATTGCACTTGAAAATCTTCGGGATAAACACCAAAAAAGACCAGGAAATATATTAAGAGCTCTTTCAGAACGATTTGATAAGCATTACAAAGCTAACTAGTCCATATAAAACAGTTGCAGGGTTTCTGATGAGGTGTCTGTAATAGGAAGCATTAATACTTATGTTATTAAAGCTAAGTTGATATACACAGAATTGTGCTGGATTGTATATGAATTATTTGGAAGGGTCCCTATCTCAGTAGCTCAGCACCTGCTGTGTGTGCAGAAGGTCCTACGTTTTTGAAGACGTACAAGTGCTTTCCTGCCCTATCCGGCAATACACCCAGAATTCCCCTTCTGGGGCAACTTGCACTAGTAGAGGCAGAATCAAAGAGTATAATGGGAAGGCGAGTGTTTAACTGAAACATGAAATAATATTACATGTGAAAGAGTAATGTCTATAAATTACCTGTATTAAAACAGTGGCACTTCTTTTATGTTTATAAAAGGGCGCTCCAATATTCTTTTATGTTTATAAAAGGGCGCTCCAATGATTTGATATAATGCAAATCATTTCAAACTTATAGCAAGTAGAGAGAGAAAAATACAGCTGGAATTGGTGAAAAAATTGACTGATCTAACAAAAACAGCCAACTCACCTATGAATCTGGATCTGGTGCCCGCCCCACATTACCACCGCCTGCCCACCCACCCCTCGCCCCCGTTGAACACCCTCTTATCAGATGTCAAATAGATAAACAACTACACAACTTTCTGAAGACATCTGAAGGCAACCCAGCATCAGGAAGTTTTTAACTGATGATGTGTTGCTGTGTTTTTTATGTTCTAAGCTGCCCAGAGTGACTGCAGCAACCAGGCTTTTACACACACACACACACACACACACACACACACTATCTCCTTTGAAAATCACTGGGTGTGTAACTATAGAGCTGGGAGGTAGATATTCTTGATGATGCCTCACAGTATTATGGTCATTGCCATGGTGCCATGGACATAGATTGTGCCATGGAAATACCATATTTTTCGCTCCATAACAAGCACTTTTTTACTCCTAAAGAGTAAGGGGAAATGTCTGTGCGTCTTATGGAGCGAAAGCACTGGAATGGCAGAGGGATCCCTCGGCTGCGGCTGCAGTCGCGAGCTGAGGGATGCCTCTGAAGGGATGAGCAAGCAAAGTGAGAGCTGCGCAAAGGGAAACAGAAGCCATGTAAGCAGCTCTTGCTTTGCTTGTGTTAAAGCAAGAAAATTGAGATCCGCTTACACGCTCTGTGCATAATATTTTTCTATTTTTTTTTCCTCCTCTAAAAACTAGGTGCCTCTTATGGTCAGGTACAACTTATGGAGCAAAAAATACAGTAAAAATTTGGGCACAGTATGCTTCTTAATCTTTAAATGGTTTATTTCATTTATTTAGATTCATATCCTGCTTTTTGACAAAATTCCTCAAAGTGACTAGTTCTTTTTACTAAAATAATGATGCGAGAATAATGGAAGCTGCAGAAATATACACAGAAAATATTCAAGTAAGCAGTCATGGGAAATCAATCATACTTGTTGCAATTTTTGTGTGGTATTCATTCAGAAGTGGCTCCATTCTTGTCATCCTGATAGCATCATTGATTGAAGTTCTCACTGCCCACATAGTGAGAGTTTCAACAATGCAGGGTGGATATCACCTTAATGGGGTGTGCCAGTCCATTTCAAAACCATGCCAGCTTAGTTGGAGGTGTTGGTATACCTAGCAATTAAGGAGGCACAGCAAGTGTAGAACACATTTTCTTACATGCCACTGCATTGCACCGTGATGGGTTACAGCACTGTCAGAGTGTGAAGGGGCGCTGCTGCTCACCTGACCTCTGACTGGTCACATTGCTGCTGCTTAACAGGAGGTAGAGGGGGAAAGGCAAGTTGGAAGCGAGGTCAGCATGGTATAAAGAAACAAGCAGGATCAGTGGAGTGGATCCATTGATGTGTTTAATTCACACCCACCTTGCCACTATCTTTCCCACTTTCCCTCTACCTCCAGATAAGTACAAGTGATGCAATACACTGGTTTGTTCCCCTCACAAAACCCTCAGCTATTGGATTACAAAAAAATAACCCCAATGCCCCAATCAGATATCTGAATATCAGGAATGATTTATCCCAGTTGTAAAATTTTGTAGCAGTCATTTCCCATATTCTTTCTGCTGCCTTCACTACCATCTTACTTCCATATTGGAGAAGCAGATAGCTTCTCCTTAATAGGCTGTACCAAGGAAAGGAAGGAATAGCAAAATGATAAAAAGATAAAAGAGAATTGATCCTTCTAGTTCTTTGCAATCTCTCATTTTCTTAGTTGCTTCCCTGTCCAAAACCATTAGTTCTAAAATATTCAGGTGTTGAGATAGACTGTAGAGAAAGGGTCCATTTGGCCAGTGGGAGCTGTTGCATTAGGGCTGATGAGCCAAATTCAGGCTGTGCAATTAAAACTGATAAAACGGCAATCTGCCCTCTGCCAGGCCCTTCCTGTCTGCCTTCACACTTATGACATGGGGATGCCACTGCCTGGCAGTTTTCTCCTCCTCAATTCCTGTTGCCATTGTAGTACTCAGCAGAGACGAGGACTGGGGGCACAAGTACAATCAGTGGCTCTGGGTTTTCTTCTTGTTGGCATTCCTGCCTTCTGCACTACCCATCCTAACAGGTGCCTTTTTATTTCCTCCACACACATGCCAAAAGAACCTTTACCTAGTCGGCCTTTACAAGGGTTGGTGGGTTTCTGTGGCACATTTGTCTTGGCTACTTTCATATCACTTTCATGTTTTTTTGAGAAATAAACGTTAAGACCACCATATGTGTATGTAATTACAGTATTGCTCTGGCATAACTGATGAATGCATGCTGGACATGGATCCTACACCCCCACCTGTTGAACATGTACTGAAAGCCGGAGACCCTTTGATGTCAAAGCAGGTCAACCTGGAATTTCTGGAGCTCCTGAGAAAGCAAAGCATACTGCAGGAGCAACGAGTGAAGAAGCTTTTTGATGAGCTGCCTGCAGAAAAATCAGCATGGCAGAATTTAACCAAACAATCAAACAGATGGTATTGGAGATCTTAGACAATGCCTAGAGCACAAGTAGCTGGTCAAGTTTATTAGTGTAGGATTGATTACTGAGGATGATTACTTGAGATTCAATATTCAAACCTAGTAGGTGTTAATGAAATCCACATACACATGCTGCTGTTGAATTAATAATAATAATAATAATAATAATAATAATAATAATAATAATAATAAATTTTATTTATATCCCGCCCTCCCCAGCCGAAGCCCGGCTCAGGGCGGCTAACAACAATAAAACAGTACAACAGAACAACACAACACTCTAAAATCATTCATTATAAAATTAACTCAAATCAAACCAATGGCAACCATTGGGCCACAGCTCCGCAAAGATTGCCGAAGGAGGGAGTCAGGCTGTGCCCTGCCCAAAGGCCTGGTGGAACAGCTCTGTCTTGCAGGCCCTGCAGAAAGATGTCAAGTCCCGCAGGGCCCTAGTCTCTTGTGACAGAGCGTTCCACCAGATCGGAGTCACAGCCGAAAAAGTCCTGGCTCTAGTTGAGGCCAGCCAAACCTCTCTGTGGCCTGGGACCTTCAAGATGTTTTTATTTTAAGACCGTAAGTATCTTTGTGGGACATACCAGGAGAAGTGGTCCCGTAGGTATGAGGGTCCTAGGCCGTATAGGGCTTTAAAGGTTAAAACCAGCACCTTAAACCTGATCCTGTACTCCACCTGGAGCCAGTGCAGCTGGTATAGCATGTGATCTCGCAGCAAGGACCCCTTAAAGAGTCTCGCCGCGGCATTCTGCACCTGCTGGAGTTTCTGGCTCAGTCTCAAGGGCAGCCTCACGTAGACCGAGTTACAATAATCCAGTCTGGAGGTGACCGTCGCGTGGATCACAGTGGCTAGGTCAGGGCGAGAGAGGTGAGGAGCCAACTGCTTAGCTTGGGGAGATGAAAAAATGCCGCCTTTGTTATAGCTGCAATCTGCGCCTCCCTGGAAAGGGAGGTGTCGAAGATTGCACCCAAACTCTTAGCGGACGGTGCTGGCACTAATTGCACCCCCGCAAGAGATGGGAGTTGCCCCCCCTAATCCCATATAGTCCCGTCCCAGACACAGGACCTCTGTTTTCGAAGGATTTAACTTCAACCGGCTCCCACGTAACCATCCAGCCACAGCATCCAAACATCTGATCAGTGTGTCTGGGGCCGAGTCAGGATGGCCATCCATGAACATATAGAGTTGGGTGTCATCAGCATACTGATGGCAACCCAGCCCAAAACTCCGGACAAGCTGGGCGAGGGGGCGCATAAAGATGTTGAAAAGCATCGGGGAGAGTATCGCACCCTGAGGCACTCCACACACCAAGGAGTGGCGCGATGACAATTCCCCCCCCCCCAAGCGCCACCCTCTGTCCCCGACCAGAGAGAAACAAGCACAGCCATTGAAGGACTGTGCCCTGGATCCCCACGTCGGCAAGGTGGTGGTCCAGGAGTTCATGATCGACCATGTCAAAGGCTGCTGACAGGTCTAGAAGAATCAGCAGCCCCGATCTGCCTCGATCTAGCTGCCTACGGAGATCATCTGTTAGGGCGACCAGAGCTGTCTCGGTCCCATGACCAGCACGGAAGCTGGACTGGAATGGATCCAGAGCCGATGTTTCATCCAGAAACCCACCAAGCTGTTCAGCAACCGCTCTCTCAATCACCTTACCCAGGAACGGAAGATTCGAAACCGGGCGGTAATTGGTTAAATCTAAAGGATATAATTATGTTTTCTTTAAGAGCAGGCGCACCACTGCCTCCTTCAGTTCCCCTGGGAATGTCCATGTGCCAAGGGACAAATTGATGATATCCCCTAGGGGGGCCCGCACCTCGTCTGGACACGCTCTAATCAGCCAAGACGGGCACGGGTCAAGAGGACAGGTGGTGGGCTTTCCAGCTTGGAGGAGTCTGTCCACATCGGCTGGGGATATCCGGTCGAAGTGGTCCAATACTGGGCCCGAGGACAGTCGAGGGGCCTCCAGTTCCTTTATTGTATCCAAATTGGCAGGGAGGTCATGGCGGAACAAAAAGAACTTCTCGGCAAAAAAGCTCGCAAATGCCTCACAGCTGTGTGTCAAATTGGTATTTAAATTTGGCTGTCTCTCGAGGGACGATAAAGACCTAATTATACTAAATAATTGTAGAACTAAATGGCAGGTCCAGTGGAAGAGCTTTTACAGTGCTAGGATTCAATATTGTAAACATGACATGTTACTAAGGTTTACGTTTTGCAGGATGATCCTTTTACATGCATATCTTGTCACAATTCCTACCTTTACTCCTTAATCAATAACTGGTTTTCTGTGACCCAATATGTTATCGTTCAATATGACTGCTATTGTAGATGTGATCTCATCAGTTAATTACAAATGGCCACAACTTCCAAGTAGCAGGCACTCTAAGCACTCCCTCTTTTTCACAATTCTTCGTTTCCTCATTTGGATGGCACACCCATCAGAGTCTCTTTAAACAGCCACATAAAGGGACATGTCTCCATAGGGGTGGAAATTGGCCTACGAAAAAGTGCACCAGACAAGACTTCTGCTGCTTCAAGAGAGAGGTGACTGAAGCAAAGGCAATTTAGGCTTACCAGGAATGTAAGTAAAAGTTTTTGTTCAGATAATCATAAAGTGTAGATTTGGAAAGGTCCCAAGGGTCATCTAGTCAGCCCCCTGCAATGCAGGAATCTCATCAAAGTCTCTCATTCTATTTGAAACCATACTGGACCCTGCTTCGTTTGCAAATGTGCTGGTAGTTGTGTTATTTGTCACTTCCTGTGCAGGCATCAGCAGAGAGAGAGAGAGAGAGAGAGAGAGAGAGAGAGAGAGAGAGAGAGAGATGCTGTCTGTCTTTCAGTGTGTTTTAGGGCTGGGCGATATCAGGTTTATAACATCACAATATATTACCAGCTAAATACCACAATATCACAATACATCACATGATATATCTGCGGCTGCAGAGGGCCTTGCCGGGCTCTTGGAGAAGTGACCCTTTCTCACTTTCCTTAATACTCCAGCAGTGGGGTTTGGGGAGACCTTTATAAAAAGTGTAAAATCAATCTATAATGAGCAGACGGCCAATATAATTGTAAACAACACATCAGAAAAATGTATGATATATAAAGGGATGAGGCAAGGTTGCTCAATGTCCCCGCTGTTATTTATATTAATATTAGAAGTACTGGCTCAAAATATAAGGATTAAGTATAAAATGAATGGAATACCAGTGGGCCAGCAAAATTACAAATTGAAAGCATTCGCGGATGACATTGTATTAACCTTAGAACAACCCAGAAAGAGCATACTGAAGGTGACAGAAGGGATAAGTAGATTTGTAAAATTGGCTGGCTGCAAACAAAATAAAGGGAAAATCAAGATGCTGCTAAAAAAATAAAGAATAATCAAAGAAAAAAGACATTGAATCGGAATGTTGGTGGGAAATAGAAACAAAAATAAAATATCTGGGGATTTGGTTAACAATAAAAAAACATAATATCTATCCAGACAACTATGTAAAAGCTTGGAAAGAAAGAAAGATTTGGAAATATGGGAGAGAATGAAGCTATCACTGTTTTGGCCATCAAAATGAATGTACTTCCAATTATAAATGATATCTGATGTTTCATAGAGTGGCAGAAAAAAGTATTAAGGTTCATATGGCAGGGAATGAATCCCAGAGTAAAATTTAAAATTATGCTTGATGAAAAGAAAGAGGAGGTTTGCCCTGCCAGACCTTCAACTTTACTTCAAGGCATCATGCCTGTGTTGGATAAAAGATGCTCTCTGTTCCTGTTTTTGAAAATGCAAAAAACAAAACAAAACAAAAACCTTCAGCAGTGGAATGAAACCAGCTTGCTTTACAACAGATAAATGATGGAGTCATATATTTGTAATTTTGGAAGTCTCCATGATGGACGTTGGAAACACAATACGGCAACTTGGCAAGTTACAGTGGGGAAAACTAGGAAAATATTAAGCAGCATGAGATTTTCATGTATTCATGAATGTTCCTGGGATGACAGATCAAACCAATGTGCTGCATTTTCTGTTTTCCAGGTAAACAGTGGGGGAAATAGCATCACAACTGAAGAAAATTTCACTTCATATATTTATTTCATTGGCATACGCTCGGTGCTGAAGATCAGGAAACAATGAGCTGGTTTACTCAAATGCTGCAAAACTTGATTAGTTTTCCTTATTTAGAAGAATACCTGAGCTCAGTGGTTCACCCTTGGTGGTTTCGTAAGCTTCTGATTTTGCTTTGTTCGTTAATAATAGATATATATTTGGTTGGCTGTACTTGCTCATTTGGGCTATATGTTTACAAGAAGATGAATAAGCACCAAGAAACTGGTCCTGATAGCAAAATTTGGAAAAAACCAAGGAAATTTTTTGCTCATATTATAGATATATATGGAAAGATATGGCATGGTGAGTAAAAGTTTCTTTCATAGCAATAATTCTTCCTTATGAGTCACTATAATTTCATAGGACGGGATCAGAATTTCAGGCTTGAAGCAATGGAACAATAGTTGCCACAGTGAATCAGGACTGGACCTCTGAACCCCCCTCAGAGTCACAATGGCTACAAGTTTGGGTTGGCTACATAAGGATCAAAATAAAGGCATGGCTATTTATTTATGTAATAAGAAAAACAAAGCATTTTATGAAGTATGAAACTAAGGCGGTTCCGTGAACCGCCCTGATGCCTCCAGGTATAGGGTGGTATATAAATTCAATAAATGATAAAATAAATAAATAAGACAGATTACAAAAGAAAGGGTCAGCTGGTGGCTGCATAAACACCATACATTTAAACCACATTTTAAGCATGCTTCTTCTCCAAAAGAAACCTGGAGAATTTGTTTACCCCTCACAGAGACACAATTAGCAGCTATGTACAGTGGTACCGCGGGTTACAGATGCTTCAGGTTACAGAACTTTGCTTCAAGATGAGAACAGAAATCGCACCATGGCGGCGCAGTGGCAGCAGGAGGCCCCATTAGCTAAAGTGGTACCTCAGGTTAAGAACAGTTTCAGGTTAAGAACTGTCCTCCAGAATGAATTAAGCTCTTAACCTGATGTACCACTGTAGTTTCTATGGAGGTCAAAACTGAGTTCCCAACGGGTTTGCAGTTCCATTTGTTGCTAGGCTGACCCAGCTGTCAAACTGTGATCTCTGGACTCCAATGCACTCCTGCAGCAGGCTGCCTCAAATTTCTGTTCTCATCCTGAAGCAAAGTTCTTAACCTGAGGTACTATTTCTGGGTTAGCGGAGTCTGTAACCTGAAGCATCTGTAACCCGAGGTACCACTGTAAGTACACAAACTACGGAATTTGTCAGCACAGGATGTGGTGATGGCTACTAATTTAGATGGACACTGCAGGAAACATGATGGTCTAATACAGAGGCCTTTGGCCTGATCCATAGGACTCTTTATATGTTCTCAGTGCTTCCCACAGGTCTCATGTTACTATAAGTGTTGAAACTTAAATCAGAAATACGCGACTACAGTGGTGCCTCGCAAGACGAAATTAATCTGTTCCGCGAGTCTCTTCATCTAGCGGTTTTTTCGTCTTGCGAAGCACGACTATTAGCGGTTTAGCGGCTATTAGCGACTTAGCGGCTATTAACGGCTTAGCGGCTTTAAGAAAAAGGAAACAAACTCGCAAGAACTCGCAAGACGTTTTGTCTTGCAAAGCAAGCCCATAGGGAAATTCGTCTTGCGGAACGACTAAAAAAACGGAAAACCTTTTCGTCTTGCGTGTTTTTTGTCTTGCGAGGCATTCGTCTTGCGAGGTACCACTGTAAAACCAAGTTTGGGCCATAAGGTTTGGGTCAAGGGTGTGTGTGTCTAGGAAGCAGCTTTCTCACTTGGTAGAAAGAGATTCAGAGAATGGTCTGAAGATGCCTGAAGTTGGAGCTCTTTGGGACGGGGAAGAAATATACTCCAGGCCCTGGATAGCTCTCATACAGAAGGGGGATACTACTCTTTAAATTAAAAAAGTCTCAGAAAACTTTAGTATAAGTATAACAACACATTAAACTGTCTCAAGGGCTCAACCCTATATAAAAGCTTAAAGTAGACTAAAACAGCAAAACACAGTTTTAGCTCACTCAAAGACTGGGCAAAAATGTTTCCACCTGTGCTCAAAAGGAAGCAAGGAAGGAACATTCTATGAGAGGAGAAATCCCTTCATTCATTAAGGGACCACCACAGAGAAAGTCTTGATCCGTGTGGTTGACAACCTAGCATCCAGAATGCTGGAGCATATTGTCGTTGTTGTTTAGTCATTTAGTGGTGTCTGACTCCTCGTGACCCCATGGACCAGAGCATACCAGGCACTCCTGTCTTCCACTGCCTCCCACGGTTTGGTCAGACTCATGCTGGTAGCTTCAAGAACACTGTCCAACCATCTCGTCCTCTGTCGTCTCCTTCTCCTTGTGCCCTCAATGTTTCCCAACATCAGGGACTTTTCCAGGGAGTCTTCTCTTCTCATGAAGTGTCCAAAGTATTGGAGCCTCAGCTTCGCGATCTGTCCTTCCGGTGAGCACTCAGGGATGATTTCCTTAAGAATGGATAGGTTTGATCTTCTTGCAGTCCATGGGACTCTCAAGAGTCTCCTCCAGCTTCATAATTCAAAAGCATATAACAGAGCTTTTAACCTGATCTTAATTTTTTTCCCCCCTGAACCACACTGATTTCCTCCAGTAATGGTTGCAATATTTCTTTGTTGCATTTTGTATTATTTTCAGGTTATGAACTTACTGGTATAGAACATATCCCTAAAGGACCAGGGATTATTATTTATCATCATGGAGTTATGTCTATCGGCTATGTCTTTTTTGTGGCTAGATATTTTTTAGAGACGGGGAGAACATGCTTTTCATTACTGCATCATGTCGGGTATTGGATACCAGGTAAATTATTTAAATTTAAATCATGCTTTTTTACATAAAACATGTAAAATATGACATAAAACAATGCTATAAGCTATGAAAAAAATGCTTTAAAATATAAAACTGTATATCAGGAAAGCAGGTAAAAACAACTGATAAATAAAATAGCAGCAACAGGTGAAATAGTTTAGTTAGTGCAGATGAAGGTACTTTTTCACCAAGTCATTGCTAGTAAAAGAGAATGAATGCAGGATGAATAATTATTTCCAATTCACAACTGAGTCAGAAGAAATGGTCTCCATGAAGAAATGCCATGCTTTTCTGTCTACATTCTTCCTCAGAGATCTAAAAACTGAGGAATCTGGAAAATGTGTCATCTGATTCCTATGCTATGACTACAAGCTCTCATGTAATAATTGCTGTTCACTTTAATACCAGAACAGGGCAAGGCCTAGGCTTTGGGGTGTCTAAGTTGATGATTTCCTCAAGTACAAAGAGTTTTGCAAAGTTCTGGCATTAGTAAAGATGGGATATTGCTTACTGGAAAGAACAATGCAAAGTATGGGATTCTGCTTGGGAGCATCTGCACTAGCAAACCAGCTGTGCAAAATCCTCTGTATTCAAACACCACTGGGTGGCAGCTTGCATGGAGTGGGAGCTACAGCTAAGGAAAAGGGCAGAAGCCCAAGTGAAGCCCCAAAGACATGTCCGAGGCTTTCATAGCAAGTCCAACCTATCACCAAATCTGCACACAGATCCCAGAAAACATGACCCCACCCAAACACATGGCCAATCAAGCATTCCCACACACAGCTTTTATGCCCCCATGTGACACTGCAATCAAAAACATGTGGCACCCTTGTTGTAGTGTTCATGGCCCTCCACTGCCACTCCCCCCACATCATCTTCCTCTGCATGCACACAGCAGCCACCCCAGGAAACTATGACATCACAGAAAGGTCATTTGAAGGAAGGAGTCCAAAGAGATCCAGTAGCTCAGAGCGCTGTTTGGAGGTTTTCCACTAGGCTAATTAATGCAGCATATAACCTCCACCCATATATCTGTGTACCAATCTCTGCTGGTGGAGGCAGTTTTCCATCAGCATAATCTCCTCTGTGCCATGCGTGTATCTCTCCCCCCCCCCCCCCCCGTGTGTGTGTATCTACTATATCCAAAAGCTCTGCACCCTAAAGGGATTGAAGGTTTGGATGGTGGAACAAGGCACTGTGAGCTGTATTTTTATCATAATGCAAACTTGAATGTATTACGGACTTGACTTGAGGAACACATGTCTAAAAAGTGGCCACCTCAGCACTCAACCCCACTCAATGTGCTTTCCAAAAAAAGCCTACTGAGCAAAAGAAGAATTAGCATAAAGTCCGCCTCCATGAAATCCTAGTTAAAATGGGTTGGCAGAGAGCTATGCTTGTGATCCATAATAGTGCAATATCTTTGGAATAATGACACTTGTATTGTATCCACACTATTTCCTAAATAAGTTTCACATAAAATGCGTTCTTCTATTTGGGGCTTATTTTTTCAGGGCTGCAGATGCTTTATTATGTGCTCGGGTTGAAATCTTACAAGAAAGCTGAAATTGTGGAAATGATGAAGAAAGGCCGTTTACTGGGCATTTCACCTGGTGGAGCTAGAGAAGCACTGTATAGTCACGATTACTGCATAATGTGGGGTAAACGCACAGGTTTTGCTCAGGCAGCTTTGGAGGCAAAAGTGGTGAGTGATCTTTGTGCAATCTGCATTGCCTTCACGATTATCCTAGATAAGACGTAATGTGTTGACATCCTTGATCCAGCATCTAAAAAAGCTGAGGATGGCAAATATCCTGTTTGGGGGTCAAATGATATCTGGAGTGCCACAGCTCTCCCCAACACTGCTTTAAAAAACCCTTTACATATCATAAATCCCTGCATATTTTACAAAAACTATACTATTCAGTATTCCATTATTGAATCCATCAAAACATATTACACTGCAGAATTTATCTTAATGCTGCCAGTCATCATCTATTTCAAGATCCTTCTCATAATAGGTCTGGAGCACTCAGTCTTTGATATTTCTAGAATAAACAAAGAACCAAACAATCTCCTGGAAATGTTTTCTTCTTAGCATACGAGGATTTAACCCTGAAAGCATGATCACCAGCTTGATGTACCTTCTGCTTCTGAGTCTCAAGAAGATTTGCAGGTGCCTCAATTATTTTATCCCTTATTGCTTCACCCGATTGCTGAGCAATAGATCTAAATCATAAAAGCATCTCTTTTTGCCTCAATTCAATTAAAGCCAAATTGTCTGCCAATAGTTCCTGAGATGCTATAGCTGCCGCCAGTTGAATCCAGGAGGGAGGAGTATAAAAGTTTGAATGCTTTTTTTTTTTTTAAAGAAAGTTTCCCCGTCCCCCTCCTTTTATTTCCGATGGCAGACTTTCTTTGTTTCCTTTAGTGCTTCAGCCATCTGGTTCCTATGCAGGATATTCACTAATTCCAGAGAAGACTCCCTTTTTGTTCTCCTGGAAGTTTGCCAAATAAATGCAAATGCTAAAGACACTTGAATAATAATTCCCTTTTTCCTTGGTTTTATTTTCTGGGAAATCTGCTGCTCACTGAGTAGGAAATTCGAGGCAGCTTGCTGCTGGAACACATTGGAGCCCAGAGATCACAGCTTGACAGCCGGATTAGGCCAGCACCAAATGGAACCTCAGACGCATTGGGAACTCGCTTTTGACCTCCACAGGAGCCTCAGATTCCTGGTCATCCCCAAGACCTTTTTCGGGTGCTCGTTGCCTATGAGCTGCCCCCAAACTCCAAAAAGCAGCAGCCGGTTGGCTGAACCTGGCTTCCTTTCCCCCTCAGGGCAAACCAGGAAATTCTCCCCCCCTCCCCTTAAATTCCTGAAAATCTGGAGGACAGCTTCTGAATTTTCTTCATCTGAGAGATTTGAATAGATGTGTCAGGAATTTTAAAGCCAATTACATTAACATTTATGAGTTGCTTCTCATTATAATCACAAATGTGAAGCATTCTTCATAATCCATAACAAAAATAAAGGCAGGATGGTTGGGACAACATAATTATCCAATCCTCACCTTTCTTTTCATGTTTGTTTCATCTTTTTTTTTTTTTTTAGCCCATCATCCCTATTTTTACACAAAACAGTTGTGAAGCATACAGGACCATTGGAAAGACAAGTAAGTTAAAGACCTTGGTTGATCAAGAGATCTCAGGCAATATACATTTTAATAATGTAAAATGATCTTTTTAAAAGAATATCTATTTACTACTCGCTTATAGATTTTATTCCATGTCCACTTATCTGCAAAAGCTGTGCTGCCTGCCTCAGTACTGAGTAAACATGCCCTTGCTTAGTTTTCTATTAGATTTGACAGAAAGCTATAATTGATAAATGTGGGAGCAACCCTAACATGGAGGGGAACTGAACAGGAAACATACCATATTTTGTAGTGTATTGTACACAACTTATGACCGATTGCAAAGAGCTGACAGAATATCTAGTACAGTGGTACCTCAGGTTAAGTACTTGATTGGTTCCGGAAGTCTGTACTTAACCTGAAGCATTCTTAACCTGAAGCGGACTTTCCCATTGAAAGTAATAGAAAGTGGATTGATCCGTTCCAGATGATGAAAAAACACCCCCTAAAACAGCAATTTAACACAAATTTTACTGTTTCACGAGACCATTGATCCATAAAATGATGGCAATAATCAATGTAAAGGTAAAGGTAAAGGGACCCCTGACCATTAGGTCCAGTCTTCACCGACTCTGGGTTTCTGGTGCTCATCTCGCTTTATTGGCCGAGGGAGCCGGTGTACAGCTTCCGGGTCATGTGGCCAGCATGACTAAGCCGCTTCTGGTGAACCAGAGCAGCGCACGGAAATGCCGTTTACCTTCCCAGCAGAGCGGTACCTATTTATCTACTTGCACTTTGACGTGCTTTTGAACTGCTAGGTTGGCAGGAGCAGGGACCGAGCAATGGGTGCTCACCCCGTCGCAGGGATTCGAACCACCAATCTTCTGATCGGCATGTCTTAGGCTCTGTGGTTTAACCCACAGCGCCACCCGGATCCCTAATAATCAATGTACTGTACTATATAATAAACAAGACAGTATTTTAGATGAAAAAAATTAAAATTTATTTCCAAACTCACTGTTTGGAGGGGGCTCCGGGTCCTCTTCCACAATCACAATCGGATTGGCTCCCGGCATTCGTGGAGGCCTCAGAGAGCTCCTGCGGCTGGAGCTCAGTCGCAGAGCATCTGCAGCCACAGTGGATGTTGGTGTTTGGATCCCGGCATTTGCGGAGCTCTGCAGGCACTGCGGATGTCAGGACTAGGCATTTGCAGAACCGCTCTAAGCACCGCGGATGTCGGGGCTTGGCTCCTGGCATTCGTGGAGCCCTGCAGGCACCGTGGACGTCAGGACTAGGCTCCTGGCATTCACGGAGCCGCTCTAGGCACCGCAAATGCCAGAGCTTGGCTCCTGGCATTTGCGGAGCCCTGCAGGCACCTCGGACGTCGAGGCTTGGCTCCCGGCATTTGCAGAACCGCTCTAGGCACCTCGGATGTCTGGGCTTGGCTCCTGGCATTCGCGGAGCCCTGCAGGCACCTCGGATGTTGGGGCTTGGTTCCCTGCATTCGCAGAGGCCTCTGAGAGCTCTGTAGGCCCCACCGATGTCCAGGTTTGCTTCCAGGCAGTGGCGAGTCCTCCAAGAATTTGGACAACTTACCGTAATTTTCGCTCCATAACACACAGTTTTTTCCTCCTAGAAAGTAAGGGGAAATTTCTGTGTGTGTTATGGAGCGAATGCCTACGGATTCTGCTGCAGTTTTGAGCAGTCTGTGGCTCGCTTTGAAACAGCAAAGTGGGTGTAAGCGGCTCCTGTCAGTGAGCCGAGCCGGGGAGGAGGGAGAGAAGCAGAGCGGGGTTGGCTGCTTTAAAACAACCCCGTGCTCTCTGTCCCTGCCTGCAGTTTTTTGCTGTCCGATTTTGGATTAGCCACTGTAGGGGCTGTGTGTGTGTGTGTGCTTGAGCTATCGGTCTCCTCCTCCTGCTTCCCGTTCACTCTCCCAGCGCCCCTGCGCTCTCCTGCGACTTTAGGATTTATACTCTGTGTGTGTGTGTGTGTGTGTGTGTGTGTGTGATCGTTCTCCTTCTCTTGCTTCCCGTTCTCTCTCCCAGCACCCCTGCGCTCTCCTGCGACTTTAGGATTGATACTCTGTGTGTGTGTGTGTGTGTGTGAGAGAGAGAGAGAGAGAGAGAGAGAGAGAGAGAGAGGCATCGTTCGCCTTCTCTTGCTTCCCGTTCACTCCCCCAGCGCCCCTGCGACTTTAGGGCGACTTTAGCATGGATCCACATGGATCCTCAGGATTTTTGCATTGAGCTACCCCAAACTCACCGTCAGATCACATGTCTGCGGCCACAGCATGAAAAATCATACATCCACTGTTTCATTTAGAATATTTTTTTCTTGTTTTCCTCCTCTAAAAACTACATGTGTGTTATGGTCTGGTGTGTGTTATAGAGCGAAAAATACGGTACTTCCAGGTTACAATCGTTCATAACCCAAAAAAAGTAAGTTGAAGTGTTCATAACCCGAGGTACCACTGTATCTCTTTTCCCAAGCACTCATATTATTTAACTTTTCCTCTCTTCCTATTTATTGCAATTGCTAAACACTGAGAATGTCAACTAATTTCAGATTTGATATGGTGTAGCTTTCCGTCAGAATCTTCTTCCATTTCATACACAGGGCTGACAAAATGGCTGTATGAGAAAACTCGATGTATGGTGCTTCCCATTTACGGAGGGTTTCCAGTGAAATTGAGGACATTTATTGGAGAACCCATCCCATATGATCCAAATATAACAGCTGTAGAGCTGGCTGAAAGAGTAAGTTAACTCTAAACTTGGAAGTTTAAAAGCAGAATATTTCTTTTCCTCTTGGTTTCTCTTTCAGCTCTAAATTTTATTGTACATATTGATTTCCTCATTCTATATGACTAGATATAGGGTTCATTATATATACTTTTGTGCATTATGCCCATCACTCAATTTTCCCTCTCCTTAACTTGTTGAGACTAATTAAATGGAGAAAAAACTATGTGGTACAAAGAGAGATCTGCTCATGCAATGGGATTTCTTCTTCCCACTATATTAGGGTTGAGCATACAAAATACATTCTGGAGGTTTAGCGTATTTTTCGCCCCATAGGGCGCACTGGCCCATAAGGTGCACCTAGTTTTTTGGGGGGGAAATAAAGGGGGGGAAATATTTTTTTTTCCCCAGGCGTGGGGCTGGTGCGGGGGAAGCCCGAGCTTCCCCGGACCCCAGCCCCAAGAACAGGCAGCTCTCCGCAAGCCGTGCGAGCCCAGTACGGGCTCCCACAGCTTGAGGAGAGCTGCGCAAAATGAAATGTATGTTTATTCGGCTTTACGCCCATCATGAAACACAACACAACACAACAAAACAAAACAAAACAAAACAAATAAAACAGCGGACTTGTACAAACCACAAGTTGTATAACACAGTTCACAACTCACAAGGTCAGATATTAGCCATTCATAAGAAAAGTTTAAGATTAAGATTAAAAATTTTGGCACTACACTAAAATCAATATCTGATGTCATTATAGAAACTTCTTATAACTATCAATAATCAGCTAACATTCCATTCCGTCTCTTGTACGAGAGGACGTCTGTTAGGAATTTAGCAACCTGTAGGGTAATATAAGGATCCACATCTTGAAGAACCCAGGCAAGCTGTAGGTCACCACGCCCAGAGCTCACCACGCCCAGGCTTCGGCATGCAGGCAACTCTCCGCAAGCCGTGGGAGCCCAGCGCCTTGCCTGACAAGGTACCTCCAAGCCACCCTAGTGCTAATTTTTGAGGATATGGAGAGGGTTGAAGAGGAAGACAATTCATTGTACACGTTGATATATGTTGCATGTACACACTGATGTGTGTTTAAGAGAGCATTGGATACAGCTTTGTTAAACGGTGCCATAATTCCTGACCAACTACCAAGCTATCAACTCTAAACCTGCAACACATATATTGTAATTTGTTATATTTCATGCATCAGCAAGCTCCTTTCACTGAAGACAATGTCAAACACAGATACCATTTGTATGGTATTTCATTGCATGACTTATTCCACCTGCTCCTGCAGGGGATGTTACACTTCCCCCCTTCCTCCAGGAAAACATTGGAATCTGACTCCCAAAGGGAGGGGGCTAAGGGCAGAAGCATGTAGGGTCCTGGTGGCTGATGGGAACAGGGTTGGAACATTGTTTAGTATGCCTGATCCTTCTCCAAGCACTTTCTGCTTGTTTTCTTGCTGCATCAAGTTTCAGGTATTGATTGCCTGTTTAAAGGGGCAGATAAGAAATTTATTTCTGCAAGGGGTTATGCCTTGCTTGTCCTGAGGTTCGCTCCTTTTATCCTACATTGTAACAACCATGCAAGGTAACTACTGTGTACAAAGCAGCCCAAGGCACATATGTTTGATTGTTTCTCTGCCATTCTCATACAGTGCTCTTGGTAAACATAAAGAGAGTGAGCTGGATTCACTGAGAGATGAGCAGTTTCCTAGTGGGGGGTTCCTCACCCTGGCTGCTCTGGCCAAAACCTCCATGTTGAAGAAGCCACTTTTGAGGGTTGAGAGACAAGGACTCTCATGCAACACATCTCTGTGTACAAAGTCAGTTGTGTATCCCAGAAAGAAGTCACATATTGTGCTTCTATAGCTGGAATAAATGGGTTGCCTCTGGTTCTGATCCCTTTAGCTTTTTCCTCACAGATATTAATAACTGTGAATACCTATTTTGCAATCTATTCCTCTAACACAATGTATTCCTCTGGTTTTCTTTCAACAGGCGAAGATTGCACTTGAAAATCTTCGGGATAAACACCAAAAAAGGCCAGGAAATATATTAAGAGCTCTTTCAGAACGATTTGATAAGCATTACAAAGCTAACTAGTCCATATAAAATAGTTGCAGTGTTTCTGATGAGGTGTCTGTAATAGGAAGCATTAATACTTATGTTATTAAAGCTAAGTTGATATACACAGAATTCTGCTGGATTGTATATGAATTATTTGGAAGGGTCCCTATCTCAGTAGCTCAGCACCTGCTGTGTGTGCAGAAGGTCCTACGTTTTTGAAGACGTACAAGTGCTTTCCTGCCCTATCCTGCAATTCACCCAGAATTCCCCTTTTTGGGGAACTTGCACTAGTAGAGGCAGAATCGAAGAGTATAACAGGAAGGCGAGTGTTTAACTAAACATGAAATAATATTACATGTGAAAGAGTAATGTCTATAAATTACCTGTATTAAAACAGTGGCACTTCTTTTATGTTTATAAAAGGGTCCTCCAAGATTTGAGCCCACAGTAGCACCGCCCCCCCTGTTGAACACCCTCTTATCAGATGTCAAATAGATAAACAACTACACAACTTTCTGAAGACATCTAAAGGCAACCCAGCATCAGGAAGTTTTTAACTGATGATGTGTTGCTGTGTTTTTTATGTTCTAAGCTGCCCAGAGTGACTGCAGCAACCAGGCTTTTACACACACACACGCGCACACACGCACGCGCGCGCACACACACACACACTATCTCCTTTATCTTTTAGCTCCTGAAAGACTCAAGTTCCCATCTTAGCTGATTTCTTTCTTCCATAGCCTCAGTTCCATATACCAGAGTAGGCTGATCAGGATTCAAGAATTTTTGGGGCATTTATTTCTGAAGATGATGTATGGTGAACAAAGCCCAAGCTTTAGATCTGAAAATCACTGGGTGTGTAACTATAGAGCTGGGAGGTAGATATTCTTGATGATGCCTCACAGTATTATGGTCATTGCCATGGTGCCATGGACATAGATTGTGCCATGGAAATACCATATTTTTCGCTCCATAACAAGCACTTTTTTACTCCTAAAAAGTAAGGGGAAATGTCTGTGCGTCTTATGGAGCGAAAGCACTGGACGGCAGAGGAATCCCTCGGCTGCGGCTGCAGTCGCGAGCTGAGGGATGCCTCTGAAGGGATGAGCAAGCAAAGTGAGAGCTGCGCAAAGGGAAACAGAAGCCATGTAAGCAGCTCTCGCTTTGCTTGCTTTAAAGCAAGAAAATTGAGATCCGCTTACATGCTCTGTGCATAATATTTTTCTACTTTTTTCCCTCCTCTAAAATCTAGGTGCCTCTTATGGTCAGGTACATGTTATGGAGCAAAAAATACAGTAAAAATTTGGTCACAGTATGCTTCTTAGTCTTTAAATGGCTTATTTAATTTATTTAGATTCATATCCTGCTTTTTGACAAAATTCCTCAAAGTGACTAGTGCCTTTTACTAAAATAATGATGCTCGAGTAATGGAAGCTGCAGAAATATCTACAGAAAATATTCAAGTAAGCAGTCATGGGAAATCAATCATACTTGTTGCAATTTTTGTGTGGTATTCATTCAGAAGTGGCTCCATTCTTGTCATCCTGATAGCATCATTGATTGAAGTTCTCACTGCCCACATAGTGAGAGTTTCAACAATGCAGGGTGGATATCACCTTAATGGGGTGTGCCAGCCCATTTCAAAACCATGCCAGCATAGTTGGAGGTGTGGGTGTACCTAGCAATTAAGGAGGCACAGCAACTGCAGGACACATTTTCTTACATGCCACTGCATTGCACAATGATGGGTTACAGCACTGTCAGAGTGTGAAGGGGCGCTGCTGCTCACCTGACCTCTGACTGGTCACATTGCTGCTGCTTAACAGGAGGTAGAGGGGGAAAGGCAAGTTGGAAGCGAGGTCAGCATGGTATAAACAAACAAGCAGGATCAGCGGAGTGGATCCATTGATGTCTTTAAATCACACCCACCTTGCCACTATCTTCCCCACTCTCCCTCTACCTCCAGATAAGTACAAGTGATGCAATACACTGGTTTGTTCCCCTCACAAAACCCTCAGCTATTGGATTACAAAAAAATAACCCCCTTGCCCCAATCATATATCTGAATACCAGGAATGATTTATCCCAGTTGTAAAATTTTGAAGCAGTTATTTCCCATATTCTTTCTGCTGCCTTCACTACCATCTTACTTCCATATTGGAGAAGCAGATAGCTTCTCCTTAATAGGCTCTACCAAGGAAAGGAAGGAATAGCAAAATGATAAAAAGATAAAAGAGAATTGATCCTTCTAGTCCTTTGCAATCTCTCATTTTCTTAGTTGCTTCCCTGTCCAAAGCCATTAGTTCTGAAACATTCAGGTGTTGAGATAGACTGTGGAGAAAGGGTCCATTTGGCCAGTGGGAGCTGTAGCATTAGGGTTGATGAGTCAAATTCAGGCTGTGCAATTAAAACTGATATAACAGCAATCTGACCTCTGCCAGGCCCTTCCTGTCTGCCTTCACACTTATGACATGGGGATGCCACTGCCTGGCAGTTTTTTCCTCCTCAATTCCTGTTGCCATTGTAGTACTCAGCAGAGACAAGGACTGGGGGCATAAGTACAATCAGTGGCCCTGGCTTTTCGTCTTTTATTTCCTCCACCCACATGCCAAAAGAACCTTTACCTATTCGGCCTTTGCAAGGGTTGGTGGACTTCTGTGGCACATTTGTCTTGGCTATTTTCATATCACTTTCATGTTTTTTTGAGAAATAAACGTTAAGACCACCATATGTGTATGTGATTACAGTATTGCTCTGACATAACTGACGAATGCATGCTGGACAGGGATCCTCCACCCCCACCTGACAATATTGAACATGTACCAAAAGCCAGAGGCCCTTTGATGTCAAAGCATGTCAACCTGGAATTTCTGGAGCTCCTGAGAAAGCAAAGCATACTGCAGGAGCAACGAGTGAAGAAGCTTTTTGATGAGCTGCCTGCAGAAAAATCAGCATGGCAGAATTTAACCAAACAATCAAACAGATGGTATTGGAGATCTTAGACAATGCCTAGAGCACAAGTAGCTGGTCAAGTTTATTAGAGTAGGATTGATTACTGAGGATGATTACTTGAGATTCAGTATTCAAACCTAGTAGGTGTTAATGAAATCCACATACACATGCTGCTGTAGAATTAAATGGCAGGTCCAATGGAAGAGCTTTTACAGTGCTAGAATTCAATACACATGACATGTTACTAAGGTTTACGTTTTGCAGGATGATCCTTTTACATGCATATCTTGTCACAATTCCTACCTTTACTCCTTAGTCAATAACTGGTTTTCTGTGACCCAATACGTTATCATGCAATATGACTGCTATTGTAGATGTGATTTCATCAGTTATCCTTAATTACAAATGGCCACAACTTCCAAGTAGCAGGCACTCTAAGCACTCCCTCTTCTTCACAATTCTTCATTTCCTCATTCAGATGGCACACCCATCAGAGTCTCTTTAAACTGCCACATAAAGGGACATGTCTCCATAGGGGTGGAAATTAGCCTACAAAAAAGTGCACCAGACAAGACTTCTGCTGCTCCCAGAGAGAGGTGACTGAAGCAAAGGCAATTTAGGCTTACCAGGAATGTAAGTAAAAGTTTTTGTTCAGATAATCATAAAGTGTAGATTTGGAAAGGTCCCAAGGGTCATGTAGTCAACCCCCTGCAATGCAGGAATCTCATCAAAGTCTCTCATTCTATTTGAAACCATACTGGGCCCCGCTTCGTTTGCAAATGTGCTAGTAGTTGTGCTATTTGTCACTTCCTGTGCAGGCATCAGCAGAGAGAGAGAGAGAGAGAGAGAGAGAGAGAGAGAGAGAAATGCTGTCTGTCTTTCAGTGTGCTTTAGGGCTGGGCGATATCAGGTTTATAACATCACAATATAAAGGTAAAGGTAAAGGTACCCCTGCCTGTACGGGCCAGTCGTGTCCGACTCTGGGGTTGTGCGCCCATCTCGCTTAAGAGGCCGGGAGCCAGCGCTGTCCGAAGACACTTCCGGGTCACGTGGCCAGCGTGGCAAGCTGCATCTGGCGAGCCAGCGCAGCACACGGAACGCCGTTTACCTTCCCACTAGTAAGCGGTCCCTATTTATCTACTTGCACCCGGGGGTGCTTTCGAACTGCTAGGTTGGCAGGCACTGGGACCGAGCAACGGGAGCGCACCCCGCCGCGGGGATTCGAACCGCCGACCTGACGATCGGCAAGTCCTAGGCGCTGAGGTTTTACCCACAGCGCCACCCGCGTCCCGTACATCACAATATATTACCAGCTAAATACCACAATATCTCAATACATCACATGATATATCTGCGGCTGCAGAGGGCCTTGCCGGGCTCTTGGAGAAGTGACCCTTTCTCACTTTCCTTAATACTCCAGCAGTGGGGTTTGGGGAGACCTTTATAAAAAGTGTAATATCAATCTATAATGAGCAGACGGCCAATATAATTGTAAACAACATATCAGGAAAATGTATGATATATAAAGGTATGAGGCAAGGTTCCTCAATGTCCCCGCTGTTATTTATATTAATATTAGAAGTACTGGCTCAAAATATAAGGATTAACAATAAAATCAATGGAATAACATTGATTTCTTAAACTTCTTCCAGCAAAGAAGCTCTTTGACGCCTGGTCTCCGCCCACCATCTCTGCGTGAAAGCCTTCTGCGCAAGGAGGGCGTGGGCAACGGAGGACCCCTACTCTCCCCGCTGGTCCTAGGCAAGGAGTCATGGGACCGCCTCGCCGCTTCCCCCATCTGCCCCTCTTTTCCACTGGTGCTACGCTGATTCTCTTCCCCAGAAGATGGGCTGCTTCTCCCGATCCCTGGATGCTCTCTGGAATCCCTCTGGCTTTTGCTCTCTCCCTCCGGCACTGATGGCAGTTCCCTGACATAATCAAACAAAAAAAGACATTGAATTGGAACGTGAGTTGGAAATAGAAACAAAAATAAAATATCTGGGGATTTGGTTAACAATAGAAAACAAAATATCTATCAAGGCAACTATGTAAAAGCTTAGAAAGAAAGAAAGAAAGATTTGGAAATATGGGAGAGAATGAAGCTATCATTGTTTTGGCCATCAAAATGTATGTCCTTCCAATTATAAATGATATTTGATGATTAATAGAGTGGCAGAAAAAAGTATTAAGGTTCATATGGCAGGGAATGAAGCCCAGAGTAAAATTCAAAATTATGCTTGATGAAAAGAAAGAGGAGGTTTGCCCTGCAAGACCTTCAACTTTACTTCAAGGCATCAGGCCTATGTTGGATAAAAGATGCTCTCTGTTCCTGTTTTTGAAAATGCAAAAAACAAAACAAACAGTGGGGAAAACTAGGGAAATATTAAGCAGTATGAGATTTTCATGTATTCATGAATGTTTCTGGGATGGCAGATCAAACCAATGTACTGCATTTTCTGTTTTACCATTCATTCATTAAGGGACCATCACAGAGAAAGTCTTGATCCGTGTGGTTGACAACCTAGCATCCAGAATGCTGGAGCATATTGTCATTGTTGTTTAGTCATTTAATGGCGTCCGACTCCTCGTGACCCCATGGGCCAGAGCATGCCAGGCACTCCTGTCTTCCACTGCCTCCTGCGGTTCGGCCAGACTCATGCTGTTAGCTTCCAGAACACTGTCCGACCATCTCGTCCTCTGTCGTCTCCTTCTCCTTGTGCCCTCAATCTTTCCCAACATCAGGGACTTTTCCAGGGAGTCTTCCCTTCTCATGAGGTGGCCAAAGTATTGGAGCCTCAGCTTCACGATCTGTCCTTCCAGTGAGCACTCAGGGCTGATTTCCTTAAGAATGGATAGGTTTGATCTTCTTGCAGTCCATGGGACTCTCAAGAGTCTCCTCCAGCTTCATAATTCAAAAGCATATAACAGAGCTTTTAACCTGATCTTAATTTTTTTCCCCCCCTGAACCACACTGATTTCCTCCAGTAATGGTTGCAATATTTCTTTGTTGCATTTTGTATTATTTTCAGGTTATGAACTTACTGGTATAGAACATATCCCTAAAGGACCAGGGATTATTATTTATCATCATGGAGTTATGTCTATCGGCTATGTCTTTTTTGTGGCTAGATATTTTTTAGAGACGGGGAGAACATGCTTTTCATTACTGCATCATGTCGGGTATTGGATACCAGGTAAATTATTTAAATTTAAATCATGCTTTTTTACATAAAACATGTAAAATATGACATAAAACAATGCTATAAGCTATGAAAAAAATGCTTTAAAATATAAAACTGTATATCAGGAAAGCAGGTAAAAACAACTGATAAATAAAATAGCAGCAACAGGTGAAATACTTTAGTTAGTGCAGATGAAGGTACTTTTTCACCAAGTCATTGCTAGTAAAAGAGAATGAATGCAGGATGAATAATTATTTCCAATTCACAACTGAGTCAGCAGAAATGGTCTCCATGAAGAAATGCCGTGGTTTTCTGTCTACATTCTTCCTCAGAGATCTAAAAACTGAGGAATCTGGATAATGTGTCATCTGATTCCTATGCTATGACTACAAGATCTCATGTAATAATTGCTGTTCACTTTAATACCAGAACAGGGCAAGGCGTAGGCTTTGGGGTGTCTAAGTTGATGATTTCCTCAAGTACAAAGAGTTTTGCAAAGTTCTGTCATTAGTAAAGATGGGATATTCCTTACTGGAAAGAACAATGCAAATTATGGGATTCTGCTTGGGAGCATCTGCACTAGCAAACCAGCTGTGCAAAATCCTCTGTATTCAAACACCACTGGGTGGCAGCTTGCATGGAGTGGGAGCTACAGCTAAGGAAAAGGGCAGAAGCCCAAGTGAAGCCCCAAAGACATGTCCGTGGCTTTCATAGCAAGTCCAACCTATCACCAAATCTGCACACAGATCCCAGAAAACATGGCGCCACCCAAACACATGGCCAATCAAGCATTCCCACACACAGCTTTTATGCCCCCATGTGATTGCAATCAAACACATGTGGCACCCTTGTTGTAGTGTTCATGGCCCTCCACTGCCACTTCCCCCACATCATCTTCCTCTGCATGCACACAGCAGCTACCCCAGGAAACTATGACATCACAGAAAGGTCATTTGAAGGAAGGAGTCCAAAGAGGCCCAGTAGCACAGAGTGCTGTTTGGAGTTTTTCCACTAAGTTAATTAATGCAGCATATAACCTCCACCCATTTATCTGTGTACCAATCTCTGCTGGTGGAGGCAGTATTCCATCAGCATAGTCTCCTCTGTGCCATGTGTGTATCTGTGTGTGTGTGTGTGTGTGTGTGTCTGTCTGTCTGTCTGTCTACTGCATCCAAAAGCTCTGCACCCTAAAGGGATTGAAGGTTTGGATGTTGGAACAAGGCACTGTGAGCTGTATTTTTATCATAATGCAAACTTGAATGTATTACAGACTTAACTTGAGGAACACATGTCTAAAAAGTGGCCACATCAGCACTCAACCCCACTCAATGTGCTTTCCAAAAAAACCTCTACTGTCAGAACCTCTAAGCAAAGTTTGAATTAGCATAAAGTCCCCCTCCATGAAATCCTAGTTAAAATGGGTTGGCAGAGAGCTATGCTTGTGATCCATAATAGTGCAATATCTTTGGAATAATGGCACTTGTATTGTATCCACAGTATTTCCTAAATAAGTTTCACATAAAATGCATTCTTCTATTTGGAGCTTATTTTTTTCAGGGCTGCAGATGTTTTATTATGTGATCAGGTTGAAATCTTACAAGAAAGCTGAAATTGTGGAAATGATGACGAAAGGCCGATTAATGGGCATTTCACCTGGTGGAGGTAGAGAAGCACTGTATAGTCATGATTACTGCATAATGTGGGGTAAACGCACAGGTTTTGCTCAGGCAGCTTTGGAGGCGAAAGTGGTGAGTGATCTTTGTGCAATCTGCATTGCCTTCACGATTATCCTAGATAAGACGTAATGTGTTGACATCCTTGATCCAGCATCCAAAAAAGCTGAGGATGGCAAATATCCTGTTTGGGGTCAAATGATATCTGGAGTGCCACAGGTCTCCCCACCCCTGCTTTAAAACAAACCTACTGAAATTGGTGACATTTAAAAAGAAAACAAGCATTTTCCTTTTATCTTTCTTTTTTATATATAATTTTATTTTTAAAAAATGTTTTAATGTTTAAAATACTCATTTTACATCCTTAAGATATCAATGGCTTCCTTTCTTCTCCTTTGATAGTTCATTTTACATATCATAAATCCTTGCATATTTTACAAAAACTATACTATTAAGTTTTCCATTATTGAATCCATCAAAACATATTACACTGCAGAATTTATCTTAATGCTGCCAGTCATCATCTATTTCAAGATCCTTCTCATAATATGTCTGGAGCACTCAGTCTTTGATATTTCTAGAATAAAAACAGAACCAAATAATCTCCTGGAAATGTTTTCTTCTTAGCATATGGGGATTTAACCCTGAAAGCATGATCAACAGCTTCATGTACCTCCTGCTTTTGAGTCTCAAGAAGATTTGCAGGTGCCTCAATTATTTTATCCCTTATTGCTTCACCAGATTGCTGAGCAATAGATCTAAATCTTTATAGCATCTCTTTTTGCCTCAATTCAATTAAAGCCAAATTGTCTGCCAATAGTTCCTGAGATGCTATAGCTGCCGCCAGTTGAATCCAGGGGGGAGGAGTATAAAAGTTTGAATGCTTTTTCTTTCAAAATAAACTTTTCAAAGTTCTTATGCCCGTCCCCCTCCTTTTATTTCCAATGGCAGACTTTCTTTGTTTCCTTCAGTGCTTCAGCCATCAGGTTCCTATGCAGGATATTCACTAATTCCAGAGAAGACTCCCTTTTTGTTCTCCTGGAAGTTCGCCAAATAAATGCAAATGCTAAAGACACTTGAATAATAATTCCCTTTTTCCTTGGTTTTATTTTCTGGGAAATCTGCTGCTCGCTGCACATTGGAACCCAGAGATCACAGCTTGACAGCCGGGTTAGGCCAGCACCAAATGGAACCTCAGACCCTTTGGGAACTCACTTTTGACCTCCACAGGAACCCTCAGATTCCTGATCATCCCCAAGACATTTTTGGGGTGCTCATTGCCTACGAGCTGCCCCCAAACCCCAAAAAGCAGCGGCCGGTTGGTTGAACCTGGCTTCCTTTCCCCCTCTGGGCAAACCAGGAAATTCTTTCCCCCCCTTCAATTCCTGAAAATCTGGAGGACAGCTTCTGAAGTTTCTTCATCTGAGATATCTGAATAGATGTGCCAGGAATTTTAAAGCCAATTACATTAACATTTATGAGTTGCTTCTCATTATAATCACAAATGTGAAGCATTCTTCATAGTCCATAACAAAAATAAAGGCAGGATGGTTTGGACAAAATAATTATCCACTCCTCACCTTTCTTTTCATGTTTGTTTCATGTTTTATTTTTTTAGCCCATCATCCCTATTTTTACACAAAACAGTTGTGAAGCATACAGGACCATTGGAAAGACAAGTAAGTTAAATACCTTGGTTAATCAAGAGATCTCAGGCAATATACATTTTCTTACTATAGAATGATCTTTTAAAAAGAATATCTATTTACTATTCACGAATAGATTTTAAAGGGATGTGGGTGGCGCTGTGGGTTAAACCGCAGAGCCTAGGATTGCAGATCAGAAGGTCGGCAGTTCGAATCCCCGTGACGGGGTGAGCTCCCGTTGCTCCGTCCCTGCTCCTGCCAACCTAGCAATTCAAAAGCACATCAAAGTGCAAGTAGATAAATAGGTACCGCTCCAGCGGGAAGGTAAACTGCGTTTCCGTGCGCTGCTCTGGTTCGCCAGAAGCAGCTTAGTCATGCTGGCCACATGACCTGGAAGCTGTCTATGGACAAACGCTGGCTCTCTCGGCCAATAAAGCGAGATGAGCGCCGCAATCCCAGAGTCTGTCATGACTGGACTTAATGGTCAGGGGTCCCTTTACCTTTACTTAATAGATTTCATTCCATGTACACTTATCTGCAAAAGCTGTGCTGCCTCCCTCTGTACTGAGTGAACATGCCCTTGCTTAGTTTTCTATTAGATTTAACAGAAAACTATAATCGATAAATGTGGGAGCAACCCTAACATGGAGGGGAACTGAACAGGAAACATACCATATTCTGCAGTCTATTGTACACAACTTATGTCTGATTGCAAAGAGCTGAGAAGAGCTGACTGAATATCTTGTACAGTGGTACCTCAGGTTAAGTACTTAATTGGTTCCGGAAGTCTGTACTTAACCTGAAGCGTTCTTAACCTGAAGCAGACTTTCCCACTGAAAGTAATGGAAAGTGGATTAATCCATTCCAGATGATGGAGAGAAAAAAACCTACAAAGCTATCAACTCTGAACCTGCAACACATATATTGTAATTTGTTATTACTCGTGCATCAGCAAGCTCCTATATGAGATGTCGTTTCACTGAAGACAATGTCAAACACGGATACCATTTGTATGGTATTACATTGCATGACTTATTCTACCTGCTCCTGCAGGGGATGTTACACTTCCTCAAGGAAAACTGACTCCCAAAGGGGAGGACCTGGTGGCTAATGGGAACAGGGTTGGAACTTTGTTTAGTATGCCTGGTCCTTCTCCAAGCACTTTCTCCTTGTTTTCTTGCTGCATCAAGTTTCAGGTTTTGATTGCCTGTTTAAAGGGGCAGATAAGAAATTTCTTTCTGCAAGGGGTTATGCCTTGGTTGTCCTGAGGTTCGCTCCTTTTATCCTACATTGTAACAACCATGCATGGTAACTACTGTGCACAAAGCAGCCCAAGGCACATATGTTTGATTGTTTCTCTGCCATTCTCATACAGTGCCCTTGGTAAACATAAAGAGAGTGGGCTGGATTCACTGAGAGATGAGCAGTTTCCTAGTGGGTGTTCCTCACCCTGGCTGCTCTGGCCCAACCCTCCATGTTGAAGAAGCCACTTTTGAGGGTTGAGAGACAAGGACTCTCATGCAACACATCTCTGTGTACAAAGTCAGTTGTGTATCCCAGAAAGAAGTCACATATTGTGCTTCTATAGCTGGAATAAATGGGTTGCCTCTGGTTCTGATCCCTTTAGCTTTTTCCTCACAGATATTAATAACTGTGAATACCTATTTTGCAATCTATTCCTCTAACACATTGTATTCCTCTGGTTTTCTTTCAACAGGTGAAGATTGCACTTGAAAATCTTCGGGATAAACACCAAAAAAGGCCAGGAAATATATTAAGAGCTCTTTCAGAACGATTTGATAAGCACTACAAAGCTAACTAGTGCATATAAAACAGTTGCAGTGTTTCTGATGAGGTGTCTGTAATAGGAAGCATTAATACTTATGTTATTAAAGCTAAGTTGATATACACAAATTGTGCTGGATTGTATATGAATAATTTGGAAGGGTCCCTAGCTCAGTAGCTCAGCACCTGGTTTGTGTGCAGAAGGTCCTACATTTTTGAAGACGTACAAGTGCTTTTCTGCCCTATCCTGTAATACACCCAGAATTCCCCTTTTTGGGGAAAGCGCATTCTCCAATTAAAAATGACAGCGCGTGCTGCGGTGTGGGCCGCCGGGCCAGCCCTATTGTTGCCAGGCAGGTTAATGGTTGTTGCCTGGTACTTGGATTGGATAACCGGGTTGCTGGGGCAAATTGTATGTTGCAAATTGGGTGGGTGGGACCATAGTCTTTAAATATTGGGGCACTCTGGTTTCTCTTTCTCTTTTGCAGAGTGCATTGGATCAATCCAAGAGACTTTGGTGATATTTGTTCCTTATTCCTTTTTTCCCTTCACCGTTTCTTCCCTACCTACCCTGATTGTCCTTGCTGGCCGGTCTTGCCGCCTCACGGCGGGTTTTTTTTTACCCCCGGCCCCCCCGCTGTTGGTAGATTTAGGCCCATAGGGCAAGGTCGGTTTCGTGGTGCGGGGAATAGGCTTACCTTATTTTCTTGTTGTCGTTTAAAGCCGTCCTCGGCTTAAGCGGCTCCGGTGAGGCTGGCGCCCGAAAAAATTATTTAAATATATTTTGGCCCATTTGAGTCTCCCAGTACACCGGACGGCCTCTGCTTTATTTTAGGCCTTTTGCGTCGCGGCCTTGCCCCAACCTCTATTTCTGTTCCCAGGGCTCAGGGAGGCCGTTTGAGGTGGCCTGCTGGGCCGCAGAGCACTCCTGGTGCCGCAGCCGGCTCGAACGGCCAGGCTGCGGCCTCCATTTTCAGCCCTCGGCGGCCTTTTTTGCAGGGGCCTGATTAGGCCTTTAAAAATCCATCCGGATGCTGGGGGGGCTTAGCGCGGGCCCCGTGGCTTTTAGGCGACCTCCTTTTGGGTGGTAAGGGGTTTTCTGCCCCTGAGGGGCTGGCGCCATAAACACGGCCTTCCCAGCCTCCATTTTCTCTTCGCAGATTTTTCTGCGCTTCACAAGCGTTCTTTTCCAATTACTTGTGCAACAGTGGCCTCCTGTGGCCACTAGCTGCAATTGCAGCTTTAACTTTATTGCTGTGTTACGAGCGCCATCTGGTGGCGTCTGAAGGGTACCGACCCTGATTTATTTATATTTAATTTTGCTGTTCACTTGAAGCAACTAGGTACTGCTGCTTCTATTTGATTTAAGTGGTACCTTTTCGGGGCAATCTTTTTCTTTTATTTATTTTAATTTATCCTTTTTATTTCTTTGTAATCTGATTCGGCTTTTCAATTAATTTTAATTTTAATTTAATTGAAGTTTAATTTATTTAATTTAATTGGATTCATTTTGGATTAAATTTAATCAGTTATTTAATTTATTTACTGACTACCATTTTCTATTAAAGTCCAGTTTTTATTGCTAACTTTACTGTCTTCTATTATCAGATATGGCCCCGAAAAAGGCAGTAAAGAAGGCGGTGACTGTCGTCTCCGCTAAGCGACCCATTAAGGGTCCGTCACAATCCCTGCGTTCTCCCACCCCACCTCAGTCTGTGGGTCAATTGGAATCCCTGGTTTCAGGGATGGCAGGTGACCATGTGGCCTTGATGGCTTGGGAATCTGATTCAGAGGCTGAACCGGAAGAATCCCAGCCGGCACAGGAGTCCCCGCCTCCAGGGCTGGCTGAGCTGGGGCAGGGCCTTGATCCTGAAGCACCTGCACCTGTGCCGGATCCTCAGGAGCAGGCACCAGATGAATCAACTCTGGCTCCGGAGGCGATTGAGGACGCAATGCCTATAGGTGCGCCTCTCCCAGCCCTGTCAGGGGAAAGTGAGTCTCCCCCTGGGTCCAGTAACCCACCGGCCTCTCCTGAGCTGCAGAGGCTCAGGGCAGAGAGGCGGAGGGAACTGGTTTCTCCCAGGAAGAGTGCTCGCCTTAAAGCCAGGAGAGGCGGGTCACCTGGGGGCCGGGGCCGCCCCTGGCCTCAGAGATGATAAAGGCCAGTCAGCCCGGTCCTAGGTTGCGGGAGCAATGTTGTTGAAGAGCTGTTTCGGCCAGCACCCAGTCCTGTTCCCCCAGAGTTCCTGTCCTTGCCCGGCTCCTCGCTGTAGACACCACTTCGCCCGGGGAGGACTGTCTGCCGACCCTTGACTCAGGTCCTGGACCTCGCCCCACGGTAACCTCCCCCTTGGACCAGCACAGTGGCCTTAGCGCATCTTGCTGCGGAGGTGGACGGCCTTATCCGACGCTGTGCTTCCCAACCATCGACTTTGCTGGTTCCTGCTCCCACGGCGTCTGCTTCTTCCCCTGTTCTGTCATCATCTAGTGAAGATGAGAGAGAAGTTGTAGGGGCTGGGGATTTGTTGTCAGAACCCCCGCCTCGGTCCCTTGTCTTACCTTTGCCTCAGGTTGGCACAAGGGGGGAAGACGCTCAGCTAGGCGCCGTTTGGGGAAGCAGGCCAGGGGGACAACTCCTGGCAGGGCAATCTTGCCAGCTCAGTCCTCCCCCGTTCTACCGTCTGGTTCAGGTCTCTCACATGATTTTTCTATTAAGTCTACCTCAGGTGCTACACAAGTTGAGGCTCACGTGGACTCTTCAATGTAGGACAGCTTGCCTGTTCCTGCAAAATTTTCTTCCGGGGGGCACCGTCACCGTAAGAAGAGTCCCAAAAGAGGCGAGACTTCATCTTCCTCCACTGGTACGTCTTCCGAGAGTTCAGAGGACGAGGCCGATGCCTCCCTAGACCTTTATTGGGGTTTTGGCAAAGCCGACGGCGGTTTGCCAAAGTGGGCGTTGCAGCGCAGGGCTAACTCACATAGGGCCAGGTACGGGGCAATCCTTGATTGCCGTGACGGCAGATTGGTTCCTGAGGTAAAGGTCTCTACTAACTCTGTTAGAGACATTATACCAGGGGCTCATTTGTCCTTTAAATTGCAGCCCAGGATTTTGAATGGCCGCTATGTGGACATTTTTGACCTGGCACCGCCGACTGCGAGCCTGGATGCTCAGGATAAAGCTGTTTCTGCCCCAAATAAGCCGACTGTGCTTAAAAAGGCTGATAGGACCATTGAGCGCTGGCTGGACAGCTTCCAGGTCTTTGCTGGGGTTGTTTTGGCTTCTTATCCTCGGAGCTTTGCATCTCTTTGTGTACATGTCTATTGTCCGCTCAGCTTACGCCATGGCTGGGGAAGTGGCGGCAATCCGATATGATGAAAATTTTCAATGTCGCGCTGCTAAAATCCCTACGGCTCAATGGGACCGCAGGGATTTGGACGTGTGGTCCCGCATTTTGAGAGGAAGGCCCTGGAACAGCCCAAGCCGAAAGCAGCCCCTGTTCGGCCCGGGCGTAAGATAATCTGTTAGGATTTTAACAAAGGAGAGTGCTAATGGCAGTCTTGCAGATATCCCCATGTGTGCGAGAAGTGTGGTGGGGGTCACGCCTCTATCAATTGCCAGGGTGGTAAGCGGCCCTTTCAAGGGGGAAAAGGGGGTGCTCAGCAACCCCCAAAGGCCACACGCTCAGCCTCCTCCGCTGGAACTGGAAAGTAGCGACTTACTGTCTATGGCGTATACGCCGGTGAGACTGTCAGCATTGTTGCCTTGGCTGCAGTCTTATCATAAGCGCGAGGCTGCAGCTTATTTGCGGAAAGGGTTTTCAGTGGGTTTTAGGATTCCTGTAGCCATGGCGCCTGTGGCACGGAATCCTCGCAATCAGAAGTTGGTGCGGGAGATGCCTGATATCGCCCGCAGGAAGATTGGAAAGGAGTTGGCCTTACAACGTATGGCTGGCCCTTTTATAATACCTCCATTTCCTAAGCTGCATATTTCACCTTTGGGTATTGTCCCGAAGAAGGCTCCGAGGGAATTTTGCCTTATTCATAACTTATCTCACCCTAGAGGCACGTCAGTAAATGATGTTATTCGCCCGGAGCTTTGTTCAGTGAAATATGCATCCCTTGATCAGGCGATCGAGATGATCAGGAAATTTGGCCCTGGGGCCCTGTTGGCGAAGTGTGACATTGAGTCGGCATTTCACCTGCTACCTATTCATCCCGATGTGCTGGTCCCAGGGGGAAGGTTACTGTTAACGTAGTCCAGTTCAGTCCTGAGTCACTAGCCTGGTAATAGTCCACAAGGTGCGAGGCGAGGTCCGAAACAGGGAGCCGGGCGGGGACAGGAACACTCAAAGATCAGAAGCAGGAAGCCGGGCGGGGAACAGGACCGCTGGAAGGTCCGAAGCAGGAAGCCGGGCGGGGAACAGGAACACTGGAGGAACAGGACTGGATGCTGGCCGAAACAGCTCTTCAATAACAACGTTGCTCCCGCAACCTGGGACCGGGCTGACTGGCCTTTATCTTCTCTAAGGCCAGGGGCGGTCCCGGCCCCCAGAAGCCCCGCCTCTCCTGGCCTTAAGGCGAGCACTCCTCCTGGGAGAAACCAGTTCCCTTCGCCTCTCTGCCCTAAGCCTCTGCAGTTCAGGAGAGGCCGAAGGGTTACTGGGTCCCGGGGGAAGCTCACCTGTAGACACTGAGTCCTCAAGCACCTCTGGGGCCAGAATGGATTCACCTGGTGCCTGCTCCTGAGGATCTGGCACAGGTGCAGGCTCCTCAGAATCTAGGCCTTGCCCCAGTTCAGCCGGCCCTGGAGGCGGGGACTCCTGTGCCGGCTGGGATTCCTCCGGTTCGCTCTCAGAATCGGAATCCCAGGCCATCACACCCAAGGACTTTTGGCTGTTGGGATTCCAATTTGAGGGAAAGTTTTATTTTGACAAGGCTATGCCTATGGGTTGTTCGGTAGCATGTGCAGCCTTTGAGTGTTTTAGTACCTTTTTGGACTGGGCCTTGCGTGTTAAGACTGGCCTAGTGGGTGTGTCCCATTATTTGGACGACTTTTTGTTGGCACACAACACGGGCAACTGCGTTGTGTTACTGGAGGCCTTTGCTTCCCTTATGGAAGAGCTGGGGGTCCCCTTGGTGGCAGATAAAATAGAAGGCCCAGCTACTCAATTGACCTATTTGGGCATTCGGTTGGATACCAATGCTCAAACATCCAGCTTACCCCCTGATAAGTTAATTACTTTACGTAGGGTTATTCAGGAGATCCTTCCTTTGAGGAAGGTTACCCTGAGGCAGCTCCAGTCCTTATTAGGTCATTTGAATTTTGCATGCAGAGTGGTGGTGCCTAGTCGCCCTTTCTGCTCCCGTTTGGCCAGGCTCACGGCCGGATTATGGGCTCCGCAGCATCGAGTGCGACTGTCAGCGCAGGTCTGGGCGGACCTGCAGGTTTGGTTGGATTTCTTAGAATTCAATGGTGTATCCTTGTGGCAGGACGTTTTGAACCTCCACAATGATTTTCAGGTGCACTCTGATACTGCTGGTTCATTGGAATTGGGATTGTATTGGAATGGAAGATGGTGTGCCATGCGGTGGCCTCCTGACTGGCAAGGGGAAGCAATTACGCGAGACTTAACATTTCTCGAGTTTTTTCCCATTGCAGTAGCAGTGCATTTATGGGTCACTGAATTCAGGGACTGTCGGATTTGTTTCTGGTCCGACAACCAGGCGGTGGTGAACGTGCTGGCAAAACAGTCATCTCGTTCTCCCAGGGTATTGGCCCTTTTGCGGGCTTTTGTTTTACACTGTCTGAGGTTTAATATTGTGTTTTTGGCATGCTTCATCCCCGGGATATCTAATGAGATTGCTGATGCTCTATCCCGTTTTCAGATGGAGCGATTCTGGTCCCTGGCTCCAGAAGCTCAGAAACGTCCAGAGTATTTTCCACCACACCTCTGGAATCTTGGCAGCACTTCGTTTTGCAGGGAGTAGCAGCATCCATTTCTACGTCCACTTTGTGATCCTATAAGAAAGCCTGGACTGACTTTTTAAAATTTACACAGTCGATGTCCGCCAATTTTCAACCCCCTCCTTCCACTTCTCAGGTCCTGTAATATTTGGCACACCTGTTTCAGCTGGGCCGTGCTGCCAGAACTCTGAGAATTCATTCTGCAGCAATCTCATTTTTTAGCAAGTCCTTTTACGACAAGGACCCTTGTTCTAAATTTGTGGTGCGCAAAGCTATGGAAGGTTGGGGTAGACTTGCCCCCCCTATGATGGCTTCCAGGCGTCCTATTACCTTCGAGCTGTTGTCCAGTATGCGCACCAAACTGAGGAGCGTGTGTTGGTCAAGATATGAAGCGCGCCTTTTTTCAGTGGCTTTTTCACTAGCATTTTTCGGAGCCCTTCGGGTGGGAGAGGTCATAGTAAAGTGCAACTCTACTGCTGGTTCCTGTGGGTTGCTCCTTCAGGACATTAGCGTGTCCCCCCTGGAGTTGAGACTAGTTGTGCGCAACTCCAAAACTGACCAGTTGGATCGGGGGGAGGTGGTCCGCCTCCCAGCCACTGGGGAGGCGGGCCCGTGTCCGGTCAAGGACGTGAGGAAGTACTTGGCCTTGAGACCTCCTAGGGATGGCCCTCTGCTCATGCATGAAAATGGTCACCCTCTGGCGCGGCATCAGTTCACAAAAATCATGCGTAGGGTCATTGCGGCATGTGGGATCGTGGCCTCCGGTTTTCCTTTTGCATAGGGGCAGCAACCATGGCAGCCCATTGGGGTTTCTCAGCTGCCAGGATTAAGGATCTGGGGAGATGGAAATCAGATGCCTTCAAGGGTTATGTGCGTAACAAATGTTGATTTTTTAAAATAATACTTGTTGTTTCCACTTGTAGATCCCTCGCCGGTCCGTGTCTGGATAGTGGGACACAGCATCGTTCATTGGGCTGGCATCAGAGCGAGGCAATCTGCCAGGGGATCGTGTCTCGGCCTCCCTCAGTACGTGCAAGTGTCATGGATTTCCAGACACAGAATGTTGTGGGAAGAGTTTTTGCCGCTTATCAGATGTCGGCTGCTTTCTCCACCCCACCCCCCCATGGCCATGGTAGTGCAGCTGGGGGGAAATGATGTGGCAACTGTTGATTGCCTTACTTTGTGTTCCATTATCCGAAGGGATTTGGAGCATTTGGGAGCCTTGCTACCTTCTGTGAGAATTATTTGGTCTCACTTGTTGCAGAGGCAATCCTGGCGCGGCGTTTCCCGCCCGGAGGCCGCTGAGAAGGCCAGGAAGCGCATTAATTCTGTGGTGTGCAAGAAGGTTTTAGAGCTGGGTGGCTTAGTGATTCCGCACCCTAGCATTTATTTTAAGGCTGTGGCCCTTTACCAGGCGGATGGTGTACACCTTTCTGATTTAGGGAATGATATTTGGCTGGATGTGGTGGCTGAAAAATTAGGTTCCTGGTTGGGTTTGTGAGTGGTTGGCGGCGAGCGTTAGAGCTCGTGTGGCGGTTAGGCATTGGTTATAAAATGCTGGTGGTGGAGGGGTCAGGATAGGCTGTGCCTGCCCCTCCTATTGCGCTGAAGGGAATTCCGTTAAAGGAATCCTGGGGCTTGCCACGATTTCGTCCAATCCCTGTCGTGGGACCAGGGCCAGCAAGCCTTGGGGAGCTACTGGGGTGAGTGGCGTGGGTCCGACGCTTAGCTCAAATGATCCCCCATTTTGACTTTCCCTTCTACTGGCTTCTGATCGGACCTCGGTATATCAGTTCTGTCCCAGGTGGGGGGACAGATAGTCATAACCAATGTCTAAACAACCACTCACTGATTTTGTATTTTAATAAAGTTGTGGCCAAAATAGTGCCCCAAAACCAAAACTAAAATTACTTGTTATGTGGGAAATTATTTGAGGGGTGGCCTGGGGACCTACACAAGCAACTTGCACTAGTAGAGGCAGAATCGAACAGCATAACAGGAAGGTGAGTGTTTAACTAAACATGAAATAATATTACACGTGAAAGAGTAAAAGTGGCACTTCTTTTATATTTATAAAAGGGTGCTCCAAGATTTGAGCCCTATAATGCAAATCCTTTTAAACTTATAGCAAGAAAAGTAGAGAAAACAAAAAGACAGCTGGAATTGGTGAAAAATAGATAAACAACTACACAACTTTCTGAAGGCAACGCTGCATCAGGAAGTTTTTAATTGATGATGTGTTGCTCTGGTTTTTATGTTCTAAGCTCCCCAGAGTGATTGGAACAACTAGGATTTCACACACACACAAAGTGTGCTTCTTAGTCTTTAAATGGTTTATTTAATTTATTTAGATTTATAGAGTAGAGTAGGCTGATCAGGATTCAATAATTTTGGGGGCATTTGTTTCTGAAGATGATGTATGGCCCTGTGAACAAAGGCCAAGCTTTTGATCTGAAAATCATTGGGTGTGTTGAGGAAGGTTATTACAGAGCTGGGAAGTAGATATTCTTGATGACGCCTCACAGTATTATGGTCATTGGCATGGTGCCATGGACATAGATTGTGCCATGGAAATACCATATTTTTCGCTCCATAACAAGCACTTTTTTCCTCCTAAAAAGGGGAAATGTCTGCGCGTTTAATGGAGCGAAAGCACTGGACGGCAGAGGGATCCCTCGGCTGCGGCTGCAGTCGTGAGCTGAGGGATGCCTCTGAAGGGATGAGCAAGCAAAGTGAGAGCTGCGCAAAGTGGGACAGAAGCCAAGTAAGCAGCTCTTGCTTTGCTTGCTTTAAAGTAAGAAAATCGAGATCCGCTTACACGCTCTGTGCATAATATTTTTCTATTTTTTTTCCTCCTCTAAAAACTAGGTGCCTCTTATGGTCAGGTACATCTTATGGAGCGAAAAATACAGTAAAAATTTGGTCACAGTATGCTTCTTAATCTTTAAATGGTTTATTTAATTTATTTAGATTCATATCCTGCTTTTTGACAAAATTCCTCAAAGTGACTAGTTCTTTTTACTAAAATAATGATGCTCGAATAATGGAAGCTGCAGAAATATATACAGAAAATATTCAAGTAAGCAGTCATGGGAAATCAATCATACTTGTTGCAATTTTTGTGTGGTATTCATTCAGAGGTGGCTCCATTCTTGTCATCCTGATAGCATCATTGATTGAAGTTCTCACTGCCCACATAGTGAGAGTTTCAACAATGCAGGGTGGATATCACTTTAATGGGGTGTGCCAGCCCATTTTAAAACCATGCCAGCTTAGTTGGAGGTGTGGGTGTACCTAGCAATTAAGGAGACACAGCAACTGCAGGACACATTTTCTTACATGCCAGAGCATTGCACAATGATGGGTTACAGCAGTGTCAGAGTGTGATGGAGCACAGCTACTCACCTGACCTTTGACTGGTCACATTGCTGCTGCTTAACAGGAGGTAGAGGGGGAAAGGCAAGTTGGAAGCGAGGTCAGCATGGTATAAACAAACAAACAAACAAACAAACAGGAGCACTGAATTGGCTCCATTGATTTGTTTAAATCACACCCACCTTGCCACTATCTTCCCCACTCTCCATCTACCTCCAGATAAGTAGAAGTGATGCAATATACTGGTTTGTTCCCCCCACAAAATCCTCAGCTATTGGATTACAAAAAAATAACCCCTTGCCCCAATCATATATGTGAATATCCAGAATGATTTATCCCAGTTGTAAAATCTTGAAGCAGTTATTTCCCATATTCTTTCTGCTGCCTTCACTACCCATCCTAACAGGTGCCTTTTTTATTTCCTCTACCCACATGCCAAAAGAACCTTTACCCTTTGCCTTTGCAAGGGTTGGTGGACTTCTGTGGCACATTTGTCCTGGCTACTTTCATATCACTTTCATGTATTTTTGAGAAATAAACATTAAGGCCACCATATGTGTATGTGATTACAGTATTGCTCTGACATAACTGACGAATGCATGCTGGACAGGGATCCTCCACCCCCACCTGACAATATTGAACATGTACCAAAAGCCAGAGGCCCTTTGATGTCAAAGCATGTCAACCTGGAATTTCTGGAGCTCCTGAGAAAGCAAAGCATACTGCAGGAGCAACGAGTGAAGAAGCTTTTTGATGAGCTGCCTGCAGAAAAATCAGCATGGCAGAATTTAACCAAACAATCAAACAGATGGTATTGGAGATCTTAGACAATGCCTAGAGCACAAGTAGCTGGTCAAGTTTATTAGAGTAGGATTGATTACTAAGGATGATTACTTGAGATTCAGTATTCAAACCTAGTAGGTGTTAATGAAATCCACATACGCATGCTGCTGTAGAATTAAATGGCAGGTCCAATGGAAGAGCTTTTACAGTGCTAGGATTCAATATTGTAAACATGACATGTTACTAAGGTTTACGTTTTGCAGGATGATCCTTTTACATGCATATCTTGTCACAATTCCTACCTTTACTCCTTAGTCAATAACTGGTTTTCTGTGACCCAATACGTTATCATGCAATATGACTGCTATTGTAGATGTGATTTCATCAGTTATCCTTAATTACAAATGGCCACAACTTCCAAGTAGCAGGCACTCTAAGCACTCCCTCTTCTTCACAATTCTTCATTTCCTCATTCAGATGGCACACCCATCAGAGTCTCTTTAAACTGCCACATAAAGGGACATGTCTCCATAGGGGTGGAAATTAGCCTACAAAAAAGTGCACCAGACAAGACTTCTGCTGCTCCCAGAGAGAGGTGACTGAAGCAAAGGCAATTTAGGCTTACCAGGAATGTAAGTAAAAGTTTTTGTTCAGATAATCATAAAGTGTAGATTTGGAAAGGTCCCAAGGGTCATCTAGTCAACCCCCTGCAATGCAGGAATCTCATCAAAGTCTCTCATTCTATTTGAAACCATACTGGGCCCCGCTTCGTTTGCAAATGTGCTAGTAGTTGTGCTATTTGTCACTTCCTGTGCAGGCATCAGCAGAGAGAGAGAGAGAGAGAGAGAGAGAGAGAGAGAGAAATGCTGTCTGTCTTTCAGTGTGCTTTAGGGCTGGGCGATATCAGGTTTATAACATCACAATATATTACCAGCTAAATACCACAATATCTCAATACATCACATGATATATCTGCGGCTGCAGAGGGCCTTGCCGGGCTCTTGGAGAAGTGACCCTTTCTCACTTTCCTTAATACTCCAGCAGTGGGATTTGGGGAGACCTTTATAAAAAGTATAAAATCAATCTATAATGAGCAGGCGGCCAATATAATTGTAAACAACATATCAGAAAAATGTATGATATATAAAGGGATGAGGCAAGGTTGCTCAATGTCCCCGCTGTTATTTATATTAATATTAGAAGTACTGGTTCAAAATATAAGGATTAAGTATAAAATCAATGGAATAACAGTGGGCCAGCAAAATTACAAATTGAAACCATTCGCGGATGACATCGTATTAACCTTAGAACAACCCAGAATGAGGATACTGGAGGTGACAGAAGGGATAAGTAGATTTGTAAAATTGGCTGGCTGCAAACAAAATAAAGGAAAAATCAAGATGCTGTTAAAAAAATAAAGAATAATCAAACAAAAAAAGACATTGAATCGGAATGTGTGTGGGAAATAGAAATAAAAATAAAATATCTGGGGATTTGGTTAACAATAAAAAAACATAATATCTATCAAGACAACTATGTAAAAGCTTGGAAAGAAAGAAAGATTTGGAAATATGGGAGACAATGAAGCTATCACTGTTTTGGCCATCAAAATGAATGTACTTCCAATTATAAATGATATCTGATGTTTCATAGAGTGGCAGAAAAAAGTCTTAAGGTTCATATGGCAGGGAATGAATCCCAGAGTAAAATTTAAAATTATGATTGATGAAAAGAAAGAGGAGGTTTGCCCTGCCAGACCTTCAACTTTACTTCAAGGCATCATGACTATGTTGGATAAAAGATGCTCTCTGTTCCTGTTTTTGAAAATGCAAAAAACAAAACAAAACAAAACAAAACAAAACAAAACAAACAAAAACCTTCAGCAGTGGAATGAAACCAGCTTGCTTTACAACAGATAAATGATGGAGTCATATATTTGTAATTTTGGAAGTCTCCATGATGGACGTTGGAAACACAATACGGCAACTTGGCAAGTTACAGTGGGGAAAACTAGGAAAATATTAAGCAGCATGAGATTTTCATGTATTCATGAATGTTTCTGGGATGACAGATCAAACCAATGTACTGCACTTTCTGTTTTCCAGGTAAACAGTGGGGGAAATAGCATCACAACTGAAGAAAATTTCACTTCATATATTTATTTCATTGGCATACGCTTGGTGCTTCAGATCAGGAAACAATGAGCTGGTTTACTCAAATGCTGCAAAACTTGATTAGTTTTCCTTATTTAGAAGAATACCTGAGCTCAGTGGTTCACCCTTGGTGGTTTCGTAAGCTTCTGATTTTGCTTTGTTCATTAATGATAGATATATATTTGGCTGGCTGTGCTTGCTCATTTGGGCTATATGTTTACAAGAAGTTGAATAAGCACCAAGAAACTGGTACTGATAGCAAAATTTGGAAAAAGCCAAGGAAAGTTTTTGCTCATATTATAGATATATATGGAAAGATATGGCATGGTGAGTAAAAGTTTCTTTCATAGCAATAATTCTTCCTTATGAGTCACTATAATTTCATAGGACTGAGGATCAGAATTTCAGGCTTGAATCAATGGAACAATAGTTGCCACAGTGAATCAGGACTGGACCTCTGAACCCCCCTCAGAGTCACAACAGCTACAAGTTTGGGTTGGCTACATAAGGATCAAAATAAAGGCATGGCTATTTATTTATGTAATAAGAAAAACAAAGCATTTTATGAAGTATGAAACTAAGGCCCTGAGCCAGCCTCCTCCTTATATACGCCCTGAGGGCATTATATGTATTCAATAAATGATAAAATAAATAAATAAGACAGATTACAAAGGAAAGGGTCAGCTGGTGGCTGCATAAACACCATACATTTAAACCACATTTTAAGTATGCTTCTTCCCCTAAAGAAACCTGGAGAATGTTGTTTACCCCTCACAGAGGCACTATTAGCAACTATGTACAGTGGTACCTCGGGTTACAGACGCTTCAGGTTACAGAACTTTGCTACAGGATGAGAACAGAAATCGCACCATGGCAGCGCCACAGCAGCAGGAGTCCCCACTAAAGTGGTACCTCAGGTTCAGAACAGTTTCAGGTTAAAAACAGACCTCCAGAATGAATTAAGTTCTTAACCTGAGGTACCACTGTAGTTGCTATGGAGGTCAAAAGTGAGTTCCCAATGGCTTTGCAGTTCCGTTTGTTGCCAGGCTGATCCGGCTGTCAAACTGTGATCTCTGGACTCGAATGCACTCCTGCAGCAGGCTGCCTCAAATTTCTGTTCTCATCCTGAAGCAAAGTTGTTAACCCGAGGTACTATTTCTGAGTCTGTAACCTGAAGTGTCTGTACCCTGAAGCATCTGTAACCCAAGGTACCACTGTATGTACAGAAACTATGGAATTTGCCAGCACAGGATGTGGTGATGGCTACTAATTTAGATGGACACTGTGGGGAAAAAGGATGGTCTAATACAGAAGCCTTTGGCCTGATCCATAGGACTCTTTATATGTTCTCAATGCTTCCCACATGTTACTGTAAGTGTTGAAACAACATATTAAACCATCCCAAGGGCTAAACCCCATATAAAAGCTTAAAGCAGACTAAAACAGCAAAACACAGTTTTAGCTCACTCAAAGATTGGGCAAAAATGTTTCCAGCTGTGATCAAAAGGAAGCAAGGAAGGAACATTCCACGAGAGGAGAAATCCCTTCATTCATTAAGGGACCACCACAGAGAAAGTCTTGATCCATGTGGATGACAACCTAACATCCAGAATGCTGGAGCATATTGTCATTGATGTTTAGTCATTTAGTCGTGTTCGACTCTTTGTGACCCCATGGACCAGAGCATGCCAGGCTTCCACCGCCTCCCATGGTTCAGTCAGACTCATGCTGGTAGCTTCGAGAACACTGTCCAACCATCTTGTCCTCTGTCGACCCCTTCTCCTTGTGCCCTCAATCTTTCCCAACATCAGGGTCTTTTCTAGGGAGTCTTCTCTTCTCATGAGGTAGCCAAAGTATTGGAGCCTCAGCTTCAGGATCTGTCCTTCCAGTGAGCACTCAGGGCTCTTTCCTTAAGAATGGATAGGTTTGATATTCTTGCAGTCCATGGGACTCTCAAGAGTCTCCTCCAACTCCATAATTCAAAAGCATATAACAGAGCTTTTAACCTGATCTTAAATTTCTTTTTTTTCCCCTGAACCACACTGATTTCCTCCAGTAATGGTCGCGATATTTCTTTGTTGCATTTCGTATTATTTTCAGGTTATGAACTTACTGGTATAGAACATATCCCTAAAGGACCAGGGATTATTATTTATCATCATGGAGTTGCTCCTCTTGGCTATGCCTTATTTGCGGCTAGATATTTTTTAGAGACAGGGAGAGGGTGCTTTTCATTAATTCATCATATCGTGTATTGGATACCAGGTAAATTATTTAAATTTAAATCATGCTTTTTTACTTAAAATATGTAAAATATGACATAAAACAATGCTATAAGCTATGAAACAATGCTATAAAATATAAAACTGTACATCAGGAAAGCAGGTAAAAACAATTGATAAATAAAATAGCAGCAACAGGTGAAATAGTTTAGTTAGTGCAGATGAAGGTACTTTCGCACCAAGTCTTTGCTAGTAAAAGAGAATGATTGCAGGATGAATAATTATTTCCAATTCACAACTGAGTCAGCAGAAATGGTCTCCATGAAGAAATGCCATGCTTTTCTGTCTACATTCTTCCCCAGAGATCTAAAAACTGAGCAATCTGGATAATGTGTAATCTGATTCCTATGCTATGACTACAAGCTCTCATGTAATAATTGCTGTTCACTTTAATACCAGAACAGGACAAGGTGTAGCTTTGGGGTGTCTAAGTTGATGATTTTCTCAAGTACAAAGAGTTTTGCAAAGTTCTGTCATTAGTAAAGATGGGATATTCCTTACTGGAAAGAACAACGCAAAGTATGGGATTCTGCTTGGGAGCATCTGCACTAGCAAACCACCTGTGCAAAATCCTCTGTATTCAAACACCACTGGGTGGCAGCTGGGATGGGGTGGGAGCTACAGCTAAGGAAAAGGGCAGAAGCCCAAGTGAAGCCCCAAAGACATGTCCGTGGCTTTCATAGCTAGTCCAACCTATCACCAAATCTGCACACAGATCCCAGAAAACATGGCCCCACCCAAACACATAACCAATCAAGCACTCCCACACACAGCTTTTATGCCCCCATGTGACACTGCAATCAAGCACTTGTGGCACCCTTGCATAGTGTTCATGGTCCTCCACTGCCACTCCCCCCACATCATCTTCCTCTGCACGCACACAGCATCCACACCAGGAAACTATGACATCACAGAAAGGTCATTTAAAGGAAGGAAGGAAGGAAGGAAGGAAGGAAGGAAGGAAGGAGGCCAAAGAGGCCCAGTAGCACAGAGTGCTGTTTGGAGTTCTTCCACTAGGTTAATTGATATAACCTCCACCCATATATCTGTATACCAATCTCTGCTGGAGGTGGCAGTTTCCATCAGCATAGTCTCCTCAGTTCCATGTGTGTATCTCCTCCCCCCCCCCCTCTCCCGTGTGTGTGTCTACTGTATCCAAAAGCTCTGCACCCTAAAGGGATTGAAATTCCCCATGAAATCATAGTTGAAATGGATGGCAGAGAACTATGCTTGTGATCCATAATAGTGCAATATCTTTGGAATAATGGCACTTGTATTGTATCCACAGTATTTCCTAAATAAGTTTCACATAAAATGCATTCTTCTATTTGGAGCTTATTTTTTTCAGGGCTGCAGATGTTTTATTATGTGATCAGGTTGAAATCTTACAAGAAAGCTGAAATTGTGGAAATAATGAAGAAAGGCCATTTACTGGGCATTGCACCTGGTGGAGGTAGAGAAGCACTGTATAGTCACGATTACTGCATAATGTGGGGTAAACGCACAGGTTTTGCTCAGGCAGCTTTGGAGGCGAAAGTGGTGAGTGATCTTTGTGCAATCTGCATTGCCTTCACGATTATCCTAGATAAGATGTAATGTGTTGACATCCTTGATCCAGCATCCAAAAAAGCTGAGGATGGCAAATATCCTGTTTGGGGGTCAAATGATATCTGGAGTGCCACAGGTCTCCCCACCCCTGCTTTAAAACAAATCTACTGAAATTGGTGACATTTAAAAAGAAAACAAGCATTTTTCTTTTATCTTTCTTTTTTATAATTTTATTTTAAAAAATTGTTTTAATGTTTAAAATACTCATTTTACATCCTTAAGATATCAACGACTTCCTTTCTTCTCCTTTGATAGTTCATTTTACATATCATAAATCCCTGCATATTTTACAAAAACTATACTATTCAGTATTCCATTATTGAATCCAAACATATTACACTGCAGAATTTATCTTAATGCTGCCAGTCATCATCTATTTCAAGATCCTTCTCATAATATGTCTGAAGCACTCAGTCTTTGATATTTCTAGAAGAAGAAAAACACACCAAACAATCTCCTGGAAATGTTTTCTTCTTAGCATACGGGGATTTAAACCTGAAAGCATGATCAACAGCTTGATGTACCTCCTGCTTTTGAGTCTGAAGATTTGCAAGTGCCTCAATTATTTTATCCCTTATTGCTTCACCCGATTGCTGAGCAATAGATCTAAATCATAAAAGCATCTCTTTTTGCCTCAATTCAATTAAAGCCAAATTGTCTGCCAATAGTTCCTGAGATGCTATAGCTGCCGCCAGTTGAATCCGGGGGGGAGGAGTACAGTGGTGCCTCGCAAGACAAAATTAATCCGTTCCGCGAGTCTCTTCGTCTTGCAGTTTTTTCGTCTTGCGAAGCACGGCTATTAGCGGTTTAGTGGCTTAGCGGCTATTAACGGCTTAGCGGCTTTAAGAAAAAGGAAACAAACTCGCAAGAACTCGCAAGACTTTTCGTCTTGCGAAGCAAGCCCATAGGGAAATTCGTCTTGCGGAACGACTCAAAAAACGGAAAACTCTTTCGTCTAGCAAGTTTTTCGTATTGCGAGGCATTCGTCTTGCGGGGCACCACTGTATAAAAGTTTGAATGCTTTTTCTTTCAAAAGAAAGTTTTCAAAGTTCTTATCCTCCTGTCCCCTTCCTTTTATTTCCGATGGCAGACTTTCTTTGTTTCCTTCAATGCTTCAGCCATCTGGTTCCCATGCAGGATAGTCACCAATTCTAGAGAAGACTCCCCTTTTGTTCTCCTGGATGTTCGCCAAATTAATCCAAATGCTAAAGACACTTGAATAATAAATCCCTTTTTCCTTGGTTTTATTTTCTGGGAAATCTGCTAATCAAAAACTTGACCTGATTGAGCAAAACCAATGTGATTTTTGGATTCAGCGCATCAGATTCGTCCTGAATCAACTGAAAAAACGCAGACAACAAATTTGTTGTTGACCAGTGTAATAAATCCCTTTTTCCTTGGTTTTATTATCTGGAGCCCAGAGACCGCAGCTTGACAGCCGGGTCAGGCCAGCAGCAAATGGAACCTCAGACCCGTTGGGAACTCACTTTTGACCTCCACAGGAGCCCTCAGAGTCCTGGTCATCCCCAAGACCTTTTTTGGGTGCTCGTTGCCTACGAGCTGCCGCCAAACTCCAGAATTCAGCGGCTGGTTGGTTGCACCTGGCTTCCTTTCCCCCTCAGGGCAAACCAGGAAATTCTTTTTTCCCCTTCAATTCCTGAAACTCTGGAGGACAGCTTCTGAACTTTCTTCATCTGAGAGATTTGAATAGATGTGTCAGGAATTTTAAAGCCATTTACATTATCATTTATGAGTTGCTTCTCATCATAATCTCAGATGTGAAGCATTCTTCATAGTCCATAACAAAAATAAAGGCAGGATGGTTTGGACAAAATAATTATCCACTCCTCACCTTTCTTTTCATGTTTGTTTCATCTTTTATTTTTTTAGCCCATCATCCCTATTTTTACACAAAACAGTTGTGAAGCATACAGGACCATTGGAAAGACAAGTAAGTTAAATACCTTGGTTAACAAGAGATCTCTGGCAATATACATTTTAATACTATAGAATGATCTTTTAAAAAGAATATCTATTTACTAAGCACGAATAGATTTTATAGGGACATGGGTGGCGCTGTGGGTTAAACCACAGAGCCTAGGACTTGCCAATCAGAAGGTCGGTAGTTCGAATCCCCGTAATGGGGTGAGCTCCCGTTGCTCGGTCCCTGATCCTGCCAACCTAGCAATTCGAAAGCACGTCAAAGTGCAAGTAGATAAATAGTTACCGCTCCAGCGGGAAGGTAAACTACGTTTCCGTGCACTGCTCTGGTTCGCCAGAAGTGGCTTAGCCATGCTGGCCACATGTCCTGGAAGCTGTCTGCGGACAAACGCCGGCTCCCTCGGCCAATAAAGCGAGATGAGAGCCGCAATCCCAGAGTCGGTCACGACTGGACCTAATGGTCAGGGGTCCCTTTACTTTTACTTAATAGATTTTATTCCATGTCCACTTATCTGCAAAAGTTGTGCTGCCTCCCTCAGTACTTAGTCAACATGCCCTTGCTTAGTTTTCTATTAGATTTAACAGAAAACTATAATCGATAAATGTGGGAGCAACCCTAACATGGAGGGGAACTGAACAGGAAACATACCATATTCTGCAGCCTATTGTACACAACTTATGACTGATTGCAAAGAGCTGACAAGAGCTGACTGAATATCTTGTACAGTGGTACCTCAGGTTAAGTACTTAATTGGTTCCGGAAGTCTGTACTTAACCTGAAACGTTCTTAACCTGAAGCAGACTTTCCCATTGAAAGTAATGGAAAGTGGATTGATCCATTCCAGATGATGAAAAAACACCCCCTAAAACAGCAATTTAACACAAATTTTACTGTTTCACAAGACCATTGATCCATAAAATGAAGGCAATAATCAATGTACTGTACTATAAAATAAATAAGATGGTATTTTAGATGAAAAAAATTAAAATTTATTTCCAAACTCACTGTTTGGAGGGGGCTCAGGGTCCTTTTCCACAATCACAATCGGCTTGGCTTCTGGCATTCGTGGAGGCCTCAGAGAGCTCCTGCGGCTGGAGCCCAGTCGCAGAGCCTCTGCAGCCACCATGGATGTCGGGGCTTGGCTCCCGGCATTCGTGGAGCCGCTCTAGGCACCGTGGTTGTCGGGGCTTGGTTCCCCCCATTCGCAGAGCCGCTCTAGGCAGCGCAGATGTCAGGGCTTGGTTCCCTGCATTCGCGGAGGCCTCTGACAGCTCCGTAGGCCCCGCCGATGTCTGGGTTTGCCTCTGAGAGGCAAGTCCTCCGAGGGCTTGGACAACTTACTTCCAGGTTACAATCGTTCGTAACCCAAAAAAAGTAAGTTGAAGCGCTCGTAGCCCGAGGTAGCACTGTATCTCTTTTCCCAAGCACTCATATTATTTAAGTCTTCCTCTCTTACTATTTATTGCAATTGCTAAACACTGAGAATGTCAACTAATTTCAGATTTGATATGGTGTCGCTTTCCTTCAGAATCTTCTTCCATTTCATACACAGGGCTGACAACATGGCTGTATGAGAAAACTCGATGTATGGTGCTTCCCATTTACGGAGGGTTTCCAGTGAAATTGAGGACATTTATTGGAGAACCCATCCCATATGATCCAAATATAACAGCTGTAGAGCTGGCTGAAAGAGTAAGTTAACTCTAAACTTGGAAGTTTTAAAGCAGAATATTTCTTTTCCTCTTGGTTTCTCTCTCTTTCAGCTCTAAATCTTATTGTACATATTGATTTCTTCATTCTATATGACCTGATATAGGGTTCATTATATATACTTTTGTGCATTATGCCCATCACTCAATTTCCCCTCTCCTTAACTTGAGACTAATTAAATGGAAAAAAAACTATGTGGTACAAAGATAGATCTGCTCATGTAATGGGATTGCTTCTTTCCACTATACTAGGGTAGACTATACAAATAATCAAAAAATAGATCTCATTCTAATTGCTCCTGATGAAAATTTTGGTCAATTGCATAAAAAGTTGTTGAGCTGAGCTTCTTTGGGGCCATTGGTCAGAATGTTGAGGTTTTTTTTGGGGGGGGGGCGGTTGCCCTCTCCCCACCCCAACTGCCCACAGGCACAAAACAGAACCAGAGTCACTCACGTAGGAGCCTGAAACAGCGCACACACAAATTTACCCCCCCCAACTTGGATATTTCCTTAAAATGGAAAAAAGAAACCCCCCAGATGGCCCCAGAAGGACCTGTCTGGGATTTCCCAAACATATGGCAACCCTACACTATGTGCCCCAGAATCTGCCTGACAAGGTACCTCCAAGCCACCCTAGTGCTAATTTTTGAGGATATGGAGAGGGTTGAAGAGGAAGACAATTTATTGTACACGTTGATATGTGTTGCATGTACACGCTGATGTGTGTTTAAGAGATACAGCTTTGTTAAACGGTGCCATAATTCCTGACCAACTACCAAGCTATCAACTCTGAACCTGCAACACATTTGTAATTTGTTATTACTCGTGCATCAGCAATCTCCTAAATGAGATGCCATTTCACTGAAGACAAGGTCAAACACAGATACCATTTGTATGGTATTACATTGCATGACTTATTCTACCTGCTCCTGCAGGGGATGTTACACTTCCCCCCTTCCTCAAGGAAAACTTGGGAAGCTGAGTCCCAAAGGGAGGGGGCTAAGGGGAGGACCATGTAGGGTCCTGGTGGCTAATGGGAACGGGGTGGGAACATTGTTTAGTATGCCTGATCCTTCTCCAAGCACTTTCTGCTTGTTTTCTTGCTGCATCAAGTTTCAGGTTTTGATTGACTGTTTAAAGGGGCAGATAAGAAATTTCTTTCTGCAAGGGGTTATGCCTTGGTTGTCCTGAGGTTCGCTCCTTTTATCCTACATTGTAACAACCATGCAAGGTAACTACTGTGTACAAAGCAGCCCAAGGCACATATGTTTGATTGTTTCTCTGCCATTCTCATACAGTGCTCTTGGTAAACATAAAGAGAGTGAGCTGGATTCACTGAGAGATGAGCAGTTTCCTAGTGGGGGGTTCCTCACCCTGGCTGCTCTGGCCAAAACCTCCATGTTGAAGAAGCCACTTTTGAGGGTTGAGAGACAAGGACTCTCATGCAACACATCTCTGTGTACAAAGTCAGTTGTGTATCCCAGAAAGAAGTCACATATTGTGCCTCTGGTTCTGATCCCTTTAGCTTTTTCCTCACAGATATAAATAACTGTGAATACCTATTTTGCAATGTATTCCTCTAACACAATGTATTCCTCTGGTTTTCTTTCAACAGGCGAAGATTGCACTTGAAAATCTTCGGGATAAACACCAAAAAAGGCCAGGAAATATATTAAGAGCTCTTTCAGAACGATTTGATAAGCATTACAAAGCTAACTAGTCCATATAAAACAGTTGCAGTGTTTCTGACGAGGTGTCTGTAATAGGAAGCATTAATACTTATGTTATTAAAACTAAATTGATATACACAGAATTGTGCTGGATTGTATATGAAGTATTTGGAAGGGTCCCTAGCTCAGTAGCTCAGCACCTGCTGTGTGTGCAGAAGGTCCTACGTTTTTGAAGACGTACAAGTGCTTTCCTGCCCTATCCTGCTATACACCCAGTATTCCCCTTTTTGGGGAACTTGCACTAGTAGAGGCAGAATCAAACAGTATAACAGGAAGGCGAGTGTTTAACTAAACATGAAATAATGTTACATGTGAAAGAGTAATGTCTATAAATTACCTGTATTAAAACAGTGGCACTTCTTTTATGTTTATAAAAGGGTGCTCCAAGATTTGAGCCCTATAATGCAAATCCTTTTAAACCTATAGCAAGAAAAGTAGAGAGAGAAAAATACAGCTGGAATTGGTGAAAAAAGTGACTGATCTAACAAAAACAGCCAACTCAGCTATGAAGCTGGGTCTGGTACCTGCCCCGCAGTAGCACCGCCCACCATGTTGAACACCATCTTATCAGATGTCCTATAGATAAATAACTACACAAATTTCTGAAGACATCCCTGTATCTTACTCCTTTGACAAAAAAGAGGTGTCGGTGACCAGTCTATGGTTGTTGCACTCTGTTTAGGTCTAGATGGAGTGTAGTGATCAGGTGGGATTACTATGAGGAATTATAACAAATATAGAGTAAGCCATCTGTGTCAGCAATGAAAGCATTGCATTGTCTGGGTTTAAACTATTTTGCTATGATTCTTGATCAATCCACACCTCTGCATCCCTGTTCTATTTCTCTTTCTTCACCAGTCACCTACACTGCCAGTTGCTTCACCAGGCAGGCATCCTGGGCCATAAAGATAGTGGGCAAGCTTTTTTTGAAGGCCTTTCTGATATGTTAATCCCAGGATGTTAATCTTAGGGCCAGGAAACAGATCTCACACGAAGGTGATAATGATCGAAGGTGATAATGATCGCTGTCCTCCTGGCCATCCTTCTTATCATATATATTGCTTGTTTATCACCTCTGGGGTTGCCAAATGCTCTCCTTTGTAGTTGTTGTTTACCCCATGCCTAATTAGTTTTGGTAGTTTAACTTTCTCCCCACATGGATTTGTTGAAATGCTCAGAAGAAATCTGATTGGTTCTTACGAACACTCTGTAAAAAGTTCTTTTGTGAATAAAACAACCTGGGCCGAGGGGGCTGGAGACACAGACAGAGATTATTCTGCACACCCTTCCCACAGTCTTGCTGGTTCAAGCCTCTGTGTGTATTCTCATTAATCAGAGTTCAATCCTTCCTTTACTTTGGGAATGCCTCAAGTGGTGCCCCGTGTGAGGCTAAGCTAAAAAGAAACGTGTGAGGCCTGTAAAAAAAAAAAAAACCTCAGCGTGTGAGGCAAAGCAAAAGGAAACCTCAGCAAAAGGAAACCCCCAGGATTGGACTCCCCTCGGAGCTAGCAACCTGCTATCCCTTGGTTGCAGTGGATCATCTCCTGCAAAACGATTCCCAGACTTAGGATCTCATTCGCTCGGAACGAGCCCCAAAGACGTGCGTCTATACCCCTTCAGGTGAGATCATGGGAAGCAAGCTTTCACATGAGCAGGAAAAGCATAGGAATAATTTGTTATTTTTGCTAGCTCAGGCAGGGCATGATAAGCATCTAGCACCCTTTGTAGAAAAAATGTTGTTAGGGATTGCTAGATTGTGCCCCTGATTTCCAGAGGGGGGTACTTATGACATTAAGAAATGGAATGAGCTGGGAGATGCACTCCATAGACATCCTGAGGCATCTGTACAAGTTTTGCACACCTGGCATTTGTGTAGAGACGCAGTTGGAAAGCTCTCTAACGCTTTGCTCCAACCACCCGTTGTCTTTGTGAATGCTCCCACATTGTTGCAACCCCTAGCTGCTTTTAAAAATACTATAATATTGTTTCCCCCATCTCAGCCTCTAGATTTCAAGCCTCTCTCTGAGGTCATGCTAAAGGTACTTCCATTCCCAGTGGCACCTTCCTTTGCCAAAGATTTGCCTGGGTCGAATGTAAATTCCATGCCACCTTCTTTGTTGGACCAATGCCCGCAAGGGGCTCAGACCGCAGTGCAAAAATTGGTTATTCCAAATATGGCAGAAGGAAGCAGTGAAGGAAAAATAGCTGACACCTTACCATTATTATCAGTCTGTCCTGTTGTTCAGAATGCACAGGAACAGAGAGCCCGTGAATCATTGCCCTTCGCAGTTTTTAAACAATTGAAGCGAAGTGTGACAGAAAATGGCTTGCATGGCATTCTTGATGGGCTAAGAGGAGCCAGTACTTAAATTCCAAACCTTGAAGCCTCTGAAGTTTAAATGAAACAATTGGCTTATGAAAATGAAAATGCTGATTGCAAGACTGCTCTTAAAGCAAGTTATCAGAAGCCAGAAACAGATATTGCTCAAATGAGTAAGCCTTGCCAGAATATTGACACTGAGATTCACAAATCTGCCCTCCTAGCAGCAGCTAGAAACTACAAACATGAGTCTGACCAAACTGCGGGAGGCAGTGCAAGACAGGAGTGCCTGGCGTGCTCTGGTCCATGGGGTCACGAAGAGTCGGACACGACTAAACGACTAAACAACAACAACAAGCAGCAGCTTTGTCTCCTTCAGTTCATCCTGCTAAAGACAGGCAATGCCACAATGGATGGCCTTCCAGCCTGAGTTTAAATGGGATAACAAAGACTGTTGTGCCAGCTGATTGTCAGGATTTTACTGAAGCTAAATTAGCAGAGCCACCTATTGCTTCTAACACAGTTGCTTTTAACACACAGTCTCCTGTGACAGATCTGCGCCATGCCGCTAAGGGCAGTGCTGGTTTGAATCTAATGACAGCAGAACTTGCTAATTTCAGTTCCAGTGCCCTATGGTGGTTTATAAAATTAAGACATAGCATACAGGTCTGATTCCACCTCAGACAGTGAGACTTATTCTTCATCACCTGTTGCAGACTGTTTTTTCTCCTTTCCTCCCTCAACTTAAAATTCCTAATGAATTTACTTTACAGCAGTTGCAGAGTTTTGGGGTCAATTCATACGAGTGATTTTCCTTGATACAATGTTTTCACCTACAGGACTACTTTTTTCCCCAGACGCTGCTGACAGAATAGTGATTTTAAAGTGGCTACATTTGCCTAACACTGGATTTGATATTGCTGTTTGTTATTTGCTTTTTTTCTAAAGAGGAACACGAGTCCCTAATGAGTTCTTCTCTTTCCTATCAGTTTGCATTTACTGATTAACTTGGGATAGTTTATTTTAACCCTCCTAAAGATTCACGCCTAGTTTTAATTCAACAGGTACCCTGGAAATTGGTTTCTGTCCAAAAGCAGGTTCCTATTCAACATCTCTAGAGTGTTTTAACATATAAGGATTCTGAAAATAACTGGCATATTTTTTGCAGCTAATCAGGAAACTGACAGAGACCAGCCTACACTTTCACTGCATTTCGTGATTTTTGTGTGAAGTGGGATATCTTTTTAGCACATTTGGCTAATTCCTATCTTTCTCCTATGCAAGATTTTAATCTACTCTTTGTTTTTGACACTGAAAAATCTCTTGACAAATAGAATTGCGCCTTTCTATGCTGCTCATGTTTACTCTCACGGTTGCTCCCATACAGGATTCAAAGATATAATTTCAGAAGGAAATCAACATGCTGATTCTGCTCTGAAATCCTTCTGTCCATTATTTTCTAATGTACTTGATAGCCATGCATTTTTTCATCAGGGAATTATGCAGCTGATAACATAATTTTTTCATTCCTCTGACACAAGCTATATTCCTCTGACACAAGCTATATTGTTGATGGAGGTCCTTCCTGCGCATTAACTTCTGTTAACTTTACCTCAAATTAACTGTTTCCTGAAGTAAAAGGAAAAAGTCTGGAAGGGACTCAGCAGATTGGGAGATAACATCCCTCTCTGGAAGTTTGTGGTTTTTAATCTGCCTTTTAGTAGGTTCTAAGTGGTTTTAATGGATTTTGGTAGGTTTTAGCTCTTCTTCAATTGATTCATGAAGGGACTAGTGAAGATTGGAGACCTGTTTGTTTTTTGTTTTTCGGCTTTATTTGCCTTTTATATGTCTTTATTGCATCTATGACTGAATTGCAGACAGAGAACTTCATGACACAGCATTTTTGTGGATAAGGAAGGTCAGCTACTTTATAAATCCTCATAAATCTTGAGAACCTGGTGATAAAGCATTGTGGTGGTGGGGGGAGTGAAGAGTAATGGTCTTTACAAGACTCCAAAAAAGAAAATTAGAACAAACTAACCATGTCAAACAAATTAAACAAGGCAAGGCTATCAAATTATTTCTCCCCTGTTGATCAAACCCCTTAATGCAGGAAAGTACTACTACTCTGTCACAACGAATACCTCTCCCCTCAAAAATAGAGTAAAACAGACCACCATATGTGTATGTGATTATTGCTCTAAATTAAAGAGAATTAAAGAGAGAGGTCCAATGGAAAAGCTTTTCCTGATGCAGCGCTAGGATTTAATATTGTAAACAGAACATGTTATCAAGGTTTACGTATTGCAGGATACCTTGCAAGCACATCTTGACCCCATAACTTACATTTAATTAAAAAGGGCCACGACGTCCCTGAAGCAGCCTCCACAAGCCCTCCCTCTTTTTCACAATGCTTTGTTTCCTCATACAGATGGCACACCCTCCAGAGTCTCTTTAAACCACCACATAAAGGGTCAAGTCTCCATAGGGGTGAAAATTAGCCAACGAAAAAGTGCACCAGACAAGCCTTCTGCTGCTCCCAGAGAGGTGACTGAAGTCAAGGCAATTTAGGCTTACCAGGAATGTAAGTAAACGTTTTTGTTCATAGAATCATAAAATGTAGAGTTGGAAGGAGCTCCAAGGGTCATCTAGTTATCCCAACAAAGTCTCTCAGCCAATTTGAAACCATACTGGACCCTGCTTCGTTTGCAAATGTGCTAGAACCTAAATAAAAAATACATAGCAAACTGAGGTTCTGTCCCCGCCCCATGGTAGAAAGTACCCGATATATTTCTTTTTTACAAAAACCGGCAGGCTCCTGCTTAAGTACGTAGGCGCAAACAGCTCGAGGCAGCCTCACCTCCGACCGCAGACTCGTCCGCAAGACTGCGAAGCTCCTTTTAACACCAGCGCGACTCTCCCTAGCAGACGCTTCGAGCTTGAGGCTACCTTCACCGACAACCTGCTGCGAACAGCAGCAGCCGAGCCCCTCGGAAGGAAGCGCCGGTGAGGATCTCTGGCGGCCGATACCCATTTCCTCGTGTCATTCTTCTTTTTCTTCTTCTTCTCCCCTTCCGCCCTCCGCTAGCGACGGACGAGGTAACCGCAGAGGTGAGGCAGAAGGGCGCAGGGAGCTCCCGGGTCCCCCTGCGAAGCGCCCACGTGAGGAGCTGAGGACGTCCCGTGTGAAGGAAGCTCGGCGCGCAGAAGAGCCTGAGAGGAGGCGAGGCTAGGGGAAAGCACGCGAGCGGAGCAGGGCGGGAGAGCGGTTGATGGGGCGGGGGGAGGCGAGGGAATGGTGGAGCTGCTGTGGCTGTGGAGCTGAGCAACTCTGAGAGAGCTGCTGCGTCACTCAATCGCCCGCCCCCAACACACACAACTAGGGGACCTCCAGGTGTTTGGGACCCTGGCGTCTGTCAACTTCTACCCAACCCTCATTCCTTTTGCCAAGCCCTCAGGAGCACTCAGCCTTCTAGCACCGCCTTCGATCTTCCTTATTCTCCCATGTAGCGCTTTTTCCTATTGTGAAGGGGAGATCCACTTCAGGGCTCCCCCAGAATGCCCCATTGGGGGACTTCTGCTGGGTGGTGCTGAAGAGCCCACCAGAGGCACCTGGCCCACCCACGTGCTCTGAGGACAGAAAATGGAACTCTGTGCTACTTGGGTGCTGCTGGCTTCACTCTGAAGCTAGGAGGACAAGTGGGGGGGGGGGGACTTTTCTATCCTATCTAGCCCATTGCAAAGAGGAACTACACTGTTAAGTCTCCAGCCCTGAACTTAAGACATAGTGGGCACCTGCACCCAGGGGGTGCCACATGCTGGGGGAAGGCAGGCACATGTGCCAGAGGAGCGTTTACCTGGGAGTAAGCTTCCTTTTGCACAGTAGCACTTGCTCTTGAGTAAATATGCAGAAGGCAGCACTGTGAATATGTATAGGATTAAAATGATTTTGGATATGAGGTCCAAGCTATGCTTCTAGGCAGAAGAAATTTACTGGGTTACCATTCAGTACCTGCTCCATGGTGATAGTTACAACATCCTGGCACATTTGCTCACAGTATTGTGTGCCTGCTGCACGTCCCCTCCTTAATCAGCTGGACTCTACATATTGTTCTACCATCTATGTTGCAGAGAACTAGTGTTCACAGCCTCAGGCGAGACATGTGATGTAGATTGGCTGGTGTAGTTCTTGGGCAAGATAATTTGATTGTATTGCTAGTATCTCTAGAACAGGAGGAATATTTAACAGCTCACAACTGGTTTTTCTGGAATGAAGAGATGCTTCAAGTTTTTTTTTGAGGAGACTGCAGTTTGTGGTAGAAAGGGTTTCACATTGTTTTATTCTTTTTCTTTAAAAAAACCCAGGACATTATTAGTGTGAATAAATGCTACATACAACTATGACATATTCTACATGCCTTACGTATCTGATGGAAGAATGGATGTTTCTTGAATATCTCCCATATGTGATCATCTGTTCAGTAGTGCTGGTGTTTATCAACATCCTGTTATTTTTTACAATTCCTGCATGTGTGCTGCTTCTTTTTTACCTTTCTTCTTTGGTCATCTTCATCTATGAGAGGACACATAAACTAAAAGAAGCTTATTCCAGTAAAGCATGGGATGGTGCACGACTAATTATAACATTCATGTGGGATAGACTTGGAAGATATTTGAATGGTAAGCATGTTTCATCTTCATCTTCTGATTTGTATGTTGCCTTTCCCTAATTAAAACCTTGCTCAAGGCAACTTACAACATGAGAATATTTACCATAATTACAAACATAACCAAACTAGTTATCAACGTTTAGCACTGCTCAGCCCTTGCCACCAGGCAAGCGCTCATGTGCAGGGCAGGGGTGAGGTGAAGGAGGGTCAAGAGTATTGTCCGCGTTCTCTTGCAGCCAGGTGTTGCGTGCTGGGTGGGAAAGGGGCGCAGAGAGTGCCCTTCACCCTCTGCTCCCCAGACTTTGCCACCGCTGTGTTGGCACTCACACAATGGGCAGGGGCAGGGCATGGATAGTGTGTCATTTGAGGGTTCACAACCCCCCAAATTGTGGTCTCGGGGCAATGGCCCCCTTGGCACCTCACACTACACCACTGGAATCTACTATAGTTCAGTTACCCATTCAGAGTTACTTAATTTGAAATAACAACCCTTTTGCACTTTGCATTCCAAACAGGTTACGAACTACATGGCATAGAAAACCTACCAGATGGACCAGGCCTTATAATATTTTACCATGGAGCAATTCCTATAGATTATGGTTACTTTTTATCCAAACTTTTTCTTCTGAAGCGCCGAAGTTGCTATACAGTAGCTGATCGTTTTGTTTTCAAACTTCCAGGTAATGTTCTTTGTTAATTTAAAACTGATTTCAGGTAATGTGTGTAATACTAAAATATACCCCATTTCCCCCAAATGGTGTTAGGAAGCTTCAGCCTTTTGCAGCATCAGTTTCCTAGTGAGGAGCGGTTAATGGAGACACAGGTTAGTAGGTTGCTAACTACTAGACATCAAAAGTTTTCTCTGCTCGTTTCAGGAAGCATTGCCTAGTCCTCAGTGGTCATGAAAAAGCATCTTATATCATTAAAGAAGCGAACAGAGGGAGTTAGAATCTGCTGGATGAGGGCAATGGCCCATCTACTCCAGCATCCTGTTCTCACAGTGGCCAGTCAGGTGCCTAAGAGAAGATCCAAGCTTGTGCAGGATCACTCTCCCCACTTGTGATTTCCAGAAACTGGCAAGATTTTATCTATTATCAAAATGGCAAAATCTATAAATTTCTTTCTGCTTAGCATCAGAGGTAATGCTGTTTACACTGGCTAGATAAGTCCTTCATTAGATTAAGCAGTTTTAATGCCTAGCATTAAATATCTGAAGCACAAGATTCAGTGTTGTGAGTATAGGGGTTTAGCCTGCTTGATGCCTGAGTCCCTTCTAATTCCCGGGGTCCTAGATCCAGCAAGGGTTAAAATGAAGGATTCCATTGTTGACGAGCTTTTTGACAAGTTAATGGCCCTTAGTGTGGCAAGGGAAATTGCTCTATGCCAGAGAGCAAATTGGTGGGCCCTTGGCTAATGGAAAACAAGCCTTTAATGAAAGGTTCTATGCCAGGTCGCCAGGTCATGTGACTGAGTGGACTGGGCTTAAGATCCAGCCTAAGTTCCCCGCTCCCCATCCCACCACATCCTCAGAGCACCCTTTTTGGGGTGACTTTCAAAAGCCTTCGCTCAGTCAGTCTCAGTTCAGCCAGGATGAGCAAGTTATGCTGGCATGTCTTCAGCTGAGCCAGGTTTGGGGCTGTTTATTTGTTTATGTCTTCTTGTTTATATTTTATAGGTTTAAAAAACTTAAGTGCTGTAATGTGGCTTTTACCTGGTACACAGCAAGAGTGTGTAAATGTTCTAAAAAATGGTCATCTGCTGGCAATTTCACCAGGGGGAGTTCGAGAAGCACTATTTAGTGATAAATCATACAAACTTATATGGAAAAATCGGAAAGGGTTTGCTCAAGTGGCTATAGATGCCAAAGTGGTAAGTACTGTGCATATATGATTATACATTTGGACACTTCTGAATGCATATATGTTATCAAACAAAAGAAGAAGCTAAACAGCTAGAAGACATGGTTTTTTAACATTAAAATATTGTTAATCAATAATCTAAAATTATAATTTTCATGTGCATGGGATTCATTTAATATAACTAAGATCCATGCTGTAAAATGAAGTAATAGCGATCTACCAAACAATTATATTTAAACTGTTACCTGTGGTTATGCCTGTTATCTGCAGAGAAGATCCAAGGTGCCTAAGTATCACTCTGTAACTGATTGCAGGGAAATTCAGAGCTCGAGGCCACTGTCCTTCTAAAGCAACTTGATTATTAAGGGGATCAGGATTATTAAGGGGATCAGGTCCTTCCATTTGCATTAATTCTCATTTCTCGGTCTATAAGATCCACCTTGTGAAGATAAATCTCCAGTCTCTAAAATAATCTTTTGGGGAGTTCTCCCATCTAAATAACACATAAATTAATGATTGCTGTATGCAGGCACTACTATTGTGACCTCTGTTTTCTTCAGAACCAAAGGAAGACTACAAGGCACTAGTTAAATTTCAAACTTCAGCTCTGAATATCTTTATTGACTTGATTAAACCTTCTGAGTAAGTGATATGCTTTTTAGCAAGGCAACTTAAAATATTAGAACCTATGTACATTTTATAGTTAATATAGTACAGAGAAACTGTGGCCCTCCGGTTGTTTAGTTGAACTCTTAACTTCTACAAGCCCCACCCTGCGTGGTCAGAGGTCAGGGTGGATGGGAGTTGCAGACCATCAACATATGGAAGGCCACATCTTCCTGGTCCTACACACAGCTGTTCTGTACATTTCAGAGTTAAATAGTGGCACACTAGAAATTCAAATTAAATCCAGACAACATATGGAAAATTAAGCATCTTAAAGAAAAGTATATTTCTGCTTCAAGAAGTGCTTTGAGCAGTGAGAAATAACTGATTAAAACATACCCATTTGGAATACTGTAAAAAGGTATGGTATAATCCTGCAGAAGTCCAGCCGTTTGGAATCCCATTCCAGTGCAGGAGGGGGGGGGGAAATGGTAAAACATTTTAAATGAAAACAATGGGTCTTAATTGCATTTTATTGTCTTCTGCTCTTGAAAGTGCTTCACACAGGAAGTGCTAATAATGACTGAATTAGAAAATTACAACTACCCAATAGACAAAGATCATCATATTTTTAAAGGATATTTCCTGTATTTCCCTTCTCCCTCCTCGGGGAAAACCCCCCAAGAACCGCACACATGCTCCACACGGCTCTTTAAAGGGAGCACTGAGTAGAGCCTCCCGCCTGCATTCGCTCCATAAGACGCACACACATTTCCCCTTACTTTTTAGAAAGGGACAAGTGTGTCTTATAGAGCGAAAAATACGGTACAGTGGTACCTCGGGTTACATAGGCTTCAGGTTACAGACTCCGCTAACCCAGAAATATTACCTCGGGTTAAGAACTTTGCTTCAGGATGAGAACAGAGATCGAGCTTCCGGGGGCGTGGCAGCTGCAGGAAGCCCCATAAGCTAAAGTGGTGCTTCAGGTCAAGAATAGTTTCAGGTTAAGAATGGACCTCCGGAACGAATTAAGTACTTAACCTGAGGTACCACTGTATTTATAAACAGCAAAGATCCCCTGTGCTGCAAACAGAACAATCTGACAATCCAAAAGCAATACAATAGGCTAATAATATTATTACAACACTTTTATATCACTACTGAATTGTATCTTAATTTACAATCAGATAGCATACAATATATACATAGTGACACCAACTAATGTAAGTTAAGAAAATGTCCCAAAGTAAGGGATTTTTTGGCTTGTATAACAGCACAAAGAATCACTCAAGCTTGAGGCAACATGCCTTCCAAGGTAAGTGTAAAGTCAGGCAAAGTACAACATATGCAGTGTTCTGCAGGGAATTTGTTGAAGGATGTTGGTGCTCCAAAAACAGCAGTCAGATTGTCACATATCTATGACAAATGACAAATGGTTACATACAATGTCTACCTTAGGAACACGCATTACCTGACCAAAAGAGCCCAGGCTCCCCACCCACATGAAGAGGGCGGGAGATCATTCCTGCTCCTTTATCTAGTTTAGCAAAGCAAGTTTCATGTGATTAGCAAGTTTCGCAACCTCTTGGCCAACCTTTGCAGAACGAGGGAACTTGCAACATGCCATATCATGTCTTTGAGCCTCAATGTGCAGTTTATAGAAGCTTTAGAAGGGGAAGAAGAATAAAAAAGAGAAGGGAAAGTAGAACTTTTGGTGTGGAAAGTAAAACAAGACTCTGAAAAGGGTCAATAAGTTGAGCTTAAATCCTGACAAGACAGAAGCACTGTGGGTGAGCCATTCCTGTGTTTGGGAGAGAGACTGGTTGTGTTTTGGATAGGGTTGCAGTTCTGCTGTATATTCTGGGGGGTACTTCAAGATCCAGCTAGGGTAGGAGTGATTTTTATCCACTTCTGTTGGTCTGTGACGGTTCCTGAATTGGGATAGCTTGATTTCCTCCGCATTGTGTTTTTTTGCATAGCGCACACGCATGCACACATTATTATTCACAATATATTGCCAGGTCAAATATTATGAAACCAATATAATGATATGGACTTCAAACAGGTTTGGGACGATAGGTCACACAGCCCTAGTACCAAGGTATCTTCAATGGCTTACTATCATCATATGAAGCCCTAAACAACACGGGATCGGTTTACTTTAAAGATCACCTTATTTCTTATACCACAGCCAACCTTTGCAATCAGTCACTGAGGTACATGTGACCATGTCACTACCTTGCACAAGGAATTATGCATTTAAATTAGTGGCACAAGGGTTATGGAACTCTATCAAATGAAATCAAGCTAACATTGTCTGTAATGAGTTTTAGGTGAGTATATTTCAAGAAATGAGAATTCCAGTTGCTGATTTGGCCAGGTATCTAGTTAGAGAATCCTCGTCAGGATCCTCTAGTGCAGAGGTTTTCAACCTTTTTGAGTCCACGGCTCCCTTGACTAACTACATTCTTTCTGTGGCACCCCTGCGGGGCCCAGGAGCCCAGTTATGTCACCCCTTGCCTACAGAGCTGGCAGCCTCTGACCCTTTTCAAACACCCTCCCTTGTGGAGTGTTCCCTCAGCCTCCTCTCCACTCTTCTTGGAAGTCCTCTGGCCAGCTACTGCTACTCCCCTGGTCTTTGAGCTGCCCCTCCCTGCCACAAAGAGAGGTGCCACCTCGTACTGCCCCACAGGGGCCTGGGACTTGTCTGTCCATTCCCAACAGCAAGGGCTGGTGGACTGGCTGGCTGGGCTCCCTCATCCACTTGCATGCTTACTCCAAGGCCGCCTCAGCTCCTAGCAATCAGCACCCCCTGACCAGCCCCAGAGGCACACCATTTGCCTGTGCAGCCAGGGCTGCTGCAACAAACAGCTGTGCAAGCCTTGGGGAGGCAGAGATGCAAGAGGGCATCAGAGGAGGGAGAGAAGGAAAGAGGGACAGAGAGGACCGTCTCACCTGTGGCACCCCGACCCCCATTCAAGGCAACCTAGGGTACCATGCCACCCTGGTTGAAAACCACTGATCTAGTGAAAAGAGAAACAGCTAATACAATGTGAACCTGAGACAAATAGAGCATGAGAGCAATAGCATTCCTCTGTTGGCCTTAGCATCAGGAATTTAAAGGTAGACTTTCTCAGAACAAGGAAACTTGATCTATCTATCTGGGCTGATAGGGGTCTTAGATGGAGGTTTGGCTGGAGGTTTGGCTTGGATGGAGGTTTAGAAAGATATTTTGGAGCCAAGGTAGACTGTAAGAGTGGTTTTCCAGCTGGGTGGGAACTTACAGAATTCCTTTCTGGTAGCATCAGCTACCTGTGTGTGTATTTATTCTCAAGATAAAGACTGAACTTTAAAGATGCTAACATAAGCTATCATCTTTTATCTCCTCCCTTAGCCCATCATTCCAATGCATACACAAAATGTTCGGGAAGGATTTAGGATCTTTGGACGAACAAGTAAGGCATGCAGATATTTAGCTTGTACTTTTAAAATGTTGTGTTCTCCAGCCTGCAGCTCAGTGCCTGCTTCAAAAGACTTGCATAGCACTTCCTTACACATGAAAATAAATCCTGTTCATTAAACAGAGTGGGGAAGCTTTTGCTAAAGAGTTTGTTGGAGCAGCAAGCTCACATGCATGCTAGGAGCTTCATGGTGGGTACTAATGTAGACTTCTTGTTTTAACTTAAAATCTTTATAAACTATTCCTTCTCCTTAAGTACTGGGAGGGGGGCAGTCATCACATCTTGGCTATGGGCAGAGTCAATTGGTCAGGATAACACAGGCAGGGCTAGGAAGCTTTTCCAACCAGCCCTGGACCTCACTGTTGAGCTCACCAGAAGAAGATAACAGCCAGTGTTTTCTATTCGCTTCCCTTTAATTCGAAGGTGTTCAGTGCAGAAACATTCTTCTCAGGAAAGAGAATAAGCAGAATATACTGCATGGCTCCACCACTTTCTCCTCACAGCTGAGAAAGGTGTTTTCTTGGGGCACAAGCCAAGTGCTCAAGTGGCTTTCTGCCTCCTTCTGCCAGCCCACACTTGCAGGGAACAAGCCAGCCTCAATACAAAGTGGCCAGTAGGTTCTCTTTCCCTCCTTTGTCCCAAGTAGGGAATGAATGAACCGCTGAGTAAGGGAGCCAGCTGGTTGGCCATCTTCTGCATTACCTCAGCAGCCACAAAATCCTCATCTCATAGCACCTAGCACCCATGGATGCACAGAGAGCAGAGGAAATTTGTGGGTAATTCCCTTAAAAAGTTGGGAGGGCGCTCTCTTGTTTTACACCTTTATTTTTAAACTAAAAACTATGAAAAGTAACAAAGTTGGCTTCTGCCTGCTTTACCTCATTACCTGAAAGAGGCAGAGCCCAAACACTTTGGAGAAAGATAGCTCATTCTCTCTCCTTCTGAAAAAGCAAATTCCCTTTTACCTTATGTGATATGGGACTGGAATGTGGCAAGAGCTAAATAGTAGTACTGCTATTGATCTCAGCGGAATATAGCTTTGTATAGTTTAGTATCAATTAAAGCTCTAGCTAAAACCTTTATAGCAGGGGTCAGAAAACCTTTTCTGCAGGGGGCTTGTCCCCTGTCCCTCTGACCTTGTGGGGGGCTGGACTATATTTTGAAAAATAATAATGAATGAATTCCTATGCCCCACAAATAACCCAGAGATGCATTTTAAATAAAAGGACACATTCTACTCATATAAAAACACACTGATTCCCAGACCGTCTGCCAGTTGGATTTAGGTGATTGGGCCGGATCCCGCCCCCGGGCCTTAGTTTGCCTGCCCATGCTTTATAGCTTTTTGAGCTTAAACATACATGATTTGAATGTACAAAAGTATTAAAGATGTGTATAAACCTGTGCCTTTGGAATAGGATTGATAAGATTCAGATTAAAAATGAATGTACGTATGGATATCCCAAAAACACTGAATTCAGAAAATGGTATCAGGCATGCAGAACCCTTCACATATGTACAGTGCTGCATATTTACCAACAGATGATGTTTTCATTTCTGAAGAGCTACTTTCTTGATCTGCAATGGAAGCTGTAAACCTTAATTAGAAGTCTTTCTGGGTGCAGGCACAGCAGTGAATTCAAATCCACAAGGACTCCCTCAGTAACTTCCAACAGGATGCTTTTGTGTGCTCGTTGAAGTAAACAGCAAAACCCTTGTAATCAGAGTACATCAATATATGTATCCCAGCAGTGAAGCAATGGACTGATCCTAGTGAAAAGAATTTTTAGATTAAAAAAAATGATTTTCCTTATTTTTTTTCTCCAACATAAAGGGCACTCACATTTTTTTAACAGAAAGAAAACTGATATCTTGCTTGTTTCTTTTTTGCCCTCTGAATTTTAAAAAGGATTCACTAAGTGGTGTTTTGAATCTCTTCGGGTGCCTTTTCTTCCTCCATATGGTGGATTTCCAGTCAAATTTCGTACATATATTGGTAAACCCATTCCATATGATCCAAATATAACAGCTCCAGAGTTAGCAACAAAGGTATGTTTTCTGCTAAACCAATATAAAACACCAGCAATACTGTTTCATTATAAATGTGCACTCAAAATATTCCTATTTAAGAGAAATGAGTTGTTAGCTTTAATAGCTGGTAATACATTTACTGGGACATGGGTGGCGCTGTGGGTAAAACCTCAGTGCCTAGGACTTGCCAATCGTATGGTCGGCGGTTCGAATCCCCATGGTAGGGTGAGCTCCCGTCTTTCGGTCCCAGCTCCTGCCCACCTAGCAGTTCGAAAGCACCCCTAAGTACAAGTAGATAAATAGGTACCGCTTTATAGCGGGAAGGTAAACGGCGTTTCTGTGTGCTGCGCTGGTGCTGGCTCGCCAGAGCAGCTTCGTCACGCTGGCCACGTGACCCGGAAGTGTCTCCGGACAGCGCTGGCCCCCGGCCTCTTAAGTGAGATGGGCGCACAACCCTAGAGTCTGTCAAGACTGGCCCGTATGGGCAGGGGTACCTTTACCTTTAATACATTTACTAAGCCCTCTATTAAAACAGTTTGAAAAGAGAAAGCGTTTTTCTAAAAACATGTAGGCTGCAATGCAGTATTGTCACCTTTAGAACTATATTGCTAAGCCATTTGGAGGTTAGAACATTATTAAACATAGGCTCAAGTCCTAGAATTCTAGTTTTATTTGTACATGACTATTGTAGCCTTTTATTTGTTTGAAAATAATATCTATATTTGTCTGAACAGAGAGAATCTGTCACCAGGTTTATGTCAGGAGTGGGTAGAAAATTGAAACTGACCATGATCTGTCACCTGGGCATCTAGTACCTAGTGCTGGTTGCTATGATTTTCTTGCAAGGAAAGTTGGTCTGATCAAGCAAGGCATTTATTTTGTTCTTGATGAACAGTGTGTGTGTGTGTGTGTGTGTGTGTGTGTGTGTGTGTATGTGTGTGTATGGTGACTTGACAAAGATTAGGTTGACCCTCATTTTTAGCTCCTGAGTATGCATACGTTATTTGCAAATCAAAATGTGTTGAACTTTCAAATACTAATTGATTAGAGAAACTTGAGATGGTGTTTTTTAAATAAATAAAAAAAGATAGTGTTATTGTTTTACATAGCATTAGTTCAATGTGGCTTATTCTACTCAGTTCCTATGACACTGGACAGTATATGATACAATATTGATGTTCATGTTTAATAGCCTGTAATAAGGTTATCAGTTAGGCATGTTACTTGACTACAATTGCCATAATCTCTACTCACTGGCTAAACTGGCTGGTGCTGAGAGTTGCAAACTGGCTGGTGCTAAGAGTTGCAACTTCTGGAGGGCATTGGATTCCCCTGAATTAGGGTGAGGCCAGATCTTAGTCGTCATCCCCATGAGCTGAAGGAGTTCAAATGAGGGATCATTGTTTGTATATAGATTTGTAGACTTCATATGCATTTCACTATAATTTTTCAGGTGGATTAATTTACATGCCCATGGAGCTGTAGTAGTAAGATGCATAACTTCCCCCTCTTTTCTTAATTTTCAGAGCAAGGCAGCACTCCAGGCATTAATTCAAAGACACCAGCAAATTCCTGGAAACATCTATGATGCTTTAATGGAAAGATTTCACACAAAAAAGAAAAAACCCTGAAATGAATTATTAGTAAATTTCAGCAGTTTTTTCTCTAATCAAATATATAAACTTTGTCTCAAATAACTTCAGCAATTCCTCCACATTAACATTGAGTATAAATGATCTGCAAAAGGACGTTATGTACTGAAAACAGAGATGATTTATGTACTTTTGTAACCCAATAAAATATTTAATAAAAATATTTTTTGGGGAAAAAATCAGTCTGTGTCCACACGAAGTCTCTCTTCTGTGACCATATATCAAAATAATATTTCATAGTTCTTTTCTTGTTATGATTTCATTAATGTGCACCCAGTTCCATATCTTCCATTTCCTATTGTGTTTACTGTGGTTTTCCATCCTGATTTTTTTAAAGCCCTTCCATTTACACTTCTTCCATTCTTTTTCCACAAAAATTGCCAGTCTTGAGGTAACACCTGGCCAGAGTTTTAGACTTAAATATATAAAATTTTGTATTTTCATGATTCAGTTATCCATTTTTCATTTCCATGAAAGGGTTTGTGTACCTAGGGTTTGTGAGGATGTGTGTTCTAAAGAAGTGTGTGTGTGTGTGTGTGTGTGTGTGTGTGTGCGCGCGCGCGCGCGCAAGAATGTCATTTTATGCCTTATGCTTTTAAAAGCAACCCTTAGCAGGAGGGATATGTGTGGAGGGGTGGGTTTGCAAGTCTAAAAAACATGAGCCCTGATGGATTAAAAAAATGAAGCCCTTCTAGTACAGGATCCTTTATTCACAGATGCCCAGGGGAAGCCAGCATGCAGATGAGATGCATGTGTATATAAAGCTGTCTTAAGAGAATACTGAGGCCATGGCCAGAGTTAGACATGCTGGGTAGGAGGCACGGTACCTGTGCTTTTGAGTGTGAGCTTATTGGTTGCCAGCCATGGTGGTTGCCACCAATCAAATCACCTGACATGCAACAGCCCAAATGCTATTGCATATTGGCAGTGGCAGGAGGGAGCCTGGATGCTTCTCTGGCTTGCACCCGAGCAGGAGAAGTACTGGGGCTCCCTATATCTGGGGGTGGGGTGGGGTTGGAGCCCTTTAACAGAGCCCCCACCCTGCGGACTAGTGCAAACCATTGGCAGGGTGGGGGGTTCACTAAAACTGCTAGTTTAAGGCACGGGCAGCTGTGTTCTCCTCAGCTGAGCAGTTTAAAGAAGTGGAGGGAGAAACAAGCTGTATCAGTGCCTCGCCGATGCAGCTTGTTTCTCACTCTGCAGTAGTATGGGGGCAGAGTGTGGTGGCAGCTTCACGCAGCGGTATATCACTGGTGAAACTGCCGCTGCTCCTTAGTCCCTCTGGTACCAGTGCCACTGGAGGGAGTCAAGTACGTTGGAGGTTTCACACATGATATATTGCCGAGTAAAGCCGCGATCATGGTCTGCTCCCATGCCGGTCCTGGGCAATGCATCAATACATTGCTCAGGCCTATGTCATGCAAAAGGCAGCCTGTGTGGATGTTTTTTCTTGTTTTCTGTGGAAAGCTATGTAGATACATTTTGGGGTGGGAGGAAACAGATATACGGCAGAATCCTAATAAATTCAAAAGTTGGTTCTTATCGGGTAATCAACAATGATAAAAACCTCACTCCAAATAAGTACTGTATTTGACTAATTACAGTGGTGCCTCACAAGACGAAAATAATCCATTCCGTGAGTCTCTTCGTCTAGCGGTTTTTCCGTCTTGCGAAGCAACCCTATTAGCGGCTTAGCGCTATTAGCGGTTTAGCAGCTATTAAAGGCTTAGCGGCTAAAAGGCTATTAGCGCCTTAGCGGCTTAGAGAAAGGGGGGGAAAGCGAAAAAAATTGCAAGACTTGCAAGACGTTTTCGTCTTGCGAAGCAAGCCCATAGGGAAATTCGTCTTGCGAAGCAACTCAAAAACGGAAAACCCTTTCGTCTAGCGGGTTTTTCGTCTTGCGAGACATTCGTCTTGCGGGGCACCACTGTAATCTCTTTAAGACAGTGATGAAACCTGGGCACAGAAGGATTAAATAAGTTGCTGTTGTTACTACTACTACTACCACCAACATTACAAAATTCCAGCTGTTTTCTACACAATCTTCACCAATACTTTTTCAAGCCCTGACCAGGCCTTCACCTATGTCTTGAAGGTGCAAGATCCCTCAGCCAGCAGAACCACATGCTACAAAGTTTTGCTAAAATGTATCATCTCAGATTAAGTAGGAAATAGCATGTTTGAATACTCATATAAATAGCCTTCTGCATATAGAACACTGGCAAGTTAGGGACACAATTGTTTGTTTGTTTATTCAGTTGTAGTGGAGCAATGGAGACAAGTTTTTCCTACTGTCTGGGCAAAAAAAATTCCTTCCAGTAGCACCTTAAAGACCAACTAAGTTAGTTCTTGGTATGAGCTTTCGTGTGCATGCACACTTCTTCAGATACACGAAGTGTGCATGCACACGAAAGCTCATACCAAGAACTAACTTAGTTGGTCTTTAAGGTGCTACTGGAAGGAATTTTTTTTTGTTTTGACTATGGCAGACCAACACGGCTACCTATCTGCTACTGTCTGGGGATAGGCATTTTGTGGTAATATCACAAATTTTATGGTCTGCTTTTTAGTATACCTAAAATCCTTTGCTTATTAGGGGCCACCCCACATTTTCTTCAAAAAATTGCTTTGCACAGGTAACTACTATAGAGTTATCAAAATTTTCAAAAGTAGGGGGTCCGTGGCTTGGCTTTTGAAAAATAGGAGGTCCTCAGTAATTAGCTAGTTGGGAACCACTGCACTGAACTGTAGCAGTTCAAAGCTGAACATCTAGCCAGAGGCAGATTTAGGGGAACACAACTGGTTCATGAAGCCTCAAGGGCACCACAGTGGGCACCACAGCTATGAAGTACAGTAACTGGGAAGTAAGAGGCACGGGGAGGTGGATTTTGGCTTTGCACAAGGCGCCGCTTGAATCTGAGATCCCCATGGTATGCCACTGATCTAGACCCAGAATGTAACAATACTGTACTTGAGGAACAAGCATTTCCTAATCCTTAATTCTCCTCCTATGGGAGATCGTGATTCAGCATGGCCCCAACTTGTTTGTTCTAATAACAATCCAGGATGTTCATGATTGTCCAAATACACCTATGCAAAATAAACACACTGACTTCATACATCATACCCAGTGCCAGATTTACGTATAAGCTAAACAAGCTATAGCTTAGGGCCCCACTCTCTTGGGGGCCCCCAAAAAATTTGAAGGGAAAAAAACCTTGGATGTACATTTCCAAAATATAAGATAAAAAACAAATAAAATAAAACCTACATACAGTTAGAGCTTAATAATTATTTCACTATTAATATACTTCTTCTTAATTGTATTTCACTATTAATATGCTTCTTCTTAATTGTATTTCAGTTCAACAATTACTTTGATAAAATACATATTTTGTTATGTGCAAATGGCTTTAGATATCTGTTAGGTCCATAAATTACCATATAGCATACATTCAACACAATAAACAGTGACAATTTGTTGTTGACAATGGACAGCTGGACATATAAAGGGCCCCATTACCTTCAGTAGCTTAGGGCCTCATCAAACCTAAATCCAGCCCTAGTCATACAAACTGACTTCAATTTACCTCTTTTCCTATGTTGCAGTTATCTCCATGTAGGCACAGAATCAGTGGCCCTAAGTGACAGATGTCCTGCAAAAAGCTATACATAGAACTCTGTTCATCTGCTTCATCTAATGTTCTGGGGGTATTCCTAACACCACCACCACTGCCTTTCTGTTAATTTCAGGGAGAAGAGAGGAGGGATAATTCTATTGCACAGATAGAATGCCTGAAAGAGCACAGTACTGTATTGAATTCCACCCTCTATCTTTTCATTAGATGGAGCAGATAAATCACCACAAGGTGGAGTTCTAAGTACAGCTTTGTTTCCAGAAGGCCAGTGAAGAAACAGACGTGTGAGGACCACTGTGTGGCAAACTTGCTACATGGAAAACAGTCTATATAAGAAGTAGTTTGCAAAATGCGTAATGTGCACAAGCCTTGCTGTGAGTACACAGTGCAAAATGCATGCATGTATGATTGTTGCATCTAACAATGTACAATGGGATGAGTGTTCAGACCCCTGGGCTCTCACTTGTGGGGTGCCTCAGGGTTCTGTCCTCTCCCCCATGCTTTTTAATATCTATATGAAGCCGCTGGGAGAGATCATCAGGGGGTTTGGGCTGGGTGTTCATCAGTATGCAGATGACACCCAGCTCTACCTCTCCTTTAAATCAGAACCAGTGAAGGCGGTGAAGGTCCTGTGTGACTGCCTGGAGGCAGTCGGAGGATGGATGGCGACTAACAGATTGAGGTTGAATCCTGACAAGAAAGAAGTACTGTTTTGGGGGGACAGGGGGCGGGCGGGTGTGGGGGATTCCCTGGTCCTGAATGGGGTAACTGTGCCCCTGAAGGACCAGGTGCACAGCCTGGGAGTCATTTTGGACTCACAGCTGTGCATGGAGGCGCAGGTTAATTCTGTGTCCAGGGCAGCAGTCTACCAGCTCCACCCTAAGACCCTACCTGCCCGCGGACTGTCTCGCCAGAGTGGTGCATGCTCTAGTTATCTCCCGCTTGGACTACTGCAACGCGCTCTACGTGGGGCTACCTTTGGAGGTGACCCGGAAACTGCAATTAATCCAGAATGCGGCAGTCAGACTGGTGACTGGGAGTGGCCGCCGGGACCACATAACACCGGTTCTGAGAGATCTGCATTGGCTCCCAGTACGTTTCCGAGCACAATTCAAAGTGTTGGTGCTGACCTTTAAAGCCCTAAACGGCCTCGGTCCTGTATACCTGAAGGAGCGTCTCCACCCCCATAGTTCAGCCCGGACACTGAGATCCAGCGCCAAGGGCCTTCTGGCGGTTCCCTAATTGCAAGAAGTGAGGTTACAAGGAACCAGACAGAGGGCCTTCTCGATAGTGGCGCCCGCCCTGTGGAACACCCTCCCTTCAGATGTGAAGTAAATAAGCAGCTATCCTATCTTTAAAAGACATCTGAAGGCAGCCCTGTTCAGGGAAGTTTTTAATATTTAACGCTGTACTGTTTTTAACACTTGGTTGGGAGCCACCCAGAGTGGCTGGGGAAACTCAGCCAGATGAATTCAGGTATAAATATGTCTACAAACATAACATGAAGGCTGGCAACATTAACCCCCCTGTGTAGGAAACCCTTGCAGATGACTGCAGTGCCTGGAGAGAAGGAGACAGCCAAGTCATGTATTCACAGCTGTGACCAGAGGAGAAATTACTACTGAGAGGAACGCAGATAGAATAAATGCTATGGTGCATCTGTAACAGCAAAGCAAGACACCTTCATCTTCCCCAGCTGCAATAAAACATATCTCTCCTACAGCCACAGCAGGTACTATATATCTCCAACAGTTTGACTTTACCCCTGAAGACACACTCTTTCCCTGTCTCTCGAGACAGACTGGTGCCAACAATAGTCTTAAAAGGTAAAGGTAAAGTACCCCTGACAGTTAAGTCCAGTCACAGACGACTCTGGGGTTGTGGCACTCATCTTGCTTTACAAGCAGAGGGAGCCGACATTTGTCTGCAGACAATTTTTCTGGGTCATGTGGCCAGCATGATTAAGCCACTTCTGGTGCAACGGATCACCAAAACCAGAGCAGTGCATGGAAATGCCGTTTACCTTCCCACCAGAGCAGTACCCATTTATCTACTTGCACTTTTTGGCGTGCTTTCGAACTGCTAGGTTGGCAGGAGCTGGGACCGAGCTACAGGAGCTCACCCCGTAGCGGGGATTCGAACTGCTGACCTTCCGATCAGCAAGCCCAAGAGGCTCAGTGGTTTAGACCACAGCACCATAGTCTTACCTGAATTCAATTTCATTTGGTTTGCTACAATCCACTCTTCAACTTTGTCCAGACACTAAGCAATTTACAATACTGATAAATCAGAAAATAAATATTTGAGAGCGACAAATTAATTCCAACCCCTGCTGAATGCCATCTAAAGGGGGCTGGAATGGGTAAAAGTGTCCCTCTGACAGTTGAGAGCAAGGATATTACATCTGCAGGCATTGATCTCTTGGTGGCAGTAGAGGCCAAGACAATGCGTTCCATGGGTGTGCTGCGGTCAGATCCAAACCCTTCTCAGATGTTCAGGTTCCTTACTTTTTAAGAATTTTAAGCAAATATTTTTAGGAACCATCCTTTTTTGGAATTGTGGTTTTAAATTGTTTTCCGTGCTTTGCATTTTTAAAGTGCCCTGGAACTTTAAAGATCCATCGCATCCTGGTCACTGTCTCTTCGAGCTTCTGCCGTCGGGATGGAGATACAGGACGATGAAGACAAAAACGAGCCGTCTTAAGAACAGCTTCTTCTCCAGAGCGATCTCGGCCCTGAATGGGAAGCCTGGACTTTGAAAATCATCTAATCTTCCTTGCTGTACTATACTGCAGTGTTTCCCAACCTTTTTTGGGCAAAGGCACACTTCTTTCATGAAAAAAATCTCGAGGCACACCACCATTAGAAAATGTTAAAAAATTTAACTCTGTGCCTATATTGACTTTATAAAAAGTACAGTGGTGCCTCGCAAGACGAAATTAATTCGTTCCGCAAGTCTCTTCGTCTTGCGAGTTTTTCGTCTTGCGATGCACGGTTTCCCATAGGAATGCATTGAAAATCAATTAATGCGTTCCTAGGGAAACCGCCTTCAGACCAGGTCCGGGGACAGTCTGTCCCCCGACCTCTTCTGAAGGCTGGGGGGGGGGGGCAAGGGCTTTTCTTCCCACTGCCAGCCTTCAGAAGGCTGTTCTGAAGGCTGGCGGTGGGAAGAAAAGCCCTTCTTCCCACCTCCCGCCCCGCAAGCTCCGGGGACAGGAGGGCTTTGCTGCCGACTGCCAGCATTTTAAAAGCCCCTGCTGTCCCGGGGCGATTTTAAAATGCTGGCGGGCGGGAGAGAAGTCTCCGCTGCCCCGAGGAGATTTTAAAATGCTGGGGGTCGGCAGCGAACGCTTCGCTCCCGCCCCCCAGCATTTTAAGATCGCCCGGGGCAGCGGAGAAGTCTCCGCTGTCCCGGGAAGGCAGGCGGGGGGAGCAAAGACTTTTGCCCCCGCCTGCCTCCAGAAGAGGTCCAGGACCTCGTTCCGATGCCCGGCGGCGGGGGGAGAGGTTCCCGCCCCACTGCCCGGCATCGGGACATCGTTCTGATGCCCGGCGGCGGGGTGCGAGGTTCCCGCCCCACTGCCCCGCTTCGGAGCAGCGTTCCGAAGCGGGGCGGCTGGGGCAGGTGTTCCCGCCCCCCGCCCCGCTTCGGAGCAGCGTTCCGAAGCGGGGCAGCTGGGGCAGGTGTTCCCGCCCCCCCGCCCCGCTTCGGAGCAGCGTTCCGAAGCGGGGCGGCTGGGGCAGGTGTTCCCGCCCCCCCGCCCCGCTTCGGAGCACCGGGAGAAGCGATCTCCCTGCAGCCCCTTGCTTCAAAAGAGGTCCGGGGGCAGCGGGGAAGAAGCACTGCGCTTCCCGCTGCCCCCGGACCTCTTTTGAAGCAAGGGGCTGCGGGGAGATCGCTTCTCCCCGCAAAGCCTTGCTTCAAAAGAGGTCCCGGGGCAGCGCGAAGCGCTTCCCGCTGTCCCCGGACCTCTTTTGAAGCAAGGGGCGGTGGGGAGAAGCGATCTCGGGCGCCGCGGCGCGCAGGCACACTGCTCGCTCCTCTTTCCGCGCAGGCGCCTTCTCTCGCTCTTTCGCCTCCTTTTCTTTCTCTCTCGATGGTCCGCCTACAAAGGAGCGAGGGAGGCGCCCGCCATGTTTGGATTTGCATCCAGCAGGAGATGCCGCCGCCGCCCCGCCTCTCCCGCCTCCCTTCCACGGCACACCAGGCAAGGTCTCACGGCACACCAGTGTGCCGCGGAACACCGGTTGGGAAACACTGCTATACTGTATTGTTTTAATTAGTGTTTTTATGGAGCAGTCAAGTAATTTCGTTGTCCCCGAGAGGGGGCAATGACAATAAAGATATTATTATTATTATTATTATTATTATTATTATTATTATTACTTCAGGGTGAACGGCGGGCAACAAATTACATTGTTAACAATAATGATAATAAGGGGATTTATGCATTTGCCTTGGCAGCGTTGTTTTAGATTTCCCTTTTCCCTTTTTAGATTAGTACTAAATAAGATGTGAGCTACAACAGCCTCTGCAGCTGCCTTTCTTGTTTGGAAGCAGCCATACGACGTCCTCCCTTCCCTCTGGGCAAGACGGGAGATTGGCGTTTGTTTTTTTTAAAGGCTTCCGACGCGCAGCCGCAAACCCTCTATCCAGTCGCCGTTACGCGCCCCTCTGCCCTTTCTTTTCTCTATGGCGCATTTCCCGGAAGCCGCCTCCTCTGACTTGTTCAGGCACCTGTCCGCCTACTCAATGGGTCCGGGTGGAGCAATGGCCCTAAGCTGAGCGAAGAGCACGCTGTCCTCATTTGGTGCGTCCTCGCTCGGGACAATGGGATAGCGGTGAAGTTCTATCTGCCAGGAGTGGCCGCTTGCCATACCGCCCCTTTGGGGGCGGCAGGAGAGGAAGAAAAGGCCGAGCTTTGTCGCCGAGTGAAGCGTCTCTGCAGCTGCCGCCGCCGCCGCCTCATCCTCCCTCTCCGAGACAGGTGAGGCCCGTCTTCCCTTCCTCCTCGTTAGGATGCAACAAGGTGTCTCTTCGGGCGGGGAAGAGAGTTGACAGAGGGAGGGCAGCCATTCCTGGCTCCTTTCTCGCCTTCCCCTCCACCCCCTTTACATGGGCAGCCTTTTCTGTTGTTTTTCTCCCCAACTTCTCTCAGGACTTCCCATCTCCGTACCGGTTTTGGCGCTCTCTCACTGATTCTGACTTGAGTCCTTGCATTGTGGCGCGGGCGCCGTTAATATTTCCTGTGCTTTACGAATGTTGCAGGGATTCTGCAATTCTTACAACACCATGTCAGGTAGATATTGCAGGTGTGCAGCTGGGAAAGCGCGGCTCCCATTTGCTGGAAGCCACCCAGAGAATTTATAGGAGAGACAAGATTGGAGCTGGTCTTTCCTGATTTGTAACTGTTTATCAATTCAGCTATCGGTCATCAATTTGCAGAAGTGTTTCCCTGTGCACTGAGTTGCTGTTGTGTGTGCACTTGAGCATTTGTTTTTAAATGTTTTGTGGGAGTGCCTTTTTTGTGGGATATTCACTTGTCTGCTTGCTCTTTATTGCTGAAAGAAAGACTTTGAACCATGATGAGTGCCCCCCCCCCCAAGCACCAATAGCTCTTTTTGAAAAACAGGTGGTTATTTCATCAAAAAGACATTTGTGGCCCCATCTCTGTCAGGTACACAGATCTAGTCAATGTATCCCAGTAAACCCATGTGAATTAAACGAATGAAGATGATCACTGAAGCCTTTTTAAAACGGAGCAGGTTTCCATCATAGAACTCAGTTTGCTGCTCTTGTCTTTGTCACTGCAGAGGATGATGCTGGGACACAGCAAGAGAACCCAAGAAAGCCATACATAAATTGTTGTTGTTGTTTATTAGATATATATATACTTCCCTTCATCAAAAGATCTCAGGGAGGTTCACAAGATAAAGTCTGGAACAAAGTCCCTCCTGTACAAAGAAAGCTATCTTAGATGGGCTTTGGATTTTACAACATTGAAAGCCTGTTTTCTACTATTGTAAAAGTGCTACATGGGAGATAAGAATCTGTTGCCATACGTTGCACTTCATAGACTTTAAGAAGCAGAGGGTAGACAAGTATTACAGGTTCCCTCGTTGCTTCACTCCCAAACTTGATTGTTGTGTTTACTTGGCAATGACAGCAGTCTGTATTCAACTTAAGAGTACAGTATTCTGGTCTTTAGTGAAAATTGTCTGGAAATTCAAACTGACAGTTCCAAACACTTCTTTATAATATACTATACAGATCTTTATATACTTTAAAAAACTTGTTTTGTTTTCTTTTTAAACAGAATATGATAGGCCGAAATGAATCCTGTGGTGCAGAGCAGATGCCCATGTCTTACTTGACTTGCCTGCTTTACATACTGGAAGGATGGACTGGAGTCGAACACTTGGACGAATATCTGAGTTACCTGGTCTACCTCACATGGCTCTTTGCACCATTGCTTGTAGCATTTTTACTTCCTGCACTCATCCTCATTCTTGTATATGTCAGCATTTTTATTCTTCATATTTACAAGTTACGGACACACCTAAAAGAGGTTTATTCAAATGATTTTTGGGATGGTGCAAGACTAGCAGTGTTAACTTTGTGGTATGTTCATGGAAGAATATGGAATGGTAAGTACATTTTTCTTATGTAGATGATATAAGCTAAATAGGCTTCAAGTATAAGGATACAAAATCCTATACTTGTTTTCAGAAGAACTTTCCCAAGCATTTTTTTCAGTAGCACTGCATAAACTACTTTGTTATTACAGTTTCAGAGTATTTTTTATTCCACTTCCTAATCAATCACATTCCTATATTCAGAATGTGTATGCATTGTAAAAAAAATTGTTTGATTAAAGAGGAATTATTCCACTGTAGAAGGTAGCTTTATATTTTACATTCACGTATGTTTGAGGGAGGCAAATGATAATAAGGTTTATGTTAAAGGAGCTCTTTCTGAGTTGTTCGTTGCTAACTAGTTGCACCATATATTTCCCAACCTCACTGGAGTGCAAGGTGGACTTTCTGGAGATCGTAAAAAGAAGCAAAAAAACAAAATCATTTTGATTTTGCACCATCTATTACCCAGATGTGTGTTTGTGCACACACCTCTTTGATGAGGAATGCATGGTGTGTGCATAGGAATGCATAGGCCTTTTCCTACAGGAAAGTGGAATTCTGTTGTGATTCATTCCTTTTAAGCAAGAACTGCACCAGTCTAAGAGGGTACATGAGATTCTCAAGACAATATAACAATAAACTCTTTAGCTTGTTCACTATAAATCTTGGACTACAAGGCTTTTTAGACAAGCTTCTTGTTAGGGAGAAGTCTTGTAGAATAGACAATAATGGGGATGCATCAGTGGTTTCCTTCCTTCTTCCCAGCTGCCAGAAATCAAGGTGTTCCTGTGAACTTTCAAAGAAAACAGGAACTTCACGTAATGAACTCTGTCTACTTTTCTTCTGCTTCAGACTACCTTAACTATCGTTTCCCAGTCTGGTATGTCATACTTATTGTCTGTTACTTTCCTGTGCTGTACAGACACTAATATTTAGCAACTGTATTCAGGTGACGTAGTTTGTCCTTGAAAGACAGATTTAGTCTGAGTGAATATTTAAATATATTTTGAATTTATATGCCCAATGATGTGAGGTTAATTTTTTTAAATAAGTAAATCGGATTTTTTACAAAAGGTTCTAAAAGATACCTGAAAGTCAATAATGAAACAATTAAAGGCTTTCTAGGCATGGTTGCTAGACTTCTTCCATTCTTTTTGCTTGAATAATGTATGCTAATTGTAGCAAGTATATTTTAGAAGAAAATGAATAGCATGAGATTGCCTCTGAGTCTGACTAATGGAATTGGTGGCAAAGTATAGTCAGAAGTCTCTTTGCTTGAAAAACTACATGATGACCAGGAAAACCAGTTACGTTGTTTCAAGCCTGCAATACTATGTCTACTCATTCCCATTCAAGTCCCATTCAATTCAGTGGGGCTTTACTCCTAGACAAATGGGGTTCCAACCTCAGTCAGTATTTCTGCTCCTTCCCCTGCAAATGATAATGAATAGCTTCACACTTATTTCTGTTCAAAACCTAAGCAGCCTAATTAATCCTTCAAATATCCCATAGCTCAGGGGAGGACAGACTTCAGGCTTGTGGGATTTACATTTTTTTCTATTAAAACCCGAAGATCTATTAACCAGAGCCAGGTGCAAACAGACACAAGTACTTAGAATTAATAAATTCTGAACCCAGTGACTTTGAGCATCAGAACAAAACTGAACTCTTCAGTCCCTCCACACATTGATGCATCACTTTCTGCTTCATTTCAGCACTATACAGTAATGTGGGTGTGGGAGTCATTGCTAAACAATTGGGGATTTGGGAATCCTTGCCAATCTACTTAAATTCCCCAGAAATCTGCTGGTAGATTTTGCTCCACAGTGTCCATCAATGTCCTAGCCTAGCCTAACCTGTCATATGGAGGGAAATAGTTAAATAAAGGAAAGTATGCAATTAGGGCAGGAAAGAGGAACCTGTGGCCCTCCAGCTGTGGTTGTACTTGCAACTTCTCTAAGCCCCAGCCAGCATGGGCTGTGGGTGTGAATCATGGGGGTTGTAGTTAACATTTGAAGAGCCTGAGCTTTTCTGTCCATGACATAGGCCATGATATAGAAATCTTCTGTATTTCTGTTCAAGCCAGCAAAACCTCTTAGCCACAAACGCTGTGACCCAAATTCTAAAAAGTTGGTTATTCAGGATTAGAGTGGCAAACTGCAAGAACCACCCACATGTGTTGCCTCTTGATTCACAGGAATCTTTGATTGTCCTTGAATCTTCCTGCCACAATTGACATACTCTCCTGCCACACCAGTGTGGCAAGCCACACCGTTTGAGAACCACTGACTTAAACCATCGGTCTAATAAGGCACATATATATGCTTTTGCCAATATATGTCATTCTCTTCCCCCATCCCAAGCTTCACTCTTTCCAGAGGAAAGAGTACAGAAAAACTAGTGGGGAAGATGGAAGAATGGCTGTGGAAAGTCCAACAAGTTCAGCAAGTGTGTAATTATAGCAATTATCCACATTCATTTAGGGAAGTGGGGAGAAGCCCTCTTTATGGGAAAAGGTATTTTACAACTTTTAAGAATTAGAATGAAAATAATTAATGGACTGAGTAAAGGTAAAGGGACCCCTGACCATTAGGTCCAGTTGTGACTGACTCTGGGGTTGCGGTGCTCACCTCGCTTTATTGGCTGAGGGAGCTGGCGTACAGCTTCCGGATCATGTGGCCAGCATGTCTAAGCCGCTTCTGGCGAACCAGAGCAGCGCACGGAAACACCGTTTACCTTCCCACTGGAGCGGTACCTATTTATCTACTTGCACTTTGATGTGCTTTTGAACTGCTAGGTGGGCAGGAGCAGGGGCCGAGTAACAGGAGCTCATCCTGTCACAGGGATTCGAACCACCGACCTGATAGGCAAATCCTAGGCTCTGTGGTTTAACCCACAGCGCCACCCGCGTCCCTGTAATGGACTGATATATACAAATATTAAGTTGTGTATTATGAGGCAAATGCTGTAACAAATTCAGTCTGCTTCTGTTCTTAACCTGATAGTCCCCAGTAAATGGCTGGCATAGGACAAAGGTAGCTAATCACTTTAAACCCAAGGAATGCATTCAGTTTTGACCAACCTGCTTGAGGGTTTGATGCCAGAGAAGAGAAAAAGAAATTCATGTTGACCTGCATGCACTGCACTGCACTGCACTGCACTTGTTCACCAATGAATCTCTGTCTCTGGCACACACCACAATCATGCACATACAGGGATCCTTTCTTTTTCTTCCCCTGTGCAACTCTTCATTAAATCTACAGGTGACAGCACCCTTTGTCTTTATCCTCAGTGCAACTTAATGGCAACAGCAATCTCTCTATTAACTTGACTGGAGAAGGGAAAAGGCCCTTGGTGGGCCATGTGAGGCTGTCTTGTGGGTCTGATCTGGTCCATAGTTCATAGATTCGTCACCACTGCCACAGGCTACAATAGTATACCTTAACACAACTTACTGTCAGTGTACCATAAGAGCAGTGCTAGGAAATATTTGTTGTGCTAGATGCTTACATGTTTTATGCTGGTGCTTAGCAATGTGAAATATTATTTTGCCGAATATGACCACCTCTTTTATTTATGTATCTCTATGGTCTCCCTTATTCCTGAGTTCAGATCTTTGTAGTTGTATACAACCTAGATAGCATCAGTTTTATAGACCCTTATTCATCTCCCTTTTCACCTGACCACTGATACTGTGTTAGTGGCACAGGTTCATGAACCTGAAAGTCAATAGGAACAACAATTAGGACATGCAACAAAAAGTTGCAGTGTATCCTTGCCCCCCCCCCCCAATAACAGGGTTGTTCTCTCTGGGCGCTATAAGGTGTAAGTGCTTAAGCAAGCCAGTTCAAGCGCTTAAGCAAGCCTGTCATTTCATATGAAGCTAACTTTGGTAACAGGTTGTGCTTCTCTGGCAATTCATTATCCAAATTTAAAAAGCATACTTAGTTTTTAATACAGCACAGGACCAACTGTTGTAAAGTAGTTGTACAATACCCACTGGATGAAGCAGAGCCTTTAGCAAAGTGTAATGGAAGAGTGGTTTGGCCAGGATTCTTCAGGAAAACTTGGAAAGGAATGGGGTTGAGACAGCTACCCAAGGCAGATCCCAGAATAAAATGACATTGCCAAACCAAAAGTGAAAAACTAGGTTTAGAAAACCCGAATTTACAGTGGGTGGGCATGATGTAACCACAAGTTTTTGATGTTGAAAATTATTGCAAAGACATGTTCTTTCTTGACAAAGAATGAAATTTATGATATTTTATTGCTTGTAATGAAAATTTTATGTATTTTGGACATCATGGGGGGAAATGGCTACTGGGTAGCCATTTCGTACAACTTTCCTACAATCCATAGCTGTAATAGAAAAAAATTAATGAAACAAAGTTGTATATCTTAAAAATTAAAATAATATTGGTTATTATAGGTTCTTTTTGAAAGTGCAGACTTGTTTTAATTTTGGGATATTTGAATTTGAAGTTATTACAGCTATGGATTTTCTAAACCTAGTTTTTCCACCCAAAAATCTAGGCTACAAGTGTGTTTATTTTTTAAAAAATAGGCATTTATAAAATCTTTTGAGTGCTGGTGTATTTTTTTCTTAAATCGTCATCATTTTATTGAGCTCTGTGTAAAATTTCAATCTGATCCTTGTTTATGGAGAAGAAGAAGAAATGTACACAAGGGTATCTTGTGCTGAGGGTCTCAAAAGGGACAGACAATGCAGATTTAACAAAACTTCGAAGTACTATAAAATTAAAACCGTTTGAGATGGAGGGAAAAATTTAAGCGGGTTTCAAATTTCATCAACATCCGAGATGGAGGGTGACATGACCTCATTGAAATGACATGGAATAACCCTTTCCTTAAACTCAGGTTGATGACGGTTCTTGGATATTCTTAAGCATTTCTATTTGGCTAAATAGTCAGGTGTTCCCATGAATTTATCTTTACCTGTCTTGCAGCCCAGGGCTGGTCCAGCCATTAAGCAGAGTGAGACTGCTGCCTCAGGCAGCAGAAGCCCCCAAGGCTGTGTCCTTATGGGCACCCCTTCTGCCCCACTGCCTCCACCGCTGCCATTTACACTGATTTCCAGCGAGATTTTTTCTTCAAATTGGCACCATTGCTGGAGGCTCCAGGATGGCACTTCCTGTTTCTCCTTAAGCGAGTAAAATGGCACACTCCACCCCTGTTGCAACCTACCTATTTGATGAAACATAATTATAATTAGATTATGAAACAATGAACTGAAGGTTGGGAAGTTCCCCTTTTCAGATCTTGCCTCAGGTGACTTGGTAAACAATTTTGAGTATAGCACAATAAGCAGAGAAAAAATTCTAAATATTTTACCCTACCTTGCCTTAACCTGAAATGATTTTATTCCATTCTTTCTAAAGGAGCACAGACCTGTACACTATATTTAAAAACTTATAAATGATCAACATGGAAAGGCAGTGAAATAGCAGAACTACTAAATTCCATAGCCCGTTTATGGCCCAAATCCCCAGGTGAACATTTAAAAAATTGGTATCTGAATAGTGACAGTGTGGGGGACAACCACATTTCCTTTGGGAGGGAGTTCCATGTTCAGGGTGCTGCCACTGAGAAGGCCACTGCCTTAGACCACTACCAATAAGCCAGGCCACTAGTTGGATCTTGGAACACAGGCCTGTAGGTATTGGGAGAGCACTCATTTAAGTACTTTGATCCTAAGTCATCTGGGGCTTTGTACACCAGTACCAACACATTAAAATAGGCCCAGTAGCATGCAGTCAGCCAGTGCAGAGTTCTGAGGATTGGAATCACTTGAATCCCATCCGGCTGCCCCTTTTAGGAGCCTGGCAACCACATTTTGCACTAACTGCATCTTCCAGACTATAGTTAAGAGTAGCCCCACATAGAGTGCATTGCAGTAACAAGTCATGAGGTTATCGGAGCGTGGATTGCTGAGACCTGCTGTCCAAGTCCATGAATTGCTATAGCTGGTGAGGAGTAACTATTCCCACTGAGGCTACTTGTACTTCCAGTGACAGCTTTGAAATCTTGGAGAGCTCCCAAACCATGTACCTTTTTTCAGGTACAGTGCAACCCCATTCAGAACTGTCTCTCCAATTCTTGGACTTGGAAACTCTAAATGTGAGCAGGTGGTTCTTAAAGATTAGCGTCTACAGCTCCAGGTCCTCTTTGCAACAGCAACAACAAAGGTGGTTATTCCCCCACTTTGCAGGTGTTTTCAAGAAGAGGGTGTGCCCATGAAGTAGTCAGTGAAATCTTTTGAGTCAAATGGGACAGATTCCTTATCAACAGAAGAATTCCTTTTGAAGGTAGTGTAATGTTGTAAGCGGATTTTCTCCACAGATTTTCATATATGTGCTTTCATGGGGTGGAGCCAATTGTATTGGAATGATCCGATATGTTTTCAATTGCCCACTCTACTTGCAGAAAATGTTTCTCAGGAGCAAGGCAGAGATGGAATGAGATTCTTAATATTTGATAATGGAACAGCAGCAATGATCTGAAAAGGACAAAAGCCATTGCAATTTTGGCAGGACACTATAATTCCTCTACAGAACAGGAATGTTTTCTTTGGAGATGGACTTTATTGATACTGACTGCATTTATCAAAGAGTGCACAAGTATGTTGAAGAGTAACTAAACAAGATTATGAGATTTAGCATATGCTGGTGGAGAAACTGAGATGAACCCCCGATGGTTACCTTTGTGCCCCAAGGTAACCATATAACCCAGATTAGAAGCTCTTACTATTTTTCATTGACAGAAGCTAGTCTAATACAAGATATCATTTTTAAGAGCAATTCAACTTCTGTCTAAAGTAACAAAAGAGAAGTCAGCAGTTACCTAACTGGCAGACAAGTCAGTCATTTATGAGGGCATTAAAAAGTAGTTCAAAAGAGGCTTTCTTTCCAGGAAAGTACTCAATCCTTCATATTGAATGTCCAGTTGTGATGTGGCATTTGCTTGCCTGTCATTTGCCACTGTAGTTCTGGTGCTTCTTTGAGTAAGCTTTTGCAATGCAAAGTTCATATCAAATGTTAACCTTCCCTTCTCTTCTTAACAGGTTATGAGGTGCACGGCCTAGAAAAAATACCTGATGGACCAGCCCTATTTATTTTTTATCACGGAGCAACACCTATAGACTTTTTCTATTTCGTTTCTGTTCTTCTTACTAAGAAGAAAAAATTCATCCATGTAGTTGCTGATCACTTCGTCTTTTCATTACCAGGTAAAAACTGTGAAATGTGATTATGATGCTTGTAGATCAGTTAAGAGTACTAACTGGACATCTGAAGACACGTGTTATGGACAGGGTTTATTTGTTTGTGTACACAGGTGCATTCATACATAAATTCAGTGAGCAAATATGCAGTTTGTAGAGTTTTAGAACAACTCAAAATGCAGAAATGAACACTGGCTGTGTTTGTATGTAGTTTTGTTTCTCTCCCCCCCCCCCCCACATTTATATCCTACCTTTCTTCCACCATGGAGCCCAAGATGGTATACAAATGATTCCCAGGCAGTTCTGCATTGAGATTCTGACCAGGCCTTGGCCCTGCTTACCTGTAGCAATGTGGTAGCTCCATGTGACTTCAGATCGCAGACCTGGGATCCATAGCTTACCATGACACATGAACACACTCACTGAGAATGTTCTTAAATTGTGGCTTCTGCATTGCAGATTTGAAATTTGACTTACTTTATTATGATTTGCTTACTGGACTGAGTTCTGTCTTCAGTGGTGAAAATCGGTAACAATGATCTGAAAAGGGATTGACTGTACCTTTTCTAGTTGTAGCCCTTTGAAGATGGAAACAGTATCTTTCATGACTTTTAAAAATATATCCTATATTAAAAACTAAATAACCATTCCTGAGGAACGGTTAGAAAATAAGGTGTTTCTTATTCACAGTTGCAGCTCCATACAGATGTAACACTTAACAATGGTTAGCATTTGCCATAGTTGTTTCCTTTACCCTTTGCTAAAATTCCCAAATGTGCCATGAAATATATCTTGCTGTGCTAAGCCATTACCCTTCGGTGAGAGTGGTGTAGAAAGACACTGTTAAACTAAATAAAATTTAATGTGACCAAATGGAAAGGTCACTTGCCAAATTATTAATTGTACCGAGAATTCTGTCTGATCACACCAAACTCCATGAAGCTTTTAAATTTATAGTCTATAAAACAATTCACAAGTTTTATGAAATAGAATGTGTCTTCAAAACACTAACTTTTCTAGAGTGATAATAGTAATGGTTTGTTGTTTCTGTATTAGTACCATGTAAGCCCTGCAGCACTAAGCTTGAATTGGCCCAAATGCACCTGATATGTGGAAATTAGGTAACAAACTTTGTCCTAGAGAAAAATGATGAGTCAGTAGTTGCTTAAAATTATCACTAGTTTTTGTTTTGAAAGTAAATGTTTTGATTAAGCCCAATATTGATGCAGGAGGATGTGAACAAGAGGTGGGTGCTGGACTGCATTTAGGGGTATAAAATCCAATTCTTTCATGGTTTTGTTCAATTTTCCATTTTTCTTTTTTGCCTACTGTTTATTCCAGATTTCTCTCATGAGCTATTTGTTTCTTAACTCTTTGCAGGTTTCAAAATCGTAGTTGATGTGTTTCGTACTTTGCCTGGATCACAGGAGGAATGTATAAAAGCATTAAAGAGCGGACGCTCATTGGCCATTTCACCAGGAGGAGTTCGGGAAGCCCTGTTTGCTAATGAATACTACCCCATACTATGGGGAAATCGTAAAGGATTTGCTCAAGTGGCTATTGATGCAAAAGTGGTGAGTGTTTTCTGAGCATAAATGCAATATAACTTCAGGCATCTTAACCAAACCAGCACTATCAGTGTTGGAATCTTTCTATATGTAAAATCAACAAAGTAAAGACAGATGATTTGCTTGCTCATGTTCTTCATCCAGAGAGAACTACAAGAAGCAGAGACAAGCAAGCAGAAATTGAAACAAAATGGATGCACTTAATGGCTCTTCAAAAAATGTTTGTATGGAAGCCCACCACATACACTGAGAATCTATACAAATAATGTTTCCATTTATCCAAGTTGATCAGATCTTACATATTCCAAAGTAGTTGTATAAATGGTAAAGTATTGTGTTAGTGCTCTGGTTCTTCTGTGTAACACTGTAGTGTATGCCAACAAAACCATCAATTTCCTGGAAATTACAGAACATCAAATAAAGTCCTGAATTGTTCCTCCTGTCTTATCTTTTGAATGGCCATCTAGACTAATGTGAATAAATGAATGTGTTATATGCAAGGCTATTACTGAAGATTTCTTGATAGGTTATGTTGCTTTCAGATGTTTCGTCTGATTGACTGTCATACAGTCTGATGGCTTGATCCATCTTTTTTTGGAGGGGGGCTGTTCTGGTACAAAAAAAGGCTTTAATTGTATCAGTCTTTTCATTCTGAGAATTAATTTCATTTGCCCTTAATTGTTTTAAATAAATAGAAGGCAAAGTCTGCTTTTTCAAATTGCATTCAGGATGAAATTAATGATCTTATGGACATAATAATGTTTTTTAACAGGAACAGCTCACATAGAATGCTGAGAATTACTGTATTTTTTGCTCTATAAGACACACTTTCCCCCCTCCAAAAATTAAGGGGAAATGCAGGGTCCATGGCTTCAGCGAAAGCAAACGCAAAGCCAGGAGAGCAAGAGGGATCGGTGCGCACCGATCCCTCTTGCTCTCCTGGCTTCACTTCGCTGGAGAGGCGCTGCGCAGCTTTCCCTCTCTGCGCAGCGCCCCTTCAGCAAAGGGGGATGAGAAATGGAAGGGGTTCCGTTTCTCCTGCCGCTTCGCTGAAGGGGCACTGCGCAGAGAGGGATATATATTTTTTTCTTGTTCTCCCCCTCTAAAACTAGGTGCGTCTTATGGTCTGGTGCGTCCTATAGAGCGAAGTGATAAGATATTGATTGTGATCCTATATACCTTAATTATTAGCATTCCAATTGTTTCTGTTAGAATATGCGGCTATGAAACACAAGCATTTGGGTGAAATAGATTATTGTTCTGGTTGTGAGTAGAGTGGTTTGGTTTTCCTTTGAAAATGCAGATTTACCTTGTGGGTTTTTCTTACTCCAAAACAAATTCTTTCTCTACAGAATCACATTCTAAGTTTATAGGTGTAATAATAGGGGATTCATATTATGCTGTGGCTAAAAACTCAATTTTGTGATAGAGACCCAGGTTCAAATGCCCATTCCCATATGAATCTCATTGGGTAATCTGTTTCACTGGACAGCTGTGAAAAGAGTAAGTGGGAAAATTGCACTAAGCTCTTTGGAGCAAGCATAAGATACAAATGTAATTAATGAATGGTTTAGCATGGTTCTCTCGGCTTTCTACTCATTTAATTAATCCTATAATGATACAAAGTAATCGTTAGTGAGTAATCACTGAGGAATGCACTCTGTTATTTAGGATGCAACGCCTTGAGTGTGAGACAGAAATTGCTAACGCATGTCCTTCATCTTTACAGCCCATCATTCCCCTTTTCACACAAAATGTTCGGGAAAGCGTTCGAACATTTGGTGGAATAAGTAAGCAACTTCAGTTTTTTGGGTTTTTATATTATGCTTTCAGTTGTTACATTTATTGCTCTCCTGGTTGAACCTTTGGCTTGCTATCTTTGGTGCATATAGGGGTAAGATTTTCTTTCTTGAACAATGTGATTGACACTTTAATCATTAAGTGCTGTGAAGTGAATATGTATTTGTAATCCAAAACATCTGGAGGGATGAGGTTGCTTTATGCTAACTCAAGCTCTACAAATCCACAAGTGTCAGTTGTCCTTTTGGAATTATTAGCAAAGCTTTAATACCTAGATATATATTGTTCTGTGTAGCAAGGTGTTCCAGACTGGTTCCATTTTTTCTTAAATCTCCTATTACATTCCCCCCCCCCCATGCCTTTGATTCAATTTTGTAAAAAAGAGAGACAGAGAAAAAGTGTAATTCACAACCATTACAAAATATAGCAGAAGGCTTTGTTGCCTTTCTATCCCCTGATCCTTTTTGTTGCTTTCCTTTCTATTGTTCTCTGCCTCCACCCTATTCATGCTCAGTCCTCTCATATGTCTGCTTCTCAGCCTAGCCTTCAACCATCCTTTAGGCAGCCACCCTGCATCTGTTTATCCCATACTTTAGTTTCCATACTTCATAAGTCATCTTTCTGCTCTGCTTTCCCTGTGCCTGCTTCCTGCCTTCTCTTTTTCCTAGGCACTATACAAGAGGTTTTTCCCACCCCACCCCCCAAACCAGGCTCTTTAAAAAAATTAATGGAGGGTCACTATTGTAGTTGTTAAGTAAATCTTAAAATATTAGCTAATTGCATGTATAATCAAAGATAAAGAAGGCAGACTAAATTTCATTTAAGGGTCTTCCTAAAAGGGGTGGGGAATTTGCTGCAGTTCTCACACTTGTTTAGATATAAGTTCTGTCCCTCTTATGACAATAGCACATTGATTGACTATGGTCCTATGAAGACCTAAAGAAAGGCTAAGCAGAGAATCTACTGGTATTTATCACAGGACATGCTCCCTGTCTTATAACACAGGTATTTAAGAAAGCAGCAATATGTTTCTAGAACAATGACTCTTTCCTCCAGAGCAACTTTTGGAATCTCTTTCTTTTACTATGCTACACTAGGGAAGAGAGGTTATATAGGACCTAATCTTTTAAAATAGCTTCCCACCTTGCAATTTTAAGGCTTCATTCATACTTTATACTAAGCTATAGTCTTGGATTCCTGCACTTCTCTTTTTCTTCTCACAGTCATGCAGAAGAGGAGATCATAAGTTTTTGCTTCTGTTTTCAAGTAACTGTAGTTATTCAGTATGTTGAACCAAGAACTGTGGTTAGTGTTAACTATAGTTAAGGAAATGCAGTAGGATTCCCTAAACCAGAATTAATATCAACAATTTGTCCAGATTCAGATATTACTGGTTGGTGGGAAATGGAAGCAAAAGCTTGTGATTGGTGGTGGGGGTAACGTTACATGCAAACACAACCTACATCTTGGAGATATTTCAGCAATTACTTCTTCTCTCTCATGACTTCTGGCTTAGAATGCATAATCTGTGCAACTAGCTCAGGATTGGATATACCTGTACATATTCCAGAACTGTGTAGCTTTTAGCTTGCATCAGTAATTTATGAGGCATTACTGTATAAACATGACTTGAAAGCCATTGCCTCCAAGATACAGTGGTGCCTCGCAAGACGAAATTAATCCGTTCCGCGAGTCTCTTCGTCTTGTGGTTTTTTCGTCTTGCGAAGCACGGCTATTAGCGGCTTAGCGGCTATTAACGGCCTAGCGGCTTTAAGAAAAAGGAAACAAACTCACAAGAACTCGCAAGACGTTTCGTCTTGCGAAGCAAGCCCATAGGGAAATTCGTCTTGCGAAACGACTAAAAAAACGGAAAACCCTTTCGTCTAGCGAGTTTTTTGTCTTGCGAGGCATTCGTCTTGTGGGGCACCACTGTACCTTTAAAGAGTTGCATGATTTGGGCAACAGAACTTTATTTTACCTGCTATTCTCTTAAATATGTCTCCCCCCGCCTTCTTTTTAATGAACCAGAATTTCTTAGATGGGTGTATGAGAAGACTCGTTGGCCACTAGTCCCATTGTATGGAAACTTCCCTGTCAAACTACGCACATATATTGGAGATCCTATTCCATATGACCCAAATGTCACTGCTGCAGAACTGGCAGAAAATGTAAGTTTTTGTTTTCATAATGCTGAAGTAGCAAAGTTACTATCCTAATCCTAAATAATTGTAGTGTAATATTCTGAATATGTTCTGAATACAGTTATGGAAACATCCCAAAGAGCCATGGGATGAAGCTGATTAATTTCTTTGATTTTGGGGTGAACTGCCAAGATTGCCCAGCGGTATGCTAAATCAGTGGAGAACATTTTGGGAGGTTGTGATTTGAGAATGGGAATGGGAATGGGAAAAGGTGAATTTGACCTGCTGAGATAAAGATGCAAAGAACTAAAGAAACAAAAGAGTGCAAGGACAGTAGAATAAGGAATAATGAGAGATGGGAGAAGAGTTGCAAATATCTCCTTTTGAAGATAGACCTTACAAGCTTTAAAATACATTTGTTGAAACATATCCAACTTGATATTCTGGACTCACAGCCAGAAATTTCTCTTATTATCCATTCTTCGCCATGATGCTAGAGTGTATTGTGACTTCTCAGCTTCAGGTTTTTCTGGATGATTCAGTCTGGCATTAGGCTGGGTTAAGGAAGAGGACCAAGTTTACCTTGCCACACATATGGGATATTATTAGAGAACAAACATTAGACTTCTTGTGGGTTTCGTTGCATATTTTGGGTCTGGACACCATGTTAACTATTTAGCTTTGTTAACTATATGCTATAAATCATTGGATAGAAAGCATCAGAATTCTAACTTCAACCCACCTGACAGTTGCTAATACTTCGTACTCCATTTTCTGCATTTGCATCTCACACTTGTTTTGTAATTTTGAAATTAAACTGCTGGTATTTTGGGTATTATTGCTACTAAAAGGGCTAAATGCTGGTTTTAATTTTAATCTGTGACTCACTGAATGCTGTTACAATAATGAGCTATTTTCTTTTTCACCTTATAGGCAAAAAATGCAATACAATATTTAATAGACAAACATCAGAAAATACCAGGAAATGTATTTAGAGCATTGATGGAACGATTTGAAACACAGAAAAAAGAAGACTAGTGTCTTTTTGGGTTCACAAATAGTTGTAAAATATTTTTAAATTATGTTTATGATGTGATGTAATATTTGAGAAAAATGCTATTGTATTTTACTTTCTTTACAATTGTACAGTTTTACAGAAAAACAAGTTATTTCCCCAAAAGATCCTTGTTAAATCTGGAACTTGGGAATCTTACTCTTTAGGTACCAACACAAAAATCTGATATATTTTTAAAAGCACAATTGTAGCTTGGAATAAGCTATAAAATGGCTTTTTTGGTTTGTTGAAAATATGTGGAATTTCCATACAAATTTTATTTAAATTGATGATAACATTAGGATGTATTTGAACATTATAGCTGTGTCCATTTCATGTCGCATGTGGTGTAACAGAGATTCTCCAATCATGATAAAGTCCTTAATTATATTTATTAACATTTGTGAAATGAAGATGATGCTATTGCTGTCAAACTAAAACTGCAATAATATGCATGGGTACCTGGGAGTAAATCTCACTGAACTCAATGGAGGCTGGCTTCTGAGTATACACGCATAGGATTGCACTGTAAGGGTGCTTAGAAAAGGCCCTGTGGATGGTATAATTTTACCATTTGTAAGGAACATTTAACTTGCATTTGAAATCCCTAGAAATGCAAATTCCATCACAATTTGCTGGGCTGCAAAAGCGTTTATTTGGAATTCCATGAACTTGCATTGCTGAGTTTTGCCTCTTTGTAGAGGGAGAGTATTCCCTCTAATACGTCCCTTCAAAGGTTTTCTCTTTTTTCCATCTTTGGTGGTTGCTGAAGGTTTAGAATTTCCATAGACACTCTATAATAAGGAAAGCAAGCAGGATTAATAGTATGCAATTGCACAGTTCTTTAGCCCAAAAGAGCAGTAGTTGGATAGCCATACGCATCAGAAAAATTCCAAAACATGTCGAGTTTCAGCTCTTTAGAAGGATATGAATGCACTGAAAATTGTGTGGACCAGTGCTGTGCCAGATGGGAACTTAGCTAATTCACATAGCAGCCGCAGTTATCTCTCCCCATATATTATGAAAGCTAAGTGGTGGGGGTATAGATACTGCTCCATTTGTGATGGCAGTGTTGAAGCCACTGAGAGTTGTTGGGAGACTGGCTCCACATAGGGGCCTTAACATTTATTTCAAAAAAAAATTATGCACTGCTTCCGGGTTAAAAACACGCAGCTGGAAGTTGTTTACAAAAAAAATAAAACAAGCAAACAAAATAATTAACAGCAATGTAAAACTTCCAAAAAGGTAAAATAACAATAGACCAGAAACAGATTGGAAAAACCACCTGGCGCTCTTATGTAGAGAGTCTGCATTTTGGCACCAACTGCTGGCAGAAATATATGACAATACTGTGAAAGCCTGATAAATACCTTGCATGAAACCACGACCACACAAGCATTTTTCTGCCAAAATGGATACAGAGGCCCTGGATGCAAAATGATAGGTCAGCATGTTTATCCTTGGAATTGTATTCCAAGTTGGTCTGTAGTAAACTAGTAATATTTAATGCTTTAATTAGGTTGTTTTTTTTAAGTAAAATTTGGTGGCTTATTTAACCTGAAGAGAGCTGGTTTGTGCTCCATAAATTGATGAGTTATACTGTACTGAACTTTCAGTGATGTGACTTCTGTTTAAATACCCACCTTCAGGATTTAGTCATGCTGGCCACATGACCCGGAAGCTGTACGCCGGCTCCCTCGGCCAATAAAGCGGGATGAGCGCCGCAACCCCAGAGTCAGTCACAACTGGACCTAATGGTCAGGGGTCTTTTACCTTTACTTGAGTGGTAGCTTATTTCCTAAATTTATATGCTACTTTTAAACATTCCAGAATAACTTGCCATGCTCATTTGTACTTCTTAAAATTAATATTTATATATTTAGCTTATTTGTTATTTTGCAGAGTTTATCTTTATTTTGTAGGTTTAGCTTAAGTAAAACTACTTTAAAAATTGTCAGGAGCAAAGTCCAGCTGAAGATGCTGTAAAATAGACTTTTTCAGTATACTTGAATACTAATCTGCATTGATTTGGAATATGTGAAATTGAGCTTTACATTACTTTTCAGATTTTAATATGTGTAAATAGGGCCTCACCCAAAACTCTTCAGGATATCAATGTGCACTTCTTCTGGTCAGGGTAAGCCTTCCTGTTCAGTGAACATTTGAGCACTTATCTGCGCTTATCAGAAGATTGCTAGATTCAGGTTAGAATTGAGCTGCCAGAAAATTAAATTGGTTTGTTAAAATACATTTGTGGGCACTGATTTCTCTCTCAAATGCCTAAATAAATGGGATATGGTATGATTTTGCTTTTTAAAAATGGTCCCATGTCACAGTCTTGCAACAAATGTAAACCTGATGATAGTTAATACAAAGCTCAAGTGTGCTTCCTCAGTCCAGGGACCCAAACCTTTCTCTTCTGAGGCTTTTAGTGATTGTTTTTTTAATGGTGTTGGTACAGTTTCCCATTAACCAATTTTATTTATCCATCAAAAGTCATATTTATGTCCTTTCATGTGGCTTTCTGTTACTTTTTAGATTCTTGGGTTTCTTTATCTTTAGAAAACTGTTTTAAATATTTTAATTAGAAAAATGGCCTATAAACATACTAAATCAGTCATTTGGACATGTAAAAGAAATTTGAACATTTCAAAATAAACAAATGCAAAATACTAATATCTGAATAATTATGCAATTACATCCGAATCCGGTTTACTTTCTCTTGCATTAGAAAACAGTGGCAGCTTTAATGATAAGACAAATGATATTTTTAGAAACCTCTTTCTTTCTGTGATTGTAAGTTGTTTTAAACTGATCTTGACATTGTGTTTGAATTGCTGTAGCCAGTCCTGGGACCTTAGGGTGAAGGATGCGTAATAAATTTTAATACTATATGGAAAACAGCTCAGGTGGTTTCTGTTGACTTGATCAGATGTTATACTAGTGCAGTGCAAACATTCTCGTTATTTGTCCTTGCCCACAACTCCTTGCTGGAGTTCTGATATGTATAGAAAAGCTGTCACATGCAGCAGCTTCTTGACAACAGCGCAGGTTGTAGCCAAAAGTGATGGAAAGAGCCTGTATGTTATCTCAGAATGTATAACTGTATGAAGATATGTGTGCTCAAATGCACACATGGGTAGATGGTGCTCTTCAGTTCAGTAAAGTAAGCTGACACACAGGAGCAAAGGAATGCATCTGTAGATTGTCTCCATCCACTGAACTGAGAAAGCTCTTCAGGCAAGGACATTTTGTATGAGCATTGGGGTTTCCACTCCCTAAACACATTGCTGGCTTGGTTTAGAAGTCACTAATTCACAATCTGTTTTGCATGAAAGTGGTCCTGTTAAATTCTGGTGTGTGAGAGACAGAGAAGAGAGAGAACGATTGGGTGGTGGTGGCAAATATAACAGTAAGTTGTTTTTAAAAATAATGCAATCTTATGCTGAACTGCAATTGTTTGTGTTACAAACCTGAAAAAATGGTACTGGTACATTCCTTCGTTTTTAAAAAGTATTGAATTGAGTATCAAAGCAAAATGCAGTATAATTATTACGGTCAATTAACATATCTCAGTTAGTTTTTCCACATTCTGTTTTCTGCATATTTGTATGGTATTCTGTGAAGTTTTTTTTAAAAACTGCAGAATAAAGTTGAAATGGCAACTAGAACAAAAATCCTGTGTGTTTTTCTTAATGCTTATAGTTTTCTTGAATAATAAATAACAATAAATAACTGAATAAAATGAACTTTCAGCCAGTTTCAGATAAAGAAGCACAGATGTATATCACTACTAGAGTAGACAGAAACACCAATAATATACCCAGGCATATTGCAGACAACTAGCCTAGCAAGTGTTCAGTTGTGTTAAATGTATAACGATTTTGCAGGAAGGCAATTATCTACTGTTAGAGTTCCTCTCTTTTTAACGCTGAAAAGAAAGAATGTCTAGACAGTTTGTCAACTTCTGTCAGGAATGTGATAATCATTAGACTAATTAGTCTGAAAGCCAAATTAGGCATCAAATGTAGGATGGCATGGATAAGGTGAGGACAGCGTTCAAGAGTGTCTTCCTTTGCTTGTGCAGGGGAGCAGCACCAAGTTGACATATTCAGCTCTCTCCTTCAGAATCCAAGCCAATGGCATCTGTTATATTGGAGGGAGGGGGTGGGAAATAAGTCGTCTTACGGCATTTGAGGGCGTAAGGCTAGCTGCTACATTTTTAATGTTGGTTTGTTTCTCTATTGAAGATTTTTAATACCTCTAATTTGCATGCAATTTTAGCAATGTAATTATTTTATGTTATTTTGTTTTATTCTTTATGAACCTTTCAATTGTAAGCCAGCTTGAGAAGCCCTTTGATTTTGAAAGGCAACACACAAGTTGCAATAATAATAACTAATAGTAATAATAATAATAATAATAATTCTGCCTATTTACTGGATCTAGGATGGTAAATTAATCCCAGTTGCTGGGAATCATAGGGAAACGGTGCTTTCATGCTCATGTCCAGCTTGCAGGCATCCCACAGGCAACTAGTTGGCCACTCTGAGAACACTAGATGGGCCATTGGCCTGATCCAGCAGGTTTGCCTTATGTTTTTAACTTGGGTGCAAACACTGATGTCTTCATATGTACTGCAATTTCATACAGCAGAAGGTTATGTTCAAAAGTGCATTACAGTCAGTTGGCCCAAACAAAGAAGTACCGTATTTTTCGCTCTATAGGACGCACCGGACCATAGGAGGGGGAAAACGGGGGGGGGGGGATCTCTCCCTCTCTGTGCAGCGCCCCTTCAGCGAAGCAGCAGGAGAAACGGAGCCCCTTCCATTTCTCCCGCTTCGCTGAAGGGCCGCTGCGCAGAGAGGGAAAACTGTGCAGCGCCTCTCCAGCAAAGCGAAGCCTGGAGAGCAAGAGGGATCGGTGTGCACTGACCCCTCTCGCTCTCCAGGCTTCAGGCGGCTATCCGCAAGCCTTCAGAGCACAGCAGGAACTCCTGCTGCGCTCGGAAGTCTTGCGGATAGCTGCCTGAAGCCCCCAGAGTGCAGCCTTTGAAGCCTCCGCAAAGCAGCGGGGTGAAGGCAACCCGCTGCCCTGCGGAGGCTTTGCGCAGCCATACCCAAGCTAGAACAGTGAGATGGAGCACTGCGCAGCACTCCGCCTCGCTGTTCTGGCTTCGGGGACAGCCTTTGAAGCCTCCACAGGGCAGCGGGGTGCCTTCTCCCCACTGCCCTGCGGAGGCTTTGCGCAGCTAACCCCAAGCTAGAACTGTTCTGGCTTTGGGCTTAGCCGCGCAACCTGCATTCACTCTATAGGACGCACACACATTTCCCCTTAATTTTTGGAGGGGGGAAAGTGCGTCCTATAGAGCGAAAAATACGGTATTCCTAGTAAAGAAATTAGGATCCTACAAGCTACTTGGCCTGGAGACACCTCAGCCTCACACACCATTGTCATTGTTGAGTGGAAACCTCAGACTTTTTGCATGAAAAAGAAAATGAAATATTGGCACTTGGATTTGAGGACTGAAGATAATGTTTGTTTATAGAAAGTGGTATTGTTCGGTGTTATACTGGAACAGATTAAGTGAATATTGTTATAAACTCTAGTAAAATCTATTCTATATAAAAATAAATTGCTGTAGTTTTGGGAGGAAATTCTTTCCAGCAGAAACCGTGGTTGGATTGTGGAAGCAGCTAATAATTGTGTCTCAGATATATGGACTCTTCGTGTTGACATCCATGCCAAATCTAGATCCCTGAAGACTTACCGTTGCACAGTTGCTCAATCTTTTGAAACAGAATGCATTTACGAGCAGATGACAACCCATTAAAAGACTCCACGGCATCCATAAAATGACCACAGTGTACTTTATTTAATGATTTGGTACTTCGTGTTGCAATAAAAAAAAATCTACAAAATCCAAATATATAAAATTTTCAAGTTTTCCTTTGAAGTTTTACAAGAAAAATCAGGTTGTAACCAAAGAAATTTGTTAGTATGAAGCACTACTTTCAACTTCATTTCATCACAAATTGCAACTTACTTAACAGACCAAAAGAACTATGGTACTGTAGTACACCAAATACTTCACACACTGTGTTCTTTACTATAGCACATGTAACCACTGCCACACAAGACAGTAGTCTCTAGCTGATAAAGACACTCTTCACGATCGGGACTCTAAAGGAATGTTCGTATACATGGAATCTGAATATAGTTATTTACAGGAAGGATTTCATTTCATTTAACTATTTTTTGAATCTTCATTTCAAACAGAATACCAAATACATTTGTACAATGTTTACAATCCATAGCACAAGAACTGTCATGAATATCATTCAACTCGAGTCACTGTGCTTGTACCAAGGGAAATATCTACACTTTCCATAAACACAAAGGTGATCTCCCAGAACTTGTTTCTGATAATCGTTAAGTATTGAGTAAAAGCACAGTAACAATTAGTTAACACAATCAGTGTATAATTGCAACAGTTTACAACAGGAGCTGAGAAATTATTGGTCCACTCTATTCCATTCGTTAGTCTGCTGTTGACAGTCACATTTCATTGTTATGGCATGTTTTTCAGAGTTTATTATAATTACATATCTGGTACAGGAGAAACAAAATGAAAAAGACTCATGAGAGGAAAAAGCACAAATCTTTTAAGGCAAATTAAGCATATACAAGCAGTGACCGTTTCTGTTCCTGGGTATGTGGTTTTTGATTCTGGATAATTAAACACCACCTCACAGACCCATAGCTCCTGATCTAGCTATGCATGCACTGAGCTGAACAATCTACCCCACTAATTAAGATGGTTGATACTGTTGACTGTGGACACATCTATCACTATTTGTTTTTTTAAGGGAGGGGTCTAAATTCATCTTCCCTACCACTGAAGTGATTGGTGCTGCCATTTCCTATCAGGGCTGTTCTCACAGTTCCTAATCTACCCCCTCCTGCCCAAAAGTAGATGAAGCCTGGAAATTCAAACCAAGCACTATGTTTCACATCACAACACGAGATGTGTGGAAGCTTGTTTCTGTGCATGCACGGTCCTAATTGGATCAGGTAAAGATTGTTAGCAACTACAGTATGTTCTGTTCAGTGTCTTCTATGAATAAATTGGCATGGCTTTGAAACAGGTTTCATTTTCTAAACTGGGAAGGGCTGGTTGAGACAGAAGCCCTAATAAATACAAAGTGCATGCTTTAATATCTAGAGGGAGGAGAAAAATTAAAGGTAGCTGAGGTAGTTTGATGTAAAAATGCAACGTGTCAGAATAGCAAAACAAAAAAAAGTTATTTGGAATTTACTCACTTATATGTCTTTGGGATATTAATTAAAAATGGACACGACCCAGCCAGAGTTAAATATGTGTAAGTTCCATCTGGATTCAGCTGAAATAAGAGGAACTTAAACATCCTTAATGTTCCCTGGGTTATGCCCAGGAATCCCTAGGCATGATCACTTACTCTGCTGTAGTCCCATTTACTTGACCAGTTTTGTATCAGTAAATAACAAAGTTTCAGTAACTAAACTGTACAAACAAAAAGAACATTTAGAATTGATTTTCAAGTATTGATGTGTTTTTGCAGGTCTTCTTAATTTCCCCCCCAAATATGAGATTTTAAAAAATGACATGACTAGAATGCTGTGCTAACAATGTACCATCTGAACAAGCAATAGCCCACTTAGCTGAGCTTCAGCAGGATTTCATAACAGCATCTGTAAGATATATTTTTACCACTGGAGACAGTCATACTTGTAGGAGTCTATATTACGATGCATTGTTTGGTCTCTAGCAAAGGGACGTTGACACTGTTCGTTCAGTTTAGCCCAGTACAGCCACAAGGATGAGCCCTGCAGTCCTCTGTTGTAAGGCACTGCATTTAGTCAAAAGGGCATAGATAACACTCTGCATTGTTTCCAGATAGGCCATGTCCACATTGGAAGGTGTCATTAGCCTTACTCTAGCATTCCATGCACATGTAAAACCTACTCTCAAGCGGGGGCAAATGTGCTAAACTTTGCCCTCCCACAAGTTGAAGGTGGGTGAAGGTCTGAAGCGGGCAACCTCTTCTATTTATGGGTGCTCCCCTTGCAATATACCATGCTAGATCTTAAGCCACAGCCATGAGGACAGGAAGCACCCTGCTTCAGATCTTCACCCTCTATGAACTGAAAGGCAATGGGGCAGAGGTTAGCACTCTTGTCTATGCTCATGTGTAGGTTTTACGTGCAAGCAGAACTCCTGTTTAGGACTAGTATTCCCCACACTTCATTTCCTCGCTTTTAAAACTGTAGATTTCATATCCCCCCCCCCCCAATCTCTGTGCCAGTGTTGATGGCAACACAAGTAGTCAGGGCTAGCTCCATTCTTGAGGGGACCCTCACCATTGAGTATTCTAGTGCACACGGTTCTATGCAGGTGGGGTAGCCCATGAGCCCAGGAGGGGGTGATATTAAGGGGTGTAGCATGCAGCAGCACTCACTAAATGATGATCAGCTACAGTGCCCTTGAGCACCCTGGTGTAGCATTGCTCTGTGGCATTGTGGGAAATGTAAAAGGCAGCTGTAACGTATTTATTTCTCACAAAGCCCCAGAGTGATGCTATGCCAGAGGTGTGCTGGGGTATTGCAGGAAATGTAAATGTCACTCCAAGCCACTCACAGCAAGTTCAGAGTTAGGGATGTCTGAGGAGAGCAGGTGCTGAATCTGGACCTGCTCATAGTGCAAAGGCAGGACCCAGATGTTAGCAGGGAAGAACAGAGCAAATGTACAAACCTAGTAACATTGTTGTGGGGCTGCTTGATTTCAAGGATGGAAAACTGATAGGCAGATGGGGCCCATGGATGTGTTCCAAGAGATAAAGGGCCAGAGTCCTTTATGGTAAAGGGGCAGATACAGATAACTAAATGCCCAGGAAAATAAAAACACTGAAATTGGGGAGGGCAGAGAAACAGGTTTCATTAGAGTGGGGGACTGCATTGGAAATTTGGGGTGGGGGAGAAATAGGGACGGGAACCATCAATGCAATAGTTTCAGAATGATCAGTGGTGTGTTTTTTTAAAGGACATCTTTTAAAATAACCAGACTCTGTTGCAAAATGCCTAGACCTAAGATCCAAAGGTAGCAATTTGACACTAGCTGTGATGACCCTGAGATTTAAACTTGTTGCCCTGAGAATGGACCCCAAAATCCCAGTCTCAGCATCAAACCTGAGACCTACCAAACCTAGGCAAACTCCAAACAGATCTAGTGGAGTAATAGTGGAACAATGAGCATTATAGCCCAAGTCTAACTATTTCTGCTCAGAAGGAAGGAAGTTCTATGGAATGTATTGACTGTATTAGGGCCCTTTCCCAGATAAGTGGAGTTATCCCTTAACCACTAAAACATACATATAGTGTCCTGTTTTACTGAATTAGCTGTAAACTGTGGATTGTACTGTGCATCCATTTCTAGTTGCATGCTAGACAACTCTGAAAATTTTGTAATTCTAGTGAACTGACTGAGGCCTCCTGAACAGAATATTCTAAAATGCTCATCTTGGATTCATGTGGAATGGAAATGAACAAACCATATCCTGAAATGTTCATTTATCACAGCACTCTCTCCTTAGCAAAGAATTATTGCCCTAATATGGATTATGGTGGAGAGTAAATTCCTTTTAATTCGACATTAAAAAGCCCTTTGCCCCATTTGTTTGCAATATGGCAGGCTTACTCCACCCACTCTAGAGGGGATACTGTGCCTGCAAATTTCATCTACTCCTGCCAAGGAGAAAACATTATAGACATTTTTAGATTTCTCATTAGAGTGAAATTCAGAGCTTTACTGCACAAGAGTATATTGAAACCCATATCACAGATTGAAATGGACAGATCGTGTCAGAAATATATTAGTTTGTTAGGATTTTTTAAAAAAGAAGATTTACAAGACAAATATTGGGGCCTGTGCCTACCATTAAACATTTACTAAGTAGATCCCATGGGTTTTAATGAAGCATTTTAATATTTATATTATTTATTTTTACATATTTATTTTCCAAGAATGTGCTTAGCTAAAGAAACAGGCTGATTTATTAATTACGATCCCTTGGATACCACATATGTTCAGCAATTGCCAACCTGATGAACATAAAATAGCCATGTCTTTCAAGGATAGAACAACATTATGAAATGAATGTTCATTCATTATGGAATGAAAATCCATGGGATTAAACAACAGAAAACAGGTTGCAAAAGAGGCAGATTATTATGTTCTACACTGGGAAAGAAGGAGTTGGAGTTGGATGAAGTCACAGAAGAAAAGATTTGCCATGTAACACTTCCTCACCCTTTAAACTAACCCTGATGCCAAGGCCAGATAATTCTGGTACAATTGGAACCATTGCACAAGAAGTGATGTCTGGAATGGCTCCTCTTGCAGCTCACTGTCTTTGTTGTCCCTGTACCCTGGTTTCATGCTGACACCTATCATTTGCACCACCATTGTACTGCAGCTGCCTCCCTCCTATGATCTGACCTGCAGCAACAGCATGCCAGGTGATGTGGAAAGCCTGGACCAGTGGCCCCCATCATAGTCTTGCCCTTTGTCCCCATCCACCACAGCATTTGCCTTTGCATTAATGATAATAGGAGGCCATAGGATTAGGCAGAAGCGAAACTGCTCCCTTCTCAATGGCACATGAAAAAGATTAGGCACTGCATGCCACAAGAGCATGATGGGCCTGGGAGCCCAGCTGCTGTGGTGCTTGCACCAGAAAAACATGCCTATGTGTAGTCATCACATGGAGGAGGAGGAGGAAGAGAGAGAGAGGTAAGCCTTTTGTAAACAGCACATGGTGTTAGCTCACAGTTTCAGAGGTATGATAATGAAAATAAAAATTTGAAAAGCTCACAACCAATGATAGTATGCATGCTATTACATACACCATTAAGTTGGATTTTAATCTTAAATCTAACTGCTTGCTAATGGTTTTACCCCCTCCTCTCCCACATAAATCTGTAATAGCATTTCTTCACATTTTTGTTGTGGTTTATTCTTTATGTTTCGTCATCATTACTTTGGATAATGTATCACCAAAAACCATGAACTAATTGCTTTACAACAGTTTAATCAGAAGTTATTCCCACTGAGTCCAGTGGGACCTGGAATAAGAGAAAATTAAGGCTACCTAGGAATAAGTGGGCGTAGGACTGTAGCCTTAATTCCTCTTTGCCCCACATAAAATAGTAGTAAGAAACACTGCCTTCACTTCCTGTTCCCATTTGAAAGCTGCCATTTGGGTGGAAGGTCTATGACACGGAAGCAGGAATCTAGAATACAGCATAAGCCCCACCTGCATGGCACTGACCTCAGTGTTTAAGTAGTATAGAAGCATAGAAAGCTGCCTTATGCCAAGCAAGACCAATGGTCCACCCAGTTTTGTCTACAATGACTGGCAGCAGTTCTTCATGGTTTCAGGCAGGATCTCTCCCAGTTAGAGATACTGGAGGTTCAACCCAAGACCTTCTACAGGCAACTCTTCATTCCCCCTACCTCCATTTGTCCAGAAGTTGCTATGCTTTAAAAGGAGAGTCGTGCAAATATGTATAAATTTGTATCCAATAAGGCATTTAAGGAACCCATTCCTGGATCTCACGACACTGGGGCTTAATGTTAAAGGACAAACTCGCAATCCATGTCCGAGAGAGTCAAACAGACAATAAAATCACTACTTTTCAATCAACTTGCCATAGTTTTGTTATACATGTGATCTCGCAAGAACATGCTTTTGACCTCAGAGAACACAAATCTATTTGTGGAAGGATACCTTTGTTTGAAAACTGAAATGACTTAAAAGATTAATGTAATTAAGTAGACATTTGGTGCTTCTGTGGGGGGTGGAAGTGGGATTGTTGCTTTTTTTTAATCAGCTGTGTATGAATCACTATTTATGACAGATATATGTCACAAATAGAGGTTTTCTGGGGGGGGGGGAATCTTCATGCCTTTTGGGGGAAGAGGGGGTCTTTTGGAGAAACTGCACTACGGCCCTTAACCACCTTTCTCTGGCCCTGTCTGCTTGTTTGATATGCATCTGAGTTTGAAATCCCACAACTTTATGTCACTTTATCAATACTCTTAGTGCTTTGAAATAGTTAGAACACAAATGCATTTGTGGGAGGAATAAAGCAGCTTAGTATTGAGGAGTTGCTTCATTGAAACTAACAACTCAATCAGTTAATTAAGAATGGCAGCTATATAATTACATTCCTGTTGAGACAAGCCTACCCAGAGGTTTATAAAGTTCAGGTGATTTTAATCTGTTTTAGTATTTTAACCTTTGTATGTTTTAAACAATGGCTGTGAATTTTTCTTGATTTTACTGTTGTATCTTTTTCTAAACAGCTTTGATGATTTCGACAACCAAGCAGTGTATAAATTTTGTGAAACAAAGAAATAATAAAATTAGGGAGCAATACAGTCCTGGGGGAGAAGATTACTAGAAATATTACCCTTCAACATTTACAGGGATTGCAAGAATTTAAATTCATGGTTAAAAGGGTGTGATGCTAGAGCAATGCTCCACTTCAAGATACATTGATTTCAGTGCGATATGTAGAAGAGGAGTCTTTGTTCAATTGCATCAATCCATACCTAGAAACACACCCACTCTGGTTAAGGGCAAAACAGATGCATGTCCCTACACCAGGTTAATAGCAACTTCGAGGTAATACTGAGATGGGGGAAATGGGATGAGGGAAAGGGTTCAGCACCCACAGCCTCAGCACCACTGCACTCATTCAAACATGAATTGCTCCTTCAGCCATGGATCTTCCATGTCACATTTCTTTGGTTCTTATACAAACTGTGGCTAGTGTCTATAAGGTGTTTGACAGGAAGGGAAGGCTAGGAAGGACAGAATCCAGAATCCTACTTCCTGCTCTGAACAGCTTCTGGTGCTATTTGGCACCTTTAATTACAGGTTTGTCCCAGCTGGTAGTCGCAGATATGGGATCCAGCTACGGAAACATGCATGGGCACCTGCATCACTGAGCATATGGCAGGATGAATGTATGTTTTAATAACTAACTAGATTCTAATGAAGAATGAACCTTTAAAAACCCACCCCAAACTGCTCACAATAGCAGCCAGTATCACATCACCAGCACAGTCCTATGCAGCCCACTCAGATGTAAGCATCACTTGAGTTCAATGGGGTTTTCTCTCAGGGCAGTGTATATAGGAATGCAGCCTGAGACATTCATTCCTTAACAGGAAACACCACCTTTAAAAGATCATTAAACTGATGGCAAGAATTTTCAAGGAGCACAAAGATCTCTCTGAGAAATTAAGATTTTTTTAAATGTATGGATTTCTCCCCTGCTCATTCTTTTTAATGCTTATTCACATTTATATGGCAGCAACACAGAATCTAGACCTTCTTCTTTTCATAACAGGTGATTCTATGGGTTACGATCCTATACATACATACATACATACATACATACATACATACATACATACCTTCCTTGAAGTAAGCCCCTTTGAACTCAGTTGGGCTTACTGTTGATTAGACATGCACTGGATTGCTAATGTGAACACACATGTGCCTACGGAGGCCTTTCCTGGTGCCCACAAGGTTTCCTCCCTGCCCAATTGAAATTAGTTTTGAAATAAGAGCTCTGCTTAGCCAATAGAACAGGTGGTGGGTCCAGTTTACAAATGGGTCCCAGAAAGGTTATCAGTCTCTGCCTTAAGTCATGTGAATAATATATATTTGCTAGCAAAGTAGCGCATAATGTACACTTTTAAAATGCAGAAACATGTTTGCAAATATCTCCTCTTATGCAGAAAGTTATGGGCAGTTTAAGGGTAAAAGTGCACCTTCTGCCTGCAAATGTGTGTATCTGTACAAATGGGAAGAAGCAAAACGAGGCAAAACAAGGCATGCTACATGTATGGCTTTCTGGAGAATTAAAAAAATCATAAGTTGACATTAAAAGCAGGACATTTTGGAAACTCATCTTGCCTCTAGAGTTTATAACTGAGATGTAAGCAAGAATGGAATGCCGCCCACAACACACTGATGAGCTAAAAACATGCTATGTTTTAAACATACTTATCAAGAACCTTGATGCCATTTATGCTTTCTGGAGACCAAATATGCATTTGAAATTATAAAGGGGGAAAAGACCACTGGGGGAAGATTTGGAGCAGAGAAATAAATAAGTGCCAGAAGTGCCTGCCCCTCCCTGCCAAGCATACTTGTTCAGGTAATGATAAGTATACTCATATTTGGAAGGAGAAGTGGGATCATGGGGGCAGGCCCCACATCAACCTCCATCTGTGGATTGTGCCTTGTCTACTGGTCCAATGTGTGTGTAAGATCTACACACACAGGCTCAGTTAAGATGCTTCTCTCTCTCTCTCTCTCTCTCTCTCTCTCTCTCTCTCTCTCTCTCTCCTCCTTCCCCCATGTGTTTGCACAGGGCTTCAGGCAGGGCTGGTGAAAAATATTTTGGTGTCACACACACATGCTGAGGCTGGTTAAGTTACTTTGATGCCTGAGGAAGAAAATCCTACACAAGCACGTCTCCCCCTCCTGGGCAGCAAAAATACAGCAGTCATAATTTGCTGCCTTCTCATAACATCCAGAGTTATTTGTCTGAAGTGGCTGCTTTACTGGTAGGGCTGGTTCTAGATTCCCTCACCACCTCCAAAGCAGCTTTTGTCTAAAGGGCATTAGGATCCCAACATCATTTCCTGGTTTTTGTTTTAAAGAAAAGCCACTTTGGAAACAACAACTGAGAGAAAAGAAACCTTCAAGAAAGATCACTCTGAATCCTTTCTCAACTGCACCCTATACTTTTTATATAGTTCTATAAATTTATAAATACACAATAACACAATACCTTTGCCAACAGTAAATATCTTTTGGTGATATCACATCACTATATTATTGCTAATGCGTGACCAATATTAACAAATAATAAACTGCCTTTAAAGCTACTTTTCCTTTCCATTCTCATTTTCCATCAAAACAAAATAGAAAATCTCAATGCCTACAGAATCTGTATACTTTTTGACATTTTCAGCAACATGGATGGGTAAGCTTACTTAAAAATATTATTCAGCTCTATGTTTACTGCTTTATGTAAGGTAAAACATGTTACTGAAAACCCTCAGTTTAAAAGAACTGTGATTGACTTGAAGCTCAGTGAGAGGAGAAATGCAGTTTCTTCACAAAACCTTTTCAAGCCTGTCACACAGGCACCATTTGTCACCCACAGACTATCCCAAAGAATAGTGCTGCTATTCTAGGGAGTTAGAACTGTTTTTGAGAATATAAATTTGCTGGGCAACTCCATCAGTTATACATCAAACTGTGGTTTTGGTTGCATGGCTAATTTATTTTGGCAGTAGTTCACAAGTTGCTTTTTGAAATGGGTTGCTTCACTCCAGAAAGGAACTCCAGAAAGCTCTACAGAAATAGACAATGAATACTGAAGAAATATGCAAATAAATAATGTGATCTCTGAATAAATTTTCAGGTTAGGTTTTCAAAATCTCTCTCATACACAGTGAAAAAGAAAAAAAAAGTTAACAAAGAACAATAAAAATACATGGCTTTGCCAAAAATGTGAGAATGCAAAATTTTTTTACCTAATTATGCTATTCAAATCAAATGCTTGATTTCTACTCAAGCTTCCTGTGAAAGAGTAAGCAATTAAAAATAATTAAGGAGCTCAACACATTTCTCAATTCTGTTATACTGTGCCAACCTGTAAAAGTGTAGGCTTGTTGATTTATGAACAACTTACCATTATATAGAAAATAATGTATTCTCTGAAGTTGCTTAGCTTTAACAGACACAGTGGGTTTGGAAGAACCACTTTCCTTATGATGTATACAATTTTTTCTGTTTCCTGACGTGCAAAGGAGCAAGTGACGCAACAGCAGACTTCCACCATTATATTACAGCCAGATTCTTGACATGTGAACAAATTCCAGAAGACAAGAGTCAAGGAGCAAAAACTCCTCTGAGCAGACACACTGAAATCAATGGACAAGTGCTGGAAATCACCCACTTTCATTTGCTCGTTGCCTCTCATCTCCTAAAATTGGTTACCACAATGTCAGCAGCTCTGATTAGAGATGGGGAAGGGGCACTCACACACACACACAAAACCCTCCCTCTTCTTTAGCAGATACTTCCCAATGGATCACATGCAAGGGCACTAATTGGATATAAAGCCCTACACTGCTTACTACAAGATGTATCTAGAGCAAGAGAATCCTGTTTCAGAGTGAAAGAAAGTTACAGTGTGTCTGCTTTGATGCTGTGCCAGGCCACTAGCTGATTGACACACATGGGGAATGCCAAATCAAGTGATAGCTAGGAGGAACAATTTCAATAGGCTTTATGTGTTGTGCAGATACTACAATTAAGTAATACAAAAATGTGTATGAGAGAGATGTATGTAAACATGTGTAGTCATAGCCACCCTCCTCCCAGACAGGAATGCACCTGCCACGTTCTCTGCATCCCTTTGCTTACTAGAGGCTAAGGAAGCAATTAGTTGTATGAATGCTCTTCCTTGGTAGGGCACTACTGGCTTACATTGGAATAATTATCAAATGATATATTTCTAACTTGATCAGTTTTCCTAGTGCAACATGTCACAGTGTGTTGCTCCCACTCTATCCAACTTAAAATTAAACAGCTGCAGATTTAATGTCTTCAGCTTAGCTGGGTGTGAGCTGGATAAAACAAAATCTGCAAAAAAGGAATAGGGACCTGTTGAACCTGATTTGGAAAGTAGGTAGAACTTTCCCTGTAAGATCTCATGTGCCGAATATGAAATTTCAACATCACCTACATATGGCTGCTTTGTTTATACTGGCACCTCAGAAACTGGAATCATGGGCTAATTTGTAAATGCTAAAAATATTTACTACTCATTCATAATTACCACTATTATTACCACTGATACTTTATTTTTAGGTCTTGGTAAAACAAAACACCTTGAATTTCCAACCAACAGAAACATGCTTTTCATATACCTGCAGATTAAAAAATATACGCCCCTCACCATAATATTTTAACAGAGAAGACTAAATTTATGCACCACCAGAATGCACAGCAGAGACATGATGCCTAATTCTTCTGAGATAGTTAATCTTGTATCTGGGGCTGTACCATTTTTGCTAGAATGCGTTTCTGGCATCTATTTTTGTATATGACCTTTTTGTATGAAGGAGCACTAAGTCGTGTGATCCTCCATCTGCATTTCTTAAATGTGAGTCTCCAGCTGTTGTTGGACCACAACTCCCATAATCACTTGATTACTGCTAGCTAGGGATGATGGGAATTGTAGTCCAAGCTGGTGACCCAAAGTTGAGAAATGCTGTGTAGTACAGCTCAAACACAGGTTTAACACATGTGTGAGAACTAGGCCTATCTTTAATTTCCATGATGCTGAAGATTAACATACCAGACTACAATCTCTTCTGTTCTGTGACAAATTTATTCAGAATGTAAGGTAGTATATCTTCTCCAACACCAAGTCAAATCTAGTGACATACAGCTGGTGTGGATACAACAGGCCATATCTTAAGAACCTCATTGCTGACACAGCTGGTCAGACTCAGACCAGTTCACATATGAGGACTTGGTTTAATTGGGGCTGGATTGAGATCAGTGATGCTCAAATGGAAATTTCCAGTTGTGTCCTACTCTTCTGAATGGGATTTACATCTACACTGGATTGTTTCTCTGGAAACAAGTTGGCTACCTTCAAGTCATTTGTTCAACAGTCTCTGCCATATGCCCAATATTTGCTTATTTTAGTTCTTTATATTCCATTTTTCTTACTATGGTTGTTTATATTCCATTGTAAGTACACACCTGAAATTGGTAATTATTGGGGTGGATTGAGAGAAACATCTGCACTGTCCACATTGTTTATTTAAAGCATACTCAACACACAGGACTTCCCACAAAAAAACCAAGAAACTGTGGTTTGCTAATTGTGCTGAAAATGGGCGAAAATTATGGGCCACATGATTCATTTGGGGTGCTTTAAATGTGAATTGAATATGCTTTTAAATGTATAGTGTGGATCTGCACATGATAAAGCCATCATGGGTGATTATTTCTGTGTTGTGGTAACCATTTGTTCTGACCTATTGCAGATGCATAGTGAGATAATGACTTGTTTATAGCTAGAAGATGTACTGAATTAAAAGCATGAAAACTGTGATCTTACCATATTTTCTGCGAGATCTCATACTATTCAAACAACACTCCTTCATGTTCCTAGTCTGATCATCATACCATAACTTTGTAATTTATTTCTGAAGCTTTTTATACTTCTCTCAAAGATTCAGGGGAAAATAAGTTTTTTATCATTATATCCAATATACACATTGCACTGTACTTGAAACACTCATTTGAAGGCTTCAGTATTTTCAGAATATTCTAAAAGTACCCATAGAGGCTTTCATATGCTATTATGTTGCAAAACAAATTAATATGGCATCAAGAGTACATGTACAAAGGGCCAGCTGATATAATTTGTGGACTATTTTTAAAACTTGAAGCTATTAAAAAGAATGAGTTATGTGAGAAAAAATTCAAAGTCTATAAAAAGTAACAACCTTGTGTACTGAGTTTTGCTTTAGAAAAATATTGGCATAATACATGAGTTATTCCAATTTGCACCTCGTTTTGTTTTTTAAAAAATACTATCAAATTTTGACTTGCATCTGTAATGCAACTGAAAGCACCATCAAGGGATACTTTTAACATAAGGAAAGATACAATTAGCTTGGCCAAGGGAAGTATTTCATACCTGAATGCCTGTAAGCAAACGCACTCTTGCACAAGTGACTTTTAATAGATAGTTTGGATGTAATGCTAATGTGAGAATGATCAAGTTTTTTAAAAAAAACTTTCCCTTGTCCATACTTCTTCAACATAGCAATGACAAAATGTTCAGAAACTTATCTGAGTTCAACAGCATCTTAATCTTAACTATGGTTAGTTGAAACCAGCCAACTTCAAACCATAGGTTTCAACTGATCATAATCACTGACAACAGTTTAGCATTCAGATGACATGGTAAGCTATGGTCAGTCTAAGACGGAAGTGGAAGTTTCTGATCTATTTGCAGCTGTGTGGGAGTAGGAGAGGGATGAGTGGAGCCCATGAGCCTGAGATTTTCTGAAGCTCATTCTCATAACATCCAAACACAGAGAAACAGGTTTTGGCCAATTCAAGAACATGATGCACACAGCCTGGTTTAATGTATGTTTACTTTAGATACTTACAAACAAGTAGCCAATTTTCACCAAATAGTGATGTCTGCAAATGTGGAAAGTATGATTGCTCTTCCCAGCTTCTTGCTTAAGTACTTGTGCCACCCATTTTCTGTCCCTCAAACAACAATATCAATTTTGCAGTTACAGCAATGTTTGGCACTAGAAGGGTATGACATTGTGGTTTCTTATCACATCTTCTGCACACACAGAGCTATGCATCCCAGATCCTGAAAAAAATGTAAGTTAAAAGTCTGTTCATCTCTTAATATTGTCCTGAATATGATCGCCAAAAGTTCAATTACAGGAAATATACCTTCTTGTTTTCATGCCATTTCTCTTTCTCACTCTTTTTTTCTAATTGAAAATTTAATCATGATTATCATTTAATTAACATTGCTAAAGACTAGCTGAAAGCTGGGGAGCCATCTGCATAGAATTTCTGTTTCAAAAATGCCAAACCCCTGAAATTGTATGTATAATATTTCTGTTAAATAGAATAAAAGAAAGCAAATAAATATATAAAAATGAAGAGCTCCTTAGATTACAACACAAGTATTTTGCTCAGTTAGAATTTAATTTAGTTCTAGACTCAGAAAAAATCCTTAATGTCTTTTTCAAATTGTAATTCTTTTGCAAATGTTTTATGATTTACCTATTCAAAACCAGAGAATAATATTTTTTTATAATTTCTTTTATAGAAACTAGAGTTCACTTAACAGTAACATTGCCTTTTACAAAATAAGTTATTTTGACATCCCCCCAACTGTTTCTTCATTTTGTAAATGACTATGCAAACACCAAGAGTTGAAGTTTCTCTAAAATAAAATAAAAATGCATTAACTAGTATGTTGATGCAACTCATTCAAACCTTCCTGTTTTACTTTTAAATACTGTGCAGTGCACTTTGAAAGAAATAGGAAGTAACTGGACTAGGTCTATTTCTCAGTCAGATTCTTTGAGGCTCTTGGATGCTGCTGCTTTATAGGTGTACTACCGACAGACTGTGGGACAGCGGATCAAATGATAAACATGATGGTAGCCAGATACTATTACATCTTGCTGCTCTGCTGTAGAATGCAGTTAAGTTATTGCCACGGCCCTATTGCCACCCTTTTATTTTGGATGTATCATAGCCGCTGCATTGAGCTCTCTTTAAAAATTGTATTTATAATGTTGTTTCATATTCCAACCGCTCCTGTATAAGGGCATCATCTTTATATTGTAGCCGTGGAGGAGCAGGCGAACATTCAAAAGCTAAAATGGCCTTTCTCAGGCTCCTGTCCAATACATGTCTCTCCCATGCTGGATACCTATTCCTGAAGAGATCAATTTTAATGACAGATTCTTCAATCCTTGGTGGCCGGGATGAAGGAGTAGAAGGTGCAGTAGGTCTCACCTGAAAAACAGGCACACACCCATCTCTCTCTGCAAATTTCTGATCCCGGTCACTTGTGACACTCCTGTTATTAGAAATAGACCTTAAAGTACTTGATGCTACTTCTGGAGGAAGAGTAAAGGCAGCTACAGAGTCCTCACAAGCACAGCTTGGTGACTGCCCAAACCTTGGTCCATTGGGATGAAAGAAGGCATAGTACATCAGCATAAAAACAATGCCGGTTAAAAAGCTGCTGAACACCACACATAGTGCCGGTATGGCAAACGCATCAGAAATCATAGGAGCCTTGTATAGGTACCAAAGAGCACTCAAGGCAGTGTTTTCCAAAAGGATCACAAAATAGTAAATGAAAAGCCTACAGCGTGTCCTTCCCTCCTTGACGTTGAACCAACTAAAGATATAAATGATCCCAACGACCATATCAAAGACAATCTCTTCCCACTTAGTGATGCAGAACTCCGTTTCGCAATGGACAATCCAGAAGGTCATGATGCACCAGTGGAGGACGATGAAGATCCCAAAATACAGTTGGAAAACAGAGGCAAAGAGAGCAAAAGTAATCACCCGGGCTGCAATTGTGAAGAAATGCCAGCAGAACTGGATTATCACAGCCATATAACTGATTGGCTTCTTGTCATCACGGGAATCACGAAGTGCTTTTTGATAGGAAGCCAAAGCCCATGCCAAAGACACAAGGGATGCTGCAGCAGTAAGTCCTAGAAAAATGGGGCAGGACAGGGAGGGAGAGAAAGAGAGAGAGACAGAAATAGAGAATACAGTCAAGAAATGCAGAAGCTTCACATAGGGGTGTTTTTGCAAAGGAATCTTAATGAACCAGGAGAAAGCCCATGTCTTTTAGCCTTATTACACAAATGACTAGGTAAAAAGGTAAAGGTAAAGGACCCCTGGATGGTTACGTCCAGCCAAAGGTGACTATGGGGTACGGTGCTCATCTTGCTTTCAGGCTGAGGGAGCCGGCATTTGTCCACAGACAGCTTTCCGGGTCATGTGGTCAGCATGACTAAACCACTTCTGGCACAACAGAACACTGTGACAGAAGCCAGAGTGCACAGAAACGCTGTTTACCTTCCCGCTGCAGTGGTACCGATTTATCTACTTGCACTGGCATGCTTTCAAACTGCTAGGTTGGCAGGAGCTGGGACAGAACAATGGGAGCTCACTCCATTGTGGGAAATCATACTCCCAACCTTCCAATCTGCAAGCCCAAGAGGTTCAGTGGTTTAGACCACAACGCCACCTGTGTCTTTTCAACACAAATGACTACGCTAGTTTGGTCTATGCTAGGAAGCTCAGCAGTCATTCCAATAGATGTTTTCCCTTCCTTTTCTTTCAATGGTCCTGCCAAGATGTAAAGTTCATAGTGCACTTTTTCCACTGTGTAAGCAAACCCTAAAAACTGATACGGACAATAAATATACATTAAGTATTTGAAAGCATTTACTTGTGTAGTGAGATTTAATTACACAGTAACCTTTTGATTAGGTGTGATGTGCCAACCCAAATCACAAGAAAACTGCATTTCTAAATTTAGCTAAATTAATATAATTATATAAATAGCATATAAAAGCAACCTCCACACCAACTAAATCCATAATTCCATCCAAGGCTGTCCGCTACAATGTGCAGTAGAAAGATGGGAACAAATATGAATCACAAAACCTGAGCAGAAACTCTATCTATAGATAGATTTGGGCCAGTGGACACATTTGGAATTTTGAGGAATGGACACCATGGAAAGGAGCCTATTCACAAAACAGTTACTTTGGTGGGTACTTCCTTTGACAGAACCTTCATTTCACAGAAGGCAAGTTACTAGAGTGCAAGGCAAAGGGCGGGGATGTGAATCCCCAAACTCAAACCCATTCATTTGAACTCATATTAGCAAGAAGATCACCCTAATCAGTGCTTTTTCAGGAGGTACTCAAGGGTACAGAGTACAAGTACCTCCTTTCTTCTTTTTGTTAAAAAGTGTGGCACTTACTGTAACAACTTCATGGTGAGTACCGGAACCTATTTTTCTTTTAAAAAAGCACTGACCTTAATAATCAAATTTCCCTATTATACACAAAATCCCAACACCCCATACTGCAGAAACACAACTCCTCCCTCCCCACTCACACCATAAATTCACACACACACAAAAACCACAAGCCATTCAGAGGCATTTTAAAAAAAAATACTTCACATGCTTCAGGACTCTGCCTGAAAATCAATATTAATTCTTATTTCATTGGCTAAAATATGGTCTTGAGAACAGAAGTTAATAGAGGAATAGCAGGAGAGAAAGTTAAAGATCAGTGGCTTAAACATTTTTATCTTGACTTTCATATAGATTTCTTCCTCCATGGGAAAGAAATCAAATGAATCAAAGACAGGTTAATAAAATTTCCAATAAGTAAATAATCTAGGATCCTTGAAAAGGGATTAGTTATGCCTTAATTATCTGCACTGTCATACTCACAAATGATAAAAGGATAATATCTATTTTGCTGGGAGGGAACAAATATATGAACAAACTAATCTGCTTTTAAGTACAAGGTCTCATTTATGACATCATGCATACAGATGGTGATTGTTGCATAATGCTGAAGTTGGTGACTAATTCCCAGTTCCCTATTTGCATGGAAGTTCAAAATATAGTTCAATAAGAAAACTTCTAAAATAGCCAAAGGTTACATGTCCCTGACCCTTAACATCCATTATGGTGAATAAAGCTAGCAATCGCTGCTAGCCACAATGGCTATGTTCTGCCCTCACAGTCAGATGCAGCAATTCTTCTGAATGCCAGTTGCTTGGAACCACAGGAGGGGAGTACACGATTGAACTCAGGACTTGCTCAAGGGTTTCCCACATCTGGTTGGCCTCTGTAATGTTCATAATTACATAATCCCAAGCGATGACAACAGTGAAAGAACTGGGGCAGTCACGTCTACAATAAGCTTTTAAGCCACCCCAGATTATACACCTACAAATCCAGAAGACTGTCCACGAAAAGATTTGGTTGCATTGTGTCCAGCCCAATGCTTTACTTGTGAGTAGCAGACTGTTGAGGATGTGTGCCCATAATAATAACAATATAATAATAATTTATTATTTATACCCCGCCCATCTGGCTGGGTTTGCCCAGCCACTCTTTTTTTTTCAACAGAATATTAAAATACAATATTTCAACAGAATATTAAAATACAATAGTCTGTCAAACATTAAAAACTTCCCTAAACAGGGCTCCCTTCAGATGTCTTCTAAAAGTCTGGTAGTTGTTTTTCTCTTTGACATCTGGTGGGAGGGCATTCCACAGGGCGGGTGGAAGGTAAACGCCGTTTCCATGCGCTGCACTGGTGCTGGCTCGCCAGAGCAGCTTCGTCACGCTGGCCACGTGACCCGGAAGTGTCTTCGGACAGCGCTGGCTCCCGGCCTCTTAAGCGAGATGAGCATGCAACCCCAGAGTCGGTCACGACTGGCCCGTACGGGCAGGGGTACCTTTACCTTTAATAAATATGTATGTGAACTTATGCCTATTCAGACTATAGGATGGATGCACAGGTGTGATAGTCTTTTCATGCAATCAGGGACCAAGGAAAAAGAGGGTTTTGTAGATGCTGTGCAGACATTCAATGGAATGCCTGTAAACTGAGGTGTGTCATTCTGCCTCAATCTGTTCTCCTCACCTACACACATTAACTCACTGATTATTCGGTAAAAGCAAGGTGCTTAACTTTGAAGCCCTCTCCCATCTACTACTACTACTGCTCATAAAGAGGTTCAAGATGTCTTCATTTTTCTTAATTATACCTTTGTGCAACAGTGTGACTCTAATCTTCTTGATTATAGCGGGGTCATGGCGATCTGTCACACCCTGTTGCAGATTGCTAAACAAGATTGCTACAAGGATCTGTTGTTTTCTTCTTGGACATCAGACGCTGGCACCTTTCAGAGCATAATACATCAAGGCTGTCATTTATCAAATGGTCATTACTACCTGATCAGGAGAACTTTAAGCTTAATCCCATGGGAGACAACATTATTAATGACAGGGTAGTGTTGAAGCCATTGATTGAAATGATAACCCCTTAAGAAATTGGCAGCCTGAGTGCAAAAGCCATTGATTGAAAAAAATTCCCTTTGATTTTGAGTATGGTTGCTTAATGAGGTACAACAACTTAGATCCAAATTTCAATTTGGTTAGCAAGCATGTCAATACCAATGAATCCATTATTTCAAAAGCCTCATAGGCACTGAGAGATTATTGTGCCAGCTCTTTTTCTCTCTCTATCCAACTCATGTATATTTGGTACCCTTTGTGTAGACCAGCATGAAGCCGTTTTGATCAGTTATAAACGTGTTTAGATGCTTGCTGTGAACAACTTTGCAGATTTACTGAGCTTGGAAGTGGGTACAGTGAAACCTTTGACCTCTGTGATGAGGTCAGCCGACACTATGCCAAGGTTGAGGCTGAAAGATATTCAGTTCTCTCAGGGATGTTACAGTACAATTATTATGTGAAAAACTTCCTTTTTTATGAGAACACTCAAGAGTCCTTCAAAGCACTATTGTAACATTGTTTTTAATTTATTGTTCTCTATTCATTATTGCTAGTGACCTTGAAAGTTTACTGGATGAAAAGGAAAGATATAAATAGTTTAAATACATTAAATGAAAAACGAACACATAGACAATTCTCAGGATGCTCTAGTGGCCCTTGCTTCACTGCAAATTTCACTGTGTTGGGATTTACATCAGTGCAAGGGCCATTGGATTGTGCTGTTAATTACTGTACAGCGGTACCTCGGGTTAAGAACTTAATTCGTTCCAGAGGTCCACTCTTAACCTAAAACTATTCTTAACCTGAAGCACCACTTAAGCTAATGGGGTCTCCTGCTGCCGCTGCGCCACCACCGCACAATTTCGGTTCTCATCCTGAAGCAAACTTCTTACCCGAGGTACTATTTCTGGGTTAGTGGAGTCTGTAACCTGAAGCATCTGTAACCTGAAGCATATGTAACCCAAGGTACCACTATATAGTCAATCAGAGCTGCTGAATCCCATGGAGAAACAGTCACTGGGTCAGGGTGTAAGCAAAGGTTGGTGTGGGTTGGTGGGATGTCTAATAGGAAAGTTCTGCAGTTGGAAATCTGCTTTCATAAACCTATGGAGGGGAATTTGCATTGCCAAATAGTTAAGTATGTGTATGGTGCGGCATTAACAAAACCCACTTCTCCCAAGGATGCTATGTGGGCCAATAGCCAATCAAATACAAACTATTAATGTATAGAGATGGGCCAGGCAAGGTTACAGGAAGAAAAGAGGCCATACTGTGCATAATTCTGAACATTTTAATTTTGGCAAGTTATGAATCTGAGATTATTCTAAATTGAGTAAACTAGGGAGGAGGTTTGGAAAAACCAAAACCAATTTCTTGTAGTAAGGAATTTTCAGAAAGATGTAGGAAGTTACATCTTTCATTGTCAGTGAAGAATCACTTTAGTGGTTTTCATGCATTACTAAGGTAAAGGACCCTTCGGTGGTTAAGTCCAGTCAAATTTGACTATGGGGTGTGGTGCTCATCTCCACTCTCAGGCCGAGGCAGTCAGCATTTGTCCTCAGCCAGCTTTCCGGGTCATGTGGCCAGCATGACTTAAGCATTTCTGGTGCAATGGGACAGTGATTACGATCAACAAGCTCAAGAGGCTCGGTAGTTTAGACCATAGCGCCACCTGTGTCCCTCATGCATTACTACAGTCACACAGCACTGAGTTGTAGGCATTAAGCCCAGAGGACTATCCATGCCATTCATCAACATCCAATTACTAAGCAAAGAGGCAGATTTAGGGCAGTTTGAGCAGTGTAGTTGCACCCAGCACACAAGCCAAGGAGGGCGCCTTCTCAAAGCCCAGTGAGCACTTGCCTGGCTTCAGGAAGGAGGTGTGAGGGCTCTGACAGGATCCTAGAGTTCTCCTGCCTCCTTCCCAAAGCAGGCAAGTGCTCCTCAGGCTTTGGGGAGAAGGGCTCTAGGATCCTGCAAGGGCCTTGCGCCTCCTTCCCAAAGCCCAGCTTAAGCCAGTGCCATGAGGGCTGGGGGTATCAAATGGCCTCACGCAGGGTGGCATTTTACCAAGATCCATCCCCTGGGGGGACCATAAGGAGGTCTGGTCCAGTCTTCTGTTTCATGGTAGGGTTTTGGCACACTAGCCTCCACAGGTCAAACCATACAATCCAGACCTGTACGTGTCATGATTTGTTTTACTGAACAAAATCATAGGCCACTTAACAACAATAACAAAATAACCTCCAGTATAAAATATTTATCAAAAATACTGATAAATTGACTAACTTTAAAAACAGAAATAATAAAATTATCAAAATACAAGTGATGATTATTTGAAATTGTTAAGCACTTGCACAAAAAGTAAGTTACAAAATCATCTCACAAAACTTACAAGCAACTTACAAAATCCACAAAATTAAAAACAAGTATGCATTGTATCTCTGGGTAGGTTTCCAAAAACAAATAAGTTTTGAACAAGTGTTCAAAATAGTACAATGAAGGTACCTGCTTGATATTAAAAGGCAGGAAGTTTCAAAGCATGAGTGCTGCTACACTGAAAGGGAAATTCCTTGTTAGAGGCCGTGGAAGACAGGAGTGCCTGGCGTGCTCTAGTCCATGGGGTCACAAAGAGTTGGCCACGACTAAAAGACTAAACAACAAAAATGATAGAAGTGACCTTACAGGCCTTGGATGTGTAAATCCAAACGAGATATAGATGGCAGCACTTGAACTTTACCTTTACATAGATTTGGAGATGATAATGACCTACATTCCATCTACTGTATTAATCCCTATAAAATTGGCAAAGCTTTGTCTTATTATTAATGTCCTGTTGTTGTTTTTAAATGTTGCTCAAGCAGAGGCAAGCCTTCCAAATTTCTTAATGATTAGTTCTGAACATTGGTTGCACTAACAATTACCTCATCTCTCTGAGAATTACTAAACTATTCATTATGGAAAAGGATGAAGCAGTTTACCAAGTTACACTACTACTACTACTACTACTACTACTACTACTACTACTACTACTAAATTTATTATTTATACCCCGCCCATCTGGCTGGGTCCCCCCAGCCACGCTGGGCGGCTTCCAACAAAACACTAAAATACAATAACCTATTAAACATTAAAAGCTTCCCTAAACAGGGCTGCATTTAGATGTCTTCTAAAAGTTTGGTAGTTATTTTTCTCTATTATTTTTCATGGAATTCATAAATATGGCTGGCACGCATACCTTGGTACAAGAAGGTTAAAGTACCATGTAGTAAGGAAAGCGGTTTATGAAGTATCAACAAAATATAAAAAAAAATTAGAACCAAAAACAACATGTTGACTTTCCCCACTGGAGGCAATATCTCTAGAAAAAAGAAGAAGAAATGAGAAATGACTGGGCATCTTATAAAGAACTATTAATGGAAGTAGATCATGAGTTGAAATGAAAGAGGTTTGAAGATGTAACAGGATTATTAACTGATTGGTTACAACACCATCAGCTTAATGATATATTTAAGATGGACAATCAGAAAGGTTTCTCTAATGAAATCTCTAAATTTGAAAAAGAGCGTTTAGAAAATAAGACTAAAATACTTTCAAAAATGTATAAACTACTATTAGAATGGCCTACGAAAGACGAACAGGTCAAATCAGTTATGATACACTGGGCGAGGAACTTTGGATATAATATACAACTAGCAACATGTGAGAGGTTATGGAACTGGGATTTGAAGTTTACAGGATGATATATTTTGAAAGAAAATTATATGAAAATGATGTATTGCTGGTATTTAACACCTAGCAAATTAGCTAAAATGTATAAAGCAAGGTTAAATACATGCTGGAAATGTAAGGAAATAGAGGGCACCTTTTACCACATGTGGTGGATCTGTAAGGTAGTAAAAAGAAAAAACAAAAAAGAAAGATGATATATAATGAACTGATTTTTTTAAAATAACCTTTTCTTTAAAAATGGAAGATTTTCTTTTAGAAATTGTAGGTGGCGAAATTCCAAGGGACCAGAAGAGACTTTTTATGTACGCGACCACTGCTGCCCGGATGCTATTAGCCCAGATATGGAAAGAAAACATGGGCCCTACCAGAGAAAAATGGCAGATTAAATTGATGGACTACTCAGAAATGGCAAAAATGACAAAAATGACCGAAAGAATCAGGAACCAGGAAGACCAAAATTTTAATAAGGAATGGGGAAAATATATAATTTGCCTTAAAAATCATTGTAAACAATTAAAATTATTAGTAGGATTGGAATGACACTTGTCGTTAAACATTGGACTATGGTTGCAATGGAGATTTAATAGAATTGGATTATCAGGGAAGATGCAGGAGAAGAAAGTTAACGAAGGGGACGGGGGAAGTCCATGGGAATTTACTGAATTCTTTTTTTATGCTTTTGTAAATTTGAAAATTTATATATATATATGCATGCAGGGGCATGGTGTGGGGAAGGCCAAGGGGGCTATAGACCCAGCTGCATGGTTTTGAAGGGGTGCGAACCAGGTACCCCCACGCAGGGATCACCATCCTGCCTGCCACTGAGGGTCTTTGGGCCCAGGACCATGGCCTTGTTGTCACACCCCTGGCCCCCTCGCCAAGGGTTGCATTGTCTGGTTGCGCTCCCCACTGTACAGGTGGTGTAGCATAGCCCCATGAACCTTCTGTGCCCCGTGTCACCCGGTGGCAGAGGCAAGGGTTCAGCTGGCGCGTCAGGTTTTGTTAACCCTCTGCACCCAGCCTCTGGTCCCGCCTTGGGCGCATGCATGCCCCAGGCGCCAATAAAGGATGCAACTCCACTTCAAAAGTGTACAGTATCGTAATACTACAAAGACAACTGTAGAGTAATTGGAACCCCTAGAGCTTCCTTCCAGATAACTGTCACTCATAAGGATGTTGTATTATTAGAAATTATTCTGTATACATTTTTCCCCATTTCATGATTCAACTGAATTTATTCCTAATAAAGTCAAGAGCATTCATGTAGGCTGTTGTTGTTGTTTAGTCGTTTAGTCGTGTCCAACTCTTCGTGACCCCATGGATCAGAGCATGCCAGGCACTCCTGTCTTCCATTGCCTCCCACAGTTTGGTCAAACTCATGCTGGTAGCTTCGAGAACACTGTCCAACCATCTCATCCTCTGTCGTCCCCTTCTTCTTGTGCCCTCAATCTTTCCCAACATCAGGGTCTTTTCCAGGGAGTCTTCTCTTCTCATGAGGTGGCCAAAGTATTGGAGCTTCAGCTCAATTTTTATAGCAAATGTACATTCCAGACATTCTTGCTTTATGTAAACCAAGATTGGGTAATATGTGGCAAGCATGTGTTACTTACATTTGTTGCTTCACCAGTCCAGGCAGGTGTAATTATCTGAAATTTTTTGCAAGGTGCAGTCCAGCTTGCCACATTTTTGAGTGGGGAAATCTACTTCAATATACTGGCATATTGATTTGAATGTCTTACAAGAAACATCATCAGAACAGTAATTAGCAAGCCATTTAACAGGATTATGTTCTGATAATTCATCACATAGTTTCATTTGCTAAGGTGGTTCCAAAATGCCTTGAATTTTTGAGTAAATGTGGGCTGTGAATATTTAAATGCATGTTATGAATGTGGGACACCAGCACCAACTTCTAGCAGGTGAAAAGTTAAATGGAATGTCCTCAGTGGTTCAAATGATAGTCTGTTAAGACTTGAATCTGGGGTTAAGGCACCAACTCACTCCTACACTGTGGATTAATCATGTGTCCTAGGACATATTTCACAGGAGACTTGGTACTCTGGTCAAAGAATGAAAAGGTTATAAGCACTTTGCACAATCAGAGGTGTAGCAAAACAGCTAAAAAGGTAACATAAAATATTGGTCTAATAATCCCGTCTGGGGAGCACAAGAGAGCCCTGGAAATGAACTGTCACAGGTCCAGTGACAGCACAAGGAAAGAGTAAAAAGTCAAGCGTTTGTTTAGCATCAGAGCAAGGAGGGAGGTATCTTTCTTCCCCTATAATAAACTTAAGTAAATATTAAGGGCAAGGAGGGAGGTATCTTTCTTCCCCTATAATAAACTTAAGTAAATATTAAAGGCAAGGAGGGAGGTATCTTTCTTCCCCTATAATAAACTTAAGTAAATATTTACTAGCAAACCTTGGTTTAAAAAACCGTAAGAGTAACAACATGCATTTGAAGCTAGAAAGACAAGTGTGGGTAATTGTGTTTGTGGGGCTGTTCAGAATCATTCATAGTACTACAAAGGCAGAGGCTGTATTTGGGGTCTTTTGCATTGGAGTATTTTGCAGATGTCGTACCACTTCCCTCTTTTAAAACTGTTTTTCTTTTTGGTACTTTGCTCATGAGGAGGCTGCCACACTGTGGGCAAATTTGTGGTACTGGCCTGACCTTCAAATCTTTTCAGCTACCTAGAAATGCCTGTGATATCACGTTTGATAAACTGCCTGCAGGACAGAAGTCTTGGGTGTGTGCTTAGTTTTAATTCCCATAAGGTTAAGTTGGCTCTAGGGGTGTCGGCTTATGCCTGTATGTGGTGTGACATCACCATGCCCCACGACATGCTGACATCACTCACACACGCCACCATGTGTGGTGACATCACACGTGCATGCCCGGCAGTGTGCCCATGTGCCAGCTGCCACACTTTGTGGGGGCCCAGGCCGGACATTGGAAATTTTGAGGGTGCCCGCAGACTTGGTGCCTATGGTTGGCTCACCTGCAGAAAATGAAAGGAGCAGAAAGGCATGTAGGTCTAATCCAGACAAGAAAGAAGGGCTATTGGTTAGTAAAAGAGGTGAACTGGGAGAGAATATGTGTTGTGTTATTGATGGAGTTTTTGAACGACCAGGCACATAGCCTGGGAATGCTTCTGGGCTCTGCTTTGCTCCTTGATGCTCAGGTGAAGGGCAATATATAAATTTAATAAATGAACAAATGATAGCATCTAAACAACTGTACATGCAACTCTATGCATGTATTGAGGAAGGGCCAGCAGAAAGCATGACATGGGGCTAGTGTGACTGTGCTAGTGTGGAGCTAGTGTGACATATTGGTTTTTTTTAAAATCAGAGGTGCCAGGACATAATGTACACACATGGATGCACAAAGCAGCAGTGAGTGTTGTGCAGTGATTAGAATGATGGGCGAGAATATGGAACCGCATTATTTCAATCCCCACTTGGCTATGAAGTTCATTGAGTGACCTGGGACCACTTGCTCTCAGCCTAACCTACTTCATAGGGTTGTTGTGAGGATAACATAGGGAGAACTATGTATGCTTCATGGAGCTCCTTGAAGGAAAGGTGGAATATAAATGTAATAAATAAAGCGCGCTGTCACTGATTTTGCAGGGAAGAATCTGTTAGTGAGCAGTGAAGTGTGTAATAAAGTGATCCCTGAAGGCTCAGAAACATATAACTAAAAACTGACATGGAAAAGCCTTTTAACCCAGTGACGAATTTATTGTATTTCCATTTTCTTCTTTTAAAAAAATCACCGGTGGGAAATATGAAATATTAATGCATATACAAAAGGACTTCATTTTCATGCACTGTTTTACTTTATTTTCAGCTGTGTCAGTGCACACCAATTTTGCCTGAACAGAAGAGAAGAATAGTGCAAGCCCAAACCTTAGCTACTGCCCATTCATTTTGGCAGCTTTACATAAGCACTTTTGGTACAAGTGGAAAAAACTACAATGCAAACCAAGTCACCTTAATGCTTGGACTAGTATCTAGGGATTATTTGGAGCCTATGTCTTTCTTCTACCCAGCTCTGTGCTCAGACAAGCTTTACATATGTACAAAGGGATAGTCAACACAATACAAAATCAGGTTCAGTGAAAGTTACATAACTAGACCCGAGAGTTCTTTTTCTTCTTCCCAAAGACAATGTTACTTTTTTCTCTAGAGCGAACATGAGTGTTCTGAGGAGGAGTGGAGGGTACTTTACACTGAAAGCATTTTAGTGCATGAACACTTTATTTTTATTAATTTTTTGTCTTACAAATATACTTATAACATACAGATTACACAAACATCTCTCCCTCCCCCCTTTTGGACTTCCCTCGGCTTCCGTTTCTGATTTATTTACCTCCTTATATATTCTGCTATCTTCTACAAATAATAATAATAATAATAATAATAATAATAATAATAATAATAATAATAATAATAATTTATTATTTATACCCTGCCCCAGCCACTCTGGGCGGCTTCCAACAAAACACTAAAATACAACAACCTATTAAACATTAAAAGCTTCCCTAAACAGGGCTGCCTTTAAATGTCTTCTAAAAGTTTGGTAGTTATTTTTCTCTTTGACATCTGATGGGAGGGTGTTCCACAGGGTGGGTGCCACTACCGAGAAGGCCCTCTGTCTTCTCTGCCTTTTATTACATTACCTATTCCCTATCCATAAAATTGTGACTGTTTATTTAAATCCTACCATCAGATCCATATTCTTCCTTTGTTTCTGCAAATATAATATAAAAGGTTCCCACTCTTTTTCAAAGTTCCTATTGTCCTTTTCCCAAAGTTTGTGTGTCAGCTTCACCATCTCCGCATAACTCATCCGTTTTTCTTGCCATTGTTCTTTTGTTGGAATTTCTCCAGTCTTCCAATTCTGTGCTAGCAGTATTCTCGCCGCCGTCATTGCATACATAAATAGTGTCCTTTTCTCTTTTGGCAGATCTTGCCCTAAAATGCCCAACACGAAGGCTTCTGGTTATTTAACAAATGTCATTTTAAACTTTTTTTTAATTCATTGTAAATCATTTCCCAGTATACCTTAACCTTTTTACAAGAAGGCTTCCCTTATTTCCTTCCCTTATTTCCTTTGTTTTTTCAGTTATTTTACCATTAAGTTTTATCCTATTTATATAATTTTTGTCCACTTTTTCTCAATTGCCATGCCAGAAGCTTCCCTGATTTGTTAGCGTTGTTTTAAAAAAATGTTTTGTCTTTTTAATTTTCCATGCTATTTCCTCGCTAATTAGCATAGAGTATTGCAACTGTAATAATTTTAATGCCTGTTTTGCTGTTTATTAGGAGTTTTATTTAACCCTTTTGTTTCTCTGCTAATTTATTTATAATTTCTTTCCTTCTTTCCTCTTTTAACTTCCTTTTAATTGCGTTTTGTTGAATAAACAGTCCTCTCATCACCGCCTTGCTAGTGTCCCAGACTGTTTGTGGCCCGGTTCCTTTATTCAAATTTAGTTCAAAATATTCTCTCATCATTTTTTATTTTTATTTTTGCCTTTTCTAAAAAGACTTTATCATTTAAGATTTCTTCATTTAGTCTCCATCTAAAAGTTGATTGGGTTTCTTTTTGAATTTCCATCACTATAGGATTATGATCTGATAATGTTCTTGGCTCTATTTTGATTTTTCTCACCTTTAACTCTAATTCTTTTGAAAACCAAGCTGCATCCAGCTTGCCATGTACATTAGAAAAAAAAGTGAACTGCCTATCAAACAAACACTTGACTCTCCAAATATCCACTAAATTTAATGTTTCTACCATTGCGCATAAACACTTTAGAAAGAAGGGTATGTATTTCTCTTTTCTTCTCCCATCTCACTTTAATCCTCCTCCCTTGAAGAACTGGGGACTTAAAGAGAACATTAAACAAAAGGTTGCTGTTCCTTTGAAGAGCTACTTCAATTTCCCATATCTATAATGTGCTTTCTGATCTCAGTGATCATATTGCTCTTCAAAATGGTAGCTTAATGTCAATAATGAAAGGAATGGGCATTCCTAAAAGACTTTGGGCTCAGATGTCTGCTTTGGAATGTAAGCTTTGTTAACAGCATGATCATAAACATGCTTACTCAGAACCAAATCCTTTTCAGTTCACTGGGAGTTATTGCCAGTATGTCTATTTATTGCTGTCTAAATCTTATGAGAAATTGCTGGTGTCTTCTCTCTGACCTCCTTACTTTGATTCGTTCATTCATTCAGTGTGTACACCACAAAGTGGTTTGCAACTAATTAAAACACCAAATAAAACAATAGATAACAAAGCACTACTGAAGAAGGTGAAATATAAAGTATACATTCAAAGCAGCATAATGAACAGGAAACTGAAATATGGAATCATAGAATAATAGAATTGTAGAGTTGGACCAACTTCCTGAAATGAAGAAATCTCAACTAAAGCATCTATGGCAGATGGCAATCCAATGTCTGCTTACAAACCGACAAGGAAAGAGAGTCCACCAACTCTCATGGGAGTCTGTTCCACTGTTGAACAGCTCTTACTATCAGAAAGTTATTCCTGATGATTAGTCAGAATCTTCTTTCTTGTAACTTGAAGCCATTGGCTCGAGACCTAGCCTCCGGAGCAGAAGAAGACAAGCTTGCTCCATCCTTCATGTGACAGCCCTTTAGATAATAGAAGATTGCTATTGTAACTCCTCTAAGTTAAGGTTACCAGATTCTGGGGAAACTTTTTTTTTAAAAAAAGAGGAAAAAAATTTTAAACAATTTTTTTCAAAAAAAATAAGAAGTAATATCTTCTCTTCTGTGGTCTCCTCTGTTGCACGGCCTTCCTCTGGGCCCTGGCCTGCTCTCTTGGAGCGCTAGCAGCCGTGGAGTAGGCTCGGATCGGGCCAGGGCTCAGCCACGTGTCCTTGCCCTCCTGGTGCTCTCATACCTCTCCTCCTCAGTGGTGGTGGCAGCGGCAGCAGCGGCGCAGCAAGGTCGGGGCTCCTCTCTTTTTTCCTCCTTCCTCTTTCTCCTCACCTTCTTCTCCCAGCATCGGCTCCAGGATTTTTACTGCCCTGGAGCGTTGCAGGGCAGTCGGCCAGGTGCTCTCGCTCCCAGCTCAATTTGGGCTGTGAGGGGGGGGTCAGCGGTTCCCCCAGTTGATGCACCAGGCGTCCCCGGTTCCCCCTCAGCAGTGGCGGTGGCAGTCTCAGCAGCCGGGAGCCAGCCTGGTAGTGTAGTTGGCTCTGGCTGGCTTGAGGAGCTGCTCGCTGCCATGGTGCCCACAGTTTTGCCTCACCGGAAGTCCCCATATGATGTGTCTTGTGCCGCTGAACCAATCACGCAACATTCATTCCCTACTAATAAATCTACAACATTTAAAATATAAATCCAGGGGCATTAAATGAAATCTGGGGACATTCCGGGGACGGATTTTTGTCCGGGGACAGATTTGTAAATCCGGGGACTGTCCCCGGGAAAGGGGTACGTCTGGTAACCATACTCTAGGTCCCCTCTTTACCAAACTGTGGCAGTGATGTTGCATGACCCCATAGCACCTGGGGCATATGAGAGCACCTGGGGCAGGGCACAGAGGTCAAGGAGAAAATTAGTTCCCTTGGCCACAGCCCCTCGCGGGCTCTGGGCTGATGGAGCTCATTTTTCTGTGTTCTGGACACCAACGCCCAGAGCGCAGATGAATGAGCTCCATTGACTCCAACCCCAGGAGGTGCTGTGGACAAGGAAGTTCATTTCTCCGTTAGCCTGCGAGGTGCATGGAGGGAGAAATGAGCTCCACTGGCCCTGCAATGAGTGTCAGTAGTTCAGCCTACACTCGAATAGGACCCTGGCAGAGACACATGCCCAACGGGCATGTTCTCTCCCTCCTGGTCGATCATTCGGGAGCTTCATAAGCTTTCTTCAGCCCAAACATCACAGCAACCAATGCCAACCGGCACCAGCAAACTTAGGGATCCGCAGAGTTTGGCATTTCGAGTGACAGACCTCAGCCAGTGAGAGCCAGTGTGGTGTAGTGGTTAAGAGCGATAGACACGTAATCTGGGGAACCGGGTTCGCGTCGCCGCTCCTCCACATGCAGCTGCTAGGTGACCTTGGGCCAGTCACACTTCTTTGAAGTCTCTCAGCCCCACTCACCTCACAGAGTGTTTGTTGTGGGGGAGGAAGGGAAAGGAGAATGTTAGCCGCTTTGAGACTCCTTAAAGGGAGTGAAAGGCGGGATATCAAATCCAAACTCCTCTTCTTCTTCTTCTTCTTCTTCTTCTTCTTCTTCTTCTTCAGCAACTCAGCATTTTGGCTAATCTACTTTATTTACATATATTATTTACACACGGAGCACTGCAACATGGCACCCTCTCTAGCGTCAGACAGCAAAGAGGGAAAAAACAAAGGACAATAGTCCCACTTCACGGAACACAGTAACACAAACATCCTGTTTCCGTCACTTCCTACTCTGTGGAGTCAAAAACATACACCATCATGTGATAGACAAAAATCCCAAGACTGCAATCATAGATCAGGAATTGTAACAAGGAGCCATGGCCAATGGAGCTCGTTTCTCCCTTGGTGGAACAGGTGTGTGGAGGAACAAGCTGCATCAGTCCTGCAAGGCAACGTGGCCAAAGGGACTCGTTCCTCCCTCAGCTGCAGGGCTCCCCAAATGCACCCCCTTGGAAAGAGGCAGCGCCACCGCAATCACAACATCAGAGAGGGGCAGTGGTACCGCCTTCCCGATGCTTCCGCTCCCAGGTGGAGCAGCATTCCCAAAGGCCAGTCTGGGTGCAGCTCCCCTCGATAAGGGAACTATAGTGGGGGTGCCAGGTTGTGCCCACTCAAAAAAGGAGCCGGAGGCAACAGACACCCCCCCAACACTACACCACTGAACTGTGGAACCCAGAACTGGACACAGTACTCCAGTAGTCTGACCAAGGCACAATACAAAGGGTATAAATTTCCACAAAAATAATTCAATGTAAGGTAATATTAATTGCAGTTGCGTGGCCAATTAACAGTCAAGGTTTCACCACACTTCTTGTTAAAGGTAAGGTCTCCTTAATATGGAATTGTAATGGACATACAAAGCAAACATGCAGTCATTTTAAAGTGAAGACCTAAATTGCTCTGATACTGCCTGATCTTTTCTAACAGCAAATCAGGAATTGTCACTGAAATATGTAAATCAATGCATCTCCCTTCTTTATATCAGGTTTCTATGCTGCTTTCCCCCCTTCACTTCCTTTGACTCCTCAAGAAGCCACTCTGTTTTCCTCCTTGCTCCCAGGAACATAGTGAGCTGCTTTATAGACATCTAGGTTAGGACTGTCTGCACTGAAGAGCAACAGATCTCCTGGCTTTCAGGTAGGGGTCTTTTCCAGCCTACCAGAATATGCAAGGGATTGAAGCCGGGACCTTTTGCATGGAGCCTTCCTCTAGGATGCTACATGTGAAGCAGCTCTTAAAATGTTTTCCCTACTTTGATTCTTTTTTCACTGCTCAATAGGAACAATAATCTGCAAGAGATAATAATCTGCAAGAGATTGCAACAGGATTTGCAATCACTGTTTGGGAGAGAAGGAAAACTCACTATTTACTTAATGCATATTTATTATATGTGCAATGTAGATGATCATTTAGAAAATTATTTCTATGTGCATGAAAGTTAACCAAGTTGGGCTATGGTCTAAAATAAAGTGAGGAAAGTATTAGTACTGTAATATAATCCATTTTCCCCCCTGGGCAAAATTGTTATATACATTACCCACTAGATGGCACTGCAGAACAGTTTAATTGATAGGTTCATTTGTGGGCTAAGGACATTTTTTGTTTCTATATTATTAGTCCTTAAAAATTTGTTAACAGCTTAGTCATATCCAATGGACAGACCTAAATGAGTGGGGCAAAATTGTTGATGAAGTTCCTTTGAAGTCATAAGATCAAGCTAATCACAGCACTTTGTCAGTACAGTAAGGATTTTTGGCAGGTGTCAGATCTACCTGTGGAAGTAGGAAAAACTGGTGATGAGGTAATCATGCAGAATGGGAGTAGCAAGAATCTATCAATGATATCAATCTATCATATATAGTCGTAAATCAGAAAGCTGAACTGAATCCATTCCAGAAGTCCATTCGACTTCTGAAATGTTTGACTTCCAAAGTGTGGCTTCTGATTGGCTGCAGGAAGCATTCCGAAAGAATGTTCGAAAACCAGAACACTCACTTCCGGTTTTCGATTGTTTGGGAGCTGGAACGTTTGACTCCCAAGGTGTTTGGGAGCAGAGATACGACTATACAAGTAAACAGAGAACATGCTCTGTGTGATTGCTCTGTATATTGAAATTGGACATTCACAAACAGTCCATGCATTCCAAAGCCATATATATATATATATATATATATATGCGTCAACCAAATGACCTGGAATGGATTGATACATCTCTATCTCTCTGTCTCCCTATCCATCCATCACTTTTATCCTGCACTTATTGTTCCAGAAAGTTCAAGACAGCTAACTGTGCTTCCAGTGAAAGCAATGAGAATACAATAAGAACAATACAGCACAAATCACCAGAAGAGGAAACAGCACAGCATGACATCAGAATCTTAAGGAGGGGAGCATACAAAATACTTACTTTACTGTAAGTATGCTAATAATTTCTTATTGGCTGAAACATGATTAGGAAAGCAAAAGCACAACACTCCCATTCCACTAATCTATATGCTTCTTAATAAGCAGAGTGCACTAATTTTCACACCTTCCTCCATGCCTGGCTCATATCTTTACTATGTGGACACCCACTAAGGAATTCCCCTAAGTGAAATTCTACTGGAACTTTATGTTAAGCCTAACATTCAATCAGTCCACAAAGCAGACCTCAATATGTACAAGACATCACAAATATGCCACATACATCCCTAACATATATTCATGATTTTGTCTGTACAAAAGAACAAATGGATATTGCACTGGTGGGTAGTTAGGGCACATTCAAATTTCATTTTGTGTCATGTTTCTAGGCACAGGTCCAGACGGGCTTTAAAGCTCCATGTCTGATCTGATCAGGGTTTTGGGGGTTTTTTTTGTCCTGGCGTTTTCCACAGGAAAACTCGCATTTTACTGCTGAATCAGAGCAAACGAAAACTGGGTTTTCCATGGATTGCTGCTTGCTCCAATTCAACAGTAAAACATGGGTTTTCCTGGGGAAAGTGCTGTGGTGAAGAGGACTCACTTAGACATGGAGCTTAAAAGCCCAGACCTGTGCCTAATTTCATTGCACCAGTCATTAGGTATAGGAGAATACTGCAGTGTGCATGAGCTCCCAATAATTTTTCTCCATGCATTTTGCTTATAAATGCCCACTACATTATACAACGCTTTCCCTTCTAGTTGTGACATAACTGGGATCTCTTTTAGTTCCACAACCAAATGCTGCATTTCTTTCCCATTCATATATCAGGATGAGCAGGAATATTAATTTTAAGCAGGTAAAAAAATTGTAAGCAGGTAAAACTAACCTAGATTTATTTCAAGGACTGTGAAAGATCCTGCCTTTCGTTTACCAATTCATAACTATTTTTAGCAACAAATCTGAAACAGACGATTTCACACCATAGCTTTACTTGGTATTAATACTTTCCTTTTGTTTTTAAAATCTGTCTGGTGGCAAGAGCTCATCAAACCGTTCACTAATAGCTGCAGAAAACTGTAAGCAGAAAAAGTGCAAATGTACAGAAGTGATGGTGGAAATATGAACTACTGTGTTCTATTTATTTTTTAAAAAATACCTTTAAGCAACTTTTCATTTAAAAATCACAAATTGGTGTAATAAAAATGCAGTAAAACCAAGATTTCTACAATAATAATAAAAACAAACAGATTAAGAGCAGACTGGTTTAAATTGCCAGCTAAGCCTTGAAAGTGAGAATGAGGAATTGTGGGTCAAGTCAGGCAAGTCTCATTGCTGACCTCTTTTAAATGAGATATAAAGGCATACGTTTTCAGAAAAATCTTCGAGGATTAAAACGTGAGGTTGGCTCTTTGGGCATATGTCCAATGATAGTTTTAGCCTGTTAATTTGTCTGATTGCAATGAGATTTCATTGCTGTATTTCACAGGTTGTTATTTTACTCCTTTGTGTATAAAAATGCTTATATACTGCAATTTTGTAACAAAAATGTAAAAGCGGTATACACACACATAAACACAATAAACCACATAAACACGAACATCACAGGTCACCAGGGAACTGTACAATTTTATTTTAGTTGTCTGCACAAGATTGTCAGCAAAGAAAAGTTTTCAGCAAGTATTTGCAAACAAATGCTAACAATGTCTGCTGAATGTTTACTGGAAGAGCATTCTACAAGATAGCCAGTAACACTGAAGGCTTAGTTTCATGTTGGTATCAGATGAACCTTATCAGGTTGGGAAACAACCATAGTTGATCTCAGTTATCGAGGTAGGATACAAAGGTTCTGGTGGTACAATCAGCGCTTTGTAAATTAATAAAAGAACCTTGATCCAGGTTTGGTTGCAATTGGGCAGCTAGTGCTGATATTAAGCATATATTTTAGTGACTATACATCACTTTGTGTTGTGACTATTCTGAAAAGCCTTATAAATTAATAAATGATAAATATGAAATTATGCTGCCACTCTTATTTGGTATAATGTATTTGGCCTGTGATTTATTTATGTGTTTTGTTTTTTTAAATAGTCAAATGTTTTATTCCACTTCAAAGACTTCCCTAAGTGTGCTATTACGGCAAAATCACAGAAAGCCATCAATTCAAAATACGGTACCTTTTCCATTCAGGATTCCAGAATGGTTCCTATTAGCAATTTTCTGTCTGGATTTAAAGGAAGATGCTGTGTTCACTAACCAGCAAAGAGAACATTTTGTGCAGTATTATTCAATTCACTACCCCTGCATCCCTCATTTTGCTCAACGCTCTTGAGTAAAAATTGCTCCAAACTGGACAAAAGATAAAACGGGGGAGGACGATAAGGCAATCATGTATGTGTGCATCAAGTCCCATTGCCTAAAACAAAACAAACTATGAACACCTCAAATTGTTGCATAAGCAAAGCAGAAAACAGCAAACAGAGGGAAGAAGTGAATTGAGCAATATATGCGAGGGGCCAGTTCCAACCCTACTTTTAAAAGATGACAGATTCTTGCAAATTGTACTTGCGACCTACAGATCAAGCCAAACACAAGATCTGCTGAGATGAGTGAGTCTGAATTAGGCAGATCTTGGGCTTTCTCAGCTCAGCCAGAGCTCAGCTGGCAGAATTTACACCAGCATAAGTCCCCCCAAAGGGCATTCTAGGAACATGGTGGGGTGGAGCAAGGAGAGATTTACACTTATTCTAAACCTTGTTCACCTCAGTCATGTGGCCAAGGTGGGGGTGGGGACAGGGCAGCAATGTCCTCATTTTTTTAAGGCTCCTAGCCATGTGAGATAATCTTGATTCTTATCACAGCAGAGAAGTGAATAGAAACCTACATGCTCTGGATAAAACACAGCAACCGCCTTGGAACCCTTTCCCTGCATTTCTGTCTTATTTTGCTTTTGAAAATGTTTCTGTGGATCTTTCGACTGAAATAAAAAATGTGTGTGAGTGAGAAGTGAATAGATAAGTCTCTCCTTCCCACATGCTGTCTTCCTAGTAAGGTTCATGCACCTGTAACTATTTCAGGAAAAACAAGATATGTAGATGCATGCTTCATATTAAGTAAATACCTAGGCTGGCTCTCTGTTGAACAAAAAACTGGTGTCTTGCAGTCAAAATGAGCCATGAAATGTGCTCTGGCTTTGTTGCTTCATGGTACTAGCGAGAAAAGCAGCTACAGCATATTTTATTGTAGTTTGTGCACTCTGCATTTCAATGTCTATTTAAATCCTCTTGTTGTTTTAGTATAGCAAGAAAACAACAAAAACCTTTAACCAAGGAAAATTAATTCTGCTCCATGGGACCAAAACTGAGATTCAAGACTTTCAGTTAATTTTAATTTATATTCTTGAATGAAACCCTGAACCTGACTGTGACTGTGGATAATACAGCTTAGAACAATGAAGAGATATGACTTAATGCTGTGAACAGAGGTGTGTGGTTTTTTTAAGTGTTATTAAAGGTGCAATCTGTCCCTGCAAACCACTAAATAAAGAACCTGTGGAGAAATTTAATTAGGATTTAGGGTAGTACTTTTCTGTGATCTGAGATATTAAATTAGAAAACAGGGCCTGGTTCAAATGTACATCTCTTGGCCTGATAAATCAAGATAAGAACAAACTTTATGCCCCAATGCATCAGTTTCCTTCACCTCCCTTCTCAGCATGTTGTGATTAATGCCTTCTTCGCACCCACAAAATATGCTCCAGAGAGTAGGCGTTGTCTTCAGAGCAGATTTTGATGGCATGCAGGGAGAAGAGAGGAAGGTGGAGTCCCATTACATGAGTGGAAAGCCACTGATGCAATGTTGGATGCAACCTTTTACTTTTCTATTATTTCAGCCTTTGAACTCATCTCTGTTCCTCAAATTAGTCATTTTTTAAAAAATTAAATTGATAAACAGCACTGCAGCATACACAATAGAGATATGCTACCTACTTCTTCCTCCTACTCTCAGGCTCAGCCAATTTACATATAGACTATATACTGCAACATTGCGTAAGAACTGAATTCTGCACAAATACTAAAATGTGGTACATTAAGTGATTTACAGTGGTACCTCTGGTTACATACTTAATTCATTCCAGAGGTCCGTTCTTAACCTGAAACTGTTCTTAACCTGAAGCACCACTTTAGCTAATGGGGCCTCCCGCTGCTGCCACGCTATTTCTGTTCTCATCCTGAAGCAAAGTTCTTAACCTGAGGTAATATTTCTGTAACCCGAAGTACCACTGCATTCGATAAGGCTTCAGCGGTGATCATTTGTAATACTAATGCTTGATGTAGGTGCTATACTAAGCTAAAACTATAAATCATCACTTTATAGCTTATAGCCAAGAGCTAATTTACATGGTAACACTTGTGGGTAGGTGCAAATGAGTATGTATGCAAGTCACGAAGAGGAATGACTAAAGATAAGATGCATTAGCTATTCAATTATCACCATACATTTGAAGAGAAGTGTCATGCTCTGTAGGGCTAATACTATAACAATTCTGCATTCTGGCAGCCAGCCACTATTGGATTTTGTATATCTTCAGAAGGTGGAGATTATTTGTACTTGCTATAGATCGCATAAATTAAGAGATTAATATTGGCCAATATTGAGCGGGACATAAAGGTAAAGGGACCCCTGATAGTCAAGTCCAGTTGTGAATGAGCTCCTGTTGCTCGGTCCCTGCTCCTGCCAACCTAGCAGTTCGAAAGCACGTCAAAGTTCAAGTAGATAAATAGGTACCGCTCCGGCGGGAAGGTAAACGGCATTTCCGTGCACTGCTCTGGTTCGCCATAAGCGGCTTAGTCATGCTGGCCACATGACCTGGAAGCTGTACCGGCTCCCTTGGCCAATAAAGCGAGATGAGCGCTGCAACCCCAGAGTCGGCCACGACTGGACCCCTAATGGTCAGGGGTCCCTTTGCCATTACCTTTACTGCACACATATGAGAAAGGTTGTTAATCAGCATTGCAGCACTTTGCAAAGCAGGCATTGATCAGACCAATGACTTATCTATTGCAGTGACCTTGCTAGTAGCCATTAGTACTAGATGTCACAAATAATGTTGCAATAACATAGATTGACTAAATTTGAGAGAAATCCAGTATAGTGTATACTGGCCAAATGCTGTGACACTCCAGGGAAGAGCTGATGAAAGAAAAATTGTCTCTCCAACTCATATTTCTTAATTCCATTGTCATACTCTGCTTGGTTCTCAATTATGATTGTCCATTCCTAACATAATAGTATTTCAGAGATAAGAAACTATAATACTAAGATTATCAAGCTTCATGGGTATGTTGCTATATGGAGGAAATATTCTCTCTCTCATTTCTTAACTTGCTATTTTTTGGTTTAATGAAATGGCCCTTTCTTTCTTTTTCTTTCTTTTTTTACTTACTTAAAAGCAGAACAAACATCCCATGGTTTTTATTCTGTATTATCATTTTTGTCAACTGAAGCCTTGTGCTCTTTTTTATTGATCTCCATCATAAAGGTTCTCAAGTTTCTTACTGGGGTTTTCCTAGCCATATTCAGCTTCCACCCTTAGATCACTTGATCTTTGCATGAATGATATAAAGCAGGGTATTATCTTTGTAAGAAGACTGTGACAGAAAACATTTTCTGCTGATTGAAACAGAAGCTACATTTTCTCCTTTTCTTCTGAATGCACAAGCTTTTTTAAAAACCTCTGTTTCAAAACCTCTGTTTCCTCAATCACCATCTAGAAGTGATTTTAAAAAACAAAAACAAAACAGATGTTAGAAGTAATTGAAAACTAGCTGGGAATTAAAACGCTGACAAAACCATATCCTTGGCAGCACTTAGCACAGCCTGTTTTATTGCAATCAGCTCTATATTGTAAGCTTTGCCTATGAATCTCTTTGATTTTAAGCTAAAAAAATGTTTAGATATCAATTCAATTCTATCCATTATGTGTCCTCTGAACTCCCATCTGGAGCCAATGCATAAAGAGCCTGATAAGATTATTCTTCCTTCACTTATGTAATTGTAAATCTGAAGTACTGCCACTGCATTAAATACAGCTACACTATGCTAACCAGGTGCAAGAATATGCAAAGGACTTAGCAACATGGCTCCATCATGGCTCAGAGTCCCTCTTTACCTTTTGCTTTCGAAGACTTTACTGTGGTGCAAATTCCTAGTGGATGCAAAATTAAATTTGTTTTTTAAAAAACAAACTGCAATGGACTCTTGAAAGTAGAGCAGATCCAAGCCAATTCCTTCCCCCCACTGGATGTTTTTCACTAGAGACATATCCATAATATCTCTTTAAAACATACATTTTTGCGGGCTGAGTTGCATGTAACATAAAGATCATAACAGCTCCTTCAGCAGTAGCAGCCAGTAAAGTGGAACAAAAAGCCCGGACCACTGCTGCTGAGCAGGAATAAAACAGTCAGGGCAGGACTTCGGGGCAGAAGTTATAGAATCATAGAATTGGAGCATTGGAAGGATCCCCAGCCAGATGGGCGGGGTATAAAAAATAGAATTGTTGTTGTTGTTTAGGCTAATCCCCTGCAATATAGGAGTCACAACAGAAGATTCCCTGGCAGATAGCTGCCCTCTGTTTAGAAATATCCAATGAGGAAGAGTTCACCACCTTCAGTCCAGAGTCCCCCCGCAACATAATGAGCACAGCAGCGGCCTCCGTAGGCAAGAGGCCTGTCTTAGTACATTCTAAAGCATTATCCCATGTTAAGGGAGGCAAATTACCAAATTGCACTGAACAGGTACATGATAGAGACTGTAAAGGCAGAAAGTGGCTTGTGGACATGCTGCTGGCAAATCTGGTATCCGTTATGGGACACAGACATCACTGGGCCTTTCTCATGCAAAGATGGGAAGGGGTGCATTTTTCCTCAGCTGCATTCAAAGACACTTGTTGGCTTAGTAGGGCATGAGGCTTCTCCTCCTCTCTCACACCCCACTTCGCAGAGGTGGCCATTTGCTGCTTTCGGCCCCAGCTGATCAGCCAGAGGGCATGCTAGCTGGAATTACTATCGCTGAGAACATTCTGTAATAGAAGATGCCATTCTCAATGTCCTCTTAACTTCCAAGTCATTTGGCCTGCTTTCTCTCTTCCTGGCAGCAGAGACAGTAAAAAGTACTGATACCTTTTCCTGGTAGTTATTTTTAGTACCAATAAAGCAGAAGCAGTAAAATAAAAAAGTATGTTATCTCCAGTCAGAGAAAAAGCAGCGACTTGAATAAGGTCATTGGTTGGTAAAAGGTCAAACCAACTGTAATACATTTGAACTTCCACTTTTGTTTGTCTTCCATGCCTTTTTTAAAAAAATAAAAAAAAAATAGCTTCACTTCAGAAATAGGAACTTTAGCATAGGGGAGACAATGTAAATTCCACGTACAATGGTCATCTTACAACAATGGAAACTAGTTGGACTGCCAAAAGGAAGCTGTGGTATGGGCAATTCTTATTTATTTAAAGTATTTCTATCCCTAATTTTGGGGATGCGGGTGGCGCTGTGGGTTAAGCCACACAGCCTAGGACTTGTCGATCAGAAGGTTGGCGGTTAGAATCCCCGTGACGGGGTGAGCTCCCGTTGCTCTGTCCCTGCTCCTGCCAACCTAGCAGTTCGAAAGCATGTCAAAGTGCAAGTAGATAAATAGGTACCGCTCCGGCAGGAAGGTAAACAGTGTTTGCGTGCGCTGCTCTGGTTTGCCAGAAGTGGCTTGGTCATGCTGGCCACATGACCCGGAAGCTGTACGCCGGCTCCCTCGGCCAATAAAGCGAGATGAGTGCCGCAACTCCAGAGTCGGCCATGACTGGACCTAATGGTCAGGGGTCCCTTTACCCCTATAGCAAAGAAGAGCTTTGCTATAACTCCCATTTACAATATATAATTCACCAATACACATTTTCTATATTGCATTGTTTGTCGTGAAGTTTGAATAGAGCATAAATAACCACTTCATTAACTGATCTTTTAGTTTATGCATGGTGAACAGATTGTTAAGGACAGAGACAGCAGGAGGGGGAAGCACAGAAGAGGTAAAGTAGGTGACTCATAGGAATAACTTGGATAGTGTTCTCGTACTATATATAGGGAACCAAGCGATTTTGCTGAAGTTTGGAAATATCAGTAATATCAGCAATGAAAAGCTAGAGGGAAACTCCCTTGTCCCGGAAAATTGTCTTCTGTTTATAACTTAAACCAAGAGAATTATTACTGATGTGTAAATTGTGAATCCTTATCATTGTAAAAGCCGCTGCTTATTTTTTCTTGAATTTGTTGATATCTGTGGGTTTTTTTCTATTTTTTTAACAATATTGTATTGTTTTATGAATCTTTCTGTTATTCTCTTTGAACACTACTTCATAGAAAAATAAGATATAAATGTACTGACAAACAAATCATTATGTGTACAGTAGTACTTTGATTTCTGAACATAATCCATTCCAGAAGACCGTTCGAGTTCTGAAACATTCAAAAACCGAAAACTCAATAGCTGACAGCTAGGCCTCAGGATCTTGCACTCAGTGGAAGCCGTGTGGCATGTTTGACAACCGAAGCATTTACCTCCGTGTTTACAGCGTTCGAAAACCAAAATGTTTGTTAATGGAGACATGCAAAAACCAAGGTACCACTGTACATTGTCTATTTTTTGCTAGTGTGGTCTGCATTATTCAGACAGCACAAAAACATGGTGCATGCTAATCGATTGCTGCAATTTACTTGAACTTTTAAAAACAGGTATGCAAAGTACACAACAATAATCTGGCTCTGAGTCTGGGGATTCTCAGATTAGAAAAACTCATATTCACAAAGTGCAGGATATACATCATGTAAATGTAACCTTTACAAAACATGTAGATGCATAGAACTACAAAACATGTATTTCTCCTCCCCAATGACGCTGCCTTGACTGCATTCTCTGAAAGGGCAATGAATCTCAAATGTAGATATCCTTTAAGAAACATTTGTGGTTGGATGTGGCTTAGGTTGCATTCTGCTTCAACTCTAATTAACTGTTCATAAACAAAATACAATGCAAACTGCTTAACTACAAGTATTAGCAACATAGGAATCTGCCAAATTAGGAACACAGGAAGCTGTGCAAGAAGTCAGATAATTGAGCTCAGTGCTGTCAATGTACTAACTAGCCGTGGTTCTCTAGCATTTCTCTCTGTCCTACCTAGATATGCAAGGGTTTGAACCCTGGGATCATTAACATGCACAGCATGGGTTTTTATCACTGAGTCAAAGGAAGGGTTAGCCCTGTTTTAAATCATGCTCATGAACATTTGAGGAAAGGCGGTTGTCTCTTCGCAGTAAAGCTTACCATTTATGATTTTTCACTTTTCCTCTCCTATTTTTTAATGACAAAATGTATGAAGACTAAACATAATAACAATGGAAAAATATACACTCAGAATATATTTTCAGACTATAACCCCAGAAGATCTGAAGGATGCAAGAAACAGCAACCCCAAAAGCAATGAAAACATTGTTCCAGTTTATGAATTATATTTCTTTTGTCTGATTGATTGCCAAATAGACAGATTTGCAGAAATTCTGATTAATCCAGAGCTGTCATTTAAACAAGATGAGAAAGATGTTTTATTATGTCTCTTCTTCATGTACATTCTTCAAGCACAAGAGGCTACAAAGACCAATAAGCCAAAATCTGATCACAGCATGGTTCAATATCTGTTCACAGCCTGGCAGTTTTTGAGCTTCTCTGCTAAAAACATATTTGAGAAACCTCTAATTTTTAGCTGGATAGGTAAGTAGCTGAGGCCAAACTTTAGCATGCACATCTTTAAGTTTCTTCCGGAAAAGAAAAGGCTTTGATTCTGTAAAAGATCATCTGGTGTAACAGGGGCAAATTGGTGCAATGGTCATACCAGCAAGGTCTGTGCCAGTTTCAGAATGTTTAATGGTTTCAAAGGTTGTTGTTGTTTAGTCGTTTAGTCGTGTCCGACTCTTCGTGACCCCATGGACCAGAGCACGCCAGGCACTTCTGTCTTCCACTGCCTCCCACAGTTTGGTCAAACTCATGTTGGTAAACTCATGCTGGTTTCAAAGGTACAAAGTTCAAACTCATGCTGGTTTCAAAGGTACAAAGTTCCAATTCAGGCAATCCTCCTGTGCATGGTACCCAATTACAGTGAGCTTTTGGTGATTAGGATATGCATGCCAGCCCCAGGCCCAACTTTCCTGTGTATGCAATTCCTACCCACTTAACCCTTGGCTTTCCAATATTGAACAGGAAGTTCTTAACAGTGGGTTCAGGGGTTTGCATTTGTAAGCCTCTCCATGAATGGGAACTCTTGATAACACAGGGTTCCAAATAATGGAAGCTTGTTAGTATGTTCGTTCAAACATGAGTAGAATTCTCTTTCAGATCTTCCCACTCAACTTGGGGAGGAGCAAGGAGGGACAGCACACATGGAGAAACTGATGAATGACACCTGAACAAGGCTACTATCAAGCTATGAAATTCAGCTCTGTGTTAAGTATTTTAACCAATCTTTCTAAAGTTAAACTTGTTAAATAAGAAGCCAAACCAAGCCTGGAACCTTATTGACCCATCTGTCTTTAAAGAGTGAATGTTCTGCCTTCTCAGAAGCTCACTATTATTGGCATTTAATCATTTATGACAGATGGAACTGAAAACATCATGACTGAGGCAACAGGTAGAAGAAATAACCAGGCACACAGCAACTATGACACCAAAAACAAGCCACCAAGACTAGTGGGAACAAAATATCTGTATATTATTACTATTATTGAAGCAAATGTGGCTTAAAGAGTTTTTAAAATATATTTGTAGCAGTAGCACTTTGGTTCAGAAAAGATGTCAATTCTTACAAATTTCATAGGATAAAAAGGTGGCACTGCATAATTTTATCCCTGCTTACTCAGAAGTACCGTATTTTTCGCCCTATAGGACGCACTTTTTCCCCTCCAAAAATGAAGGGGAAATCTGTGTGTGTCCTATGGGGCGAATACAGGCTTTCGCTGAAGCTTGGAGAGCGAGAGGGGTCGGTGCGCACCGACCCCTCTCGCTCTCCAGGCTTCAGGAAACTATCTGCAAGCCTGGGGAGCCTGCGGGAGTTCCCGCAGGGCTCCCTGGGCTGCGGATAGCAGCCTGCCGCCCGGTGCGCAGGGCGCCCTGAAGCAGAGCGCCCAGCGCACTGGGCAGACATCGGCCAGCCCCACAAGCTCGGGGGACAGCGGGGAGGCGCAGCGCCGCCATCCCGCTGTTCCTCGACCTGGTTTGGGGGGGAAATAAAGGGAATTTTTTTCCCCTTTATTTCCCCCCCAAAAAACTAGGTGCGTCCTATGGGACGGAGCATCCTATGGGACGAAAAATACAATATGTCACATTGAGATTTAGAAAATTGTTTTGGATTTTTAAAATTATTCTCAGCTTCATTCAAGAGACTGAAGCTGTGTGAGACAAGGTGAATGCCATATACAGTAGCCAGTAAAATGTATTATTTGCTCAACTAGTTTCATTTTCATTATAAAACAATCCCATTGTTATTTACCTGCATCATAAATGTATTGTTTATGTGGTAAATAATTGTGTTCAGAGACTCTGACATATCACATCTGCTTGATAACTAGTCTTCTCAGCAGCAGAGAACAAATTGCTAAATAAGTATTGTCATGCCACTAGCTTCTGAAGAAAATTAAAACGATGTGTATTGATCACGGAAACAATAAGCATAGCAAAGATGCCACCCTCCCACCCCCCAAATTGACAGTTCACTGTGAAGAAACATAACAGGCTATGCTGTGGGATTTAAAAATAAAATCAGCTGTAGCAAAGCACAGCTGTGAGAAATTAAGTACCATTTATGCAGCCCTATGATGGCCGCCCCTCCTAAATGTTACATTATCTGAGGAACTGCACTGAATCATCATTATGCTCAATTCTTGAGTAGAAGTTTGCTAGTGGCAGAATTTTTCACAACTTTTGCCTTAAAAAAAAAAAAGGATTGAAGTTAGTTTTTAAAATCTTTGGCACCCCATTCCCCCCATCCCAGTATTTGTTATATTTACTACTTCCTATTCAATAACATATTAGATTCTCATTCCTCTGCAGAGAGTGCTCTCAGAGAGTGTTTTTTATTGGAAGGTGTATTCCTTCCAATATTTTCTGCTGCCTTGTGTGGCACCTAAAATGAACTTACAGAATCTGATTCACAAAGAAACAACCTACATGCAAATCCACCTACATACAAATCTTTGGTGGCTTAAGTTTTTTACTCACTGATATCATTTGGCATAATTAATGGCAACCCAAACATAATAACCCAACGAGCCATTATAAGCAACTTATTATGGATGGAAATGTATAGATTTGAGAGTGTTTGTGTACTCATTTAAAATAGAAAAGATTATCATGTATGCATTATCACCTATATGAATATGAAGCCCAGCCAGATGGCCTGGGAATCATAATCATAATTATAATGTGGTTAGTCTACCTCTAAGATTTACTAAGTTTTTAGCAAAACTAAAGTAGCTCACATTCAAAACATATCTGAAACAACTTGACATGCAGAAGTTGTTGGGTTTTTTTTAATTGGGGGGGGGGGATTATGTTGATATGCATGGCTATCAGAAATATTGCTAGAATGGAACATTATTTTAAAACCAGGAGATCTTTGGAGACTTTTGTTGGAAGCTGCCCAGAGTGGCTGGGGAAACCCAGCCAGATGGGCGGGGTATAAATAAGTTGTTGTTGTTGGGTATAAATAAGCTGCTGCTGCTGTTGTTGTTATGATTAAAAATAGTTCAAGTAGAAGGCTTGGAACAATCTTAAGGGGAATTTATGTCCCATTCTGAAAGAAAAGTGTGTAGTGTCATGTATATCAGTCTTTTCCTGTACAAGGCACTGGCATACAATTCATTAAGAAGTCTTTCTTAAAAGGACAATTATTAAGGATATCCTAGAACAAAACGATTCACAGAATAAAGGTGAAGGAACTGGTCTATAGTATTGCCAGGGTACATCACAACTACAAGCATACTGTTTCTGTGGTATAGTGTCTGCAGCAAGAATGGCTGCATTTGTAAATCTACTAGACAGAAGAATATACCACTTCAGAATGAGCATATACTGCTTCTAGCCAGCATATGACATTTTGTACTTTATTATGCCCATATTTAAAGAAATGCAATAATGTTACTAAATAAAGTTTTTGAATATGAGATTTTGGAATTTTATAAAAGGAGATTGTTAGATCAATAGACATTTGGGCTGTACACTGGAGTCAGCTGAGTCCATAGCCAAAGCGGGTCTATTTTGGAGGGACTTGGAATAGAATGATTTGGTTACAGACAGCCATGAATTGTATATGCAGCCAGGAACCCTGCCTTTAATAAAGTCTAAAAATGGCAGTAAGAATAAACTTTTAATAATGTCTGAAAATGGCCATGAGAATAAGCAATTACAACAGAATGGAATCTAGGTTGAATGTCAAATTCACTGAATCCTTGGTAATATCATGTCATGTGCTTCTTTTGACCTGGCGACACAATGAAAGTTGCAAATTGTTACTAAAGATGGATCCTGGCACTGATGTCACACAGCCTAGTTGGTAAGCAAGCTCTTTGAGTAACTATCAGCAACTATCAGCTTTGGCTCATTTTGGTTAGCCCTCTTTACTAACCCCAATGTTCATCCCATGCTTCCAGCCTGGTAGCATATCTCCAGATGTGCCAATTTTTCTGTTGACCTGGCAGCATCATGTCTTGTTTTGTACTGTGGAAGGGAGCTGACTCTTCAACCTACATGCTACATTGTCTCCTACTTTCACAACACTTAAAAACACAGAATTACAGAACTGTAGAGTTGGAAGGGACCCTGGGGGTCATCAAATCCAACTTGTGTTCATTGATCCAGAATGCAGGTAAAAAAAGCACTTTGCCTCTCATGATTACAACATAAAGGCTGCTAGCATTTACCACCCATACATACAGGGAACTGCATTTCTGGTCTGGATTTCCCCTTTAAACCCTGGCCTTTTTGTGTAGGAAAATTGGATTATTTAAGTTTGTTAAATCTAAAACACATTAATAACAGCTTGGCAGAAGCTTTATGTATTTCTCCTTTGCTTTCTTTTAGCCCCCATTAAAAATAAGTTATTCTTTACTTCAGTATATATAGCATTAGGTTGCATATATGCATACAGTTTTATCTGTACATATTAATTAAGACCGATAAATAAATCCTTACCTTGGAGGGCCTGAAGAGTACGTGTCTGTACAACAATGCAGAGCTGAAGGACCAGTTGTGGGGCACTTTCTAGAAATGTAGCAAGCAAATGCAGCATACTCACATCTGCATACTCATAGACCATTTTCCAATAAAAGCGCCATCTGTCACTATCCCCACTCCGTCTACTTCGGATGCCCAAGTAGATAGTGTGAAAATACCTAAAAAGAAGTGAATGAAAGGTATTTCAAAGGATGGTATTTTTACTCTAATGTAACACTAATAAACTCTCTGCATGCAAGTATTTGTAAATTGTAGATTGCAAAATCATGGAGAGGGAGCAGACTTCAAGATTAAATTAATATATCATTCAAAATCAGAATAGTTTAGTAAAGCCTTTGACTTATGCTACCAATGAGAATCAGCCAAAGGAACCCTCTTCTGTACATGCACGGGGAGGAGTCTATTCCAAAAACTAGAAAAAAGATCAAACAAGTGCACACTTTTACAGACCAGTCTCATCACTGAAGTATTATTATAAAAGTTGGCTAGAAAGCTCATCAGGTAAATTTGAACACTAAAGCAATTTTTAATCCACCAAATTTGAATTCAGTGGGGCTTACTTCTGCATAGACATGCATAGGATTGCACTGAACAAATATTTTCAATTATTCTGAAACCGCTTTTAGTTTTCTTCTCGGGCTGTAAGGATGTAAACCTCAGTGGGGCAGTAAGGGGGGGGGGGGAATGGATGTTCTGTTCCCTGTCAGCCAACCTTCCCAGATTCATGTACTGGGCTTTCGGAAAGGAGCCACAAGGCTCTGGCAGGGTCCTAGAGCGCTCTGGCCTCTTTCCCAAAGCTGACGAAGTGCTAAGTAGGCTTTGGGAAGGGGTGGGAAGGTGCCCCTTTGGCTCGCCACACTGTGCAGGGAAAACCTGTTGCACTGCCCTAAATCACCCATGTGCTCAATATGGATCGGTCTTGTGTAGCCTGGCCCAGAATTAATCTGGAGTTACCAGATCTTTCAATAAATGATTGACTTTCAGCTTCTTCACCAAATTATATGCTATGCCTATGAGATGCTCTCCTCAACCTTTTTATAGCAAGATGTTACTAAATAAATATGCTACATAGTAGTAGATAGAATAGTGGAAAGACAACCTACTTTGCTTTCTTACAAGTCAAGCAAATGGTGTACTATGACCATTTGCTTGATTTGAAATTGCTATGAAGATACAGTTGACTAGAACAACATTTGCATTCTACAGAAAAATAGAAATGTACTGATTTCATGCCTCATACGCTCTGATATTTATGACAGCCACCCAAGTCAAGAGAGGGCAATTGCTTATAATATATAACATATTGAAACATTTATGAAAAGATCAAATATTACTAATGGCTTGTTACAGATACAGGAGACGCTTATTCCAATGTCTAATTTGCTTCCTGCACCAAACAGTACATTAAACAATTTAGCTACACCATAAACAGTTACTCTTTCTACCATCTCATAAGTACAGAGAATAAAAATCTCTACAGCTGGGATTTAAAAATAAAAAGTAAACAGCAATTCAGGTAAGTGGTGTTTTTTTCCAGTTGCCTAGCTACCAGGGAAAAAAACCTATGCTGTATTTTTAGCTCAATGGAAGTGACTGTTTAAATAAAGATATATTGTCCTATTTTCTTTCCGAAGTATTTGCTTATTAGCTGTACCTGAATATAAAAGTGTGGGGGAGTTAAAAAATGAACACATCTTACCATAAATACGTAAATAAATCTATACTAGAGAACCAGTTTTATTGGCATCTTAAACACTTGGTATTATAATCTTCAATCTAAATTGAGGCTGAAAAAATGTTAGTGTTAGATTTAAACAGGAAATGTAGCCATGAAAATGATCTGTAACAAAGAATGACCCAAAATTTGTAGGAGTACAGTGGTGCCCCGCAAGACGAATGCCTCGCAAGACGAAAAACCCGCAAGACGAAAGGGTTTTCCGTTGCGGAGGCGCTTCGCAAGACGAATTTCCCTATGGGCTTGCTTCGCAAGACGAAAACGTCTTGCGAGTCTCGCCATTTCCCCCCCTTCCCCCCCTTTTTCAAAGGCGCTAAGCCGTTAATAGCCTTTTAACAGCTTAGCCGCTAAGCCTTTAATAGCCGCTAAGCCGCTAAATCGCTAATAGCACTAATCCGCTTAGACGCTAATGGGGTTGCTTCGCAAGACGAAGAAACCGCTAGACGAAGAAAATCGCGGAACGGATTCTTTTCGTCTTGCGAGGCACCACTGTATCACATTCACAACATTCCTGGCAATTAAGCAACATAGAACTAGACTATGTTTTCTTTCACTATTAAGAGGATTATACTGAAAAAATAAAAGTTTGTTCTTTGTCTACAACAACTCCTACCACAACCCGACTTTACTGGGCTAAAACATCTGCAGGCAGAAGTGACCAACTAGAACACGCAAACTTCAGGGTCTGAAAATAATATGCGGAATAAAATTCTAGGATTCTATGACCTCTGGTTTCACAAAAGAGTTATGGTGCTTATAAATTCCACCAAGGCACCAAAGAAAGTATGGAAAAAGTGAGCTACCAGTCTTAACGTCAACACTATGGAAATTGAAGCAAACCGCAAACCAAAAACCCACACATTTGATTTGACTGTCTCACACACTGTTCTCACCGACAGTTTAGCCTTCAGCCCCAATCCTCTTCCTCTGGACATCATTGACACTGGGGTGGAATGGGGGAGGTGTGTGGCCTGTTGTAAGAACAAGCCTAATGAATCACACCAAAGGCATTTCTAGATGCCTTGCATAATCTTTCTGAAAAACATGTTACCTGTTTGATCAGTTTTGTATTATGTGCTTGGAATCATCTGTGGGGAAATGCTGTGGGTAGGGGCAGCCACTATGCAGAGTGAGTGGGCAAGACATTTGAAGGAGGAGAGAAATCCAGCATTTCAGGTCTGCTTCACCTGATCCTAACATGGTACTCTGAATAATCAAGCTACCCTCCCCCCATAGGTCTTACAATGCTGCTATTTAATGATCCTGAATGAGGAGACTGACTTTGCTTGTGTCACCAAGATTTGAAAGGACGAAAAAGGTAGAGCTTTCCCCCCCAGACACAGACTTGAGGTTCAGGAAAGGGCTGTTGCTGTTGTTTATAGGGATTTCATCTCCCACTCCAGGCTCCCTATCAGATTGGGTGCACACTTTAAGTATCTGTACCTGGTGCTGAGAACAAGGGACAAGGTAGGGCTGCTGTTGGTGTAGTAATCATCCTGCAAACAGCACACATGATACAAAACAGTAAACGGGGAAAAATGTAACCCAAAATGATGTTGTGCATGACCAAGAACATGGTCAGAAACAGATAACTTCACCTTCAATGCAGAAGCTTTTAACTGCTAGAACTGTGCCATTTCCCCCTCAGTTTTTAGCCAGACTATATCTCTTACCAATAAATTCTCAGTGAATTCCACCCCCCCATGAATATAAGAAATTATCCTGATGCTATGAAAAACAAAAAAAATGAATGTGTCATAATGGCAGGATGCTGAAAAGGATGCTGAAACTATGCAGCTGCATAAAAATAGGTCTAGTCACTGCCATCATGCAGAAAGTGCCACATTTCATTATGCAGTGGAGGTTACCCAGTGACAGACACACATTATAATACCTAGAAGTGGCCTGCTATATCTAGCTTATAGAATTGGAAATGAATGGGGGGATATTTTAACTTGCTATAATTATTTCTTGTTTCATTTTACTAGAAATCAGTGCTCTTGGATTTTCTGTCACCTGAGACCGAAAACCCCAATATCCAAATTTCCTAACTAGAAAACCAAGTACTGTCAGTAGCATGCTGAACCTAGCAGTATGTCATCCATAGAAGAAAGCAGTCGGAGGAGCATAGGTGCTCGCAAAGATATACAAAAGAATGGCTCACATGACACTTGCGATCCCCCAGCTCTCAATGTTACTTCACAGAAATATAACCTCCCTACTTTTTTTTGTTAGGCATTAAATAATGAAAAATGTGTTTTAGCGGGAGTGGGTCTGAAGGGTTAGGTTGCATCATTCAATTCAACGATGAATTTGTAAGCTAATGGCATCAGCTATGCTCCACAGAAGATTTACCAGGGAAAACCCTTGAATTTCTACTTGAACAATGAACTGTAAGCTGTTCCTCTGTCTTGTGATGGTAATAAATATTGTATTGCTAGACACTCCTTTTAGACCACATTATCTTTGCAACAGTAGACATCTAGCCATTCATGATTTTATTCGCTAAAATCCACAAGTTTCTACTAAAAGAAAAAGTTCCTGATGTGCTTTCTTAGTATCATGTACTGTTAAATGCTTTTGCAATATCCACAAGTGGATTTAGGAGGATGAGTGACCTGGATCATAGACTCATCTTAAAAGACAGATCTAGAAAGGAGATAATTATCCACAAGAGGAGCTTTGCTCAAGTTCATCAAGCTTGGCCCTAGGATTTTAAGACTGTAGACATGACACAGTGGCTAATGCCAGGATAAACATATGTTCCAAATATATCATCTTTATGGCCTCTGGTTCCACTTTTCCTTAATAGAGGCAGCCCTCACTCAAAGGTGAAGGAAAAACAAGGATGATTGAGGGTAAATCATCCCTGCAAATTCCCCCCAGGGATGGGGGGAATGGACTTCACTCACAGTGAATGCAAGATGCAAGAACCTGTCTCTCACTCCAGCATGGAACGTGGGGGGGGGGGGCAGGGAGGTGCTGAGTGCAAAAGCACTTCGCCTGGTGAAAACCCTCCAATGCAGGCATTAAGAAGCAGAGGTTCTCCTGTTAATTAGAGCTTAATTGGACTAAAGAACAGGTGTGTGCTAGAAGAGATGAAATCATAAACTGCGGAACAAGCCAACTGCAAGGACTTTAAGGTTTGAATTTAAGTTAATACTTCATTCGGTGCAAAAGACAGTGGGGAGGAGGGGAGCCTACGGTTTCTTTATTTAAAGTTCTCTTTTCTACATTTATGGTTCAACAACCCTCCTCTGAATATTAGTTCAAATTGTATTTGAACAAGTGAGGATGGAAGAAATTGGATTATAAATATGGAATAAAACATGAAAAGGAACTGTGTGTGTAAAAAAAGGGGAAAGAGGGGGAAGCTCTACTTTGCAAAAGGTTTACGATGAAAACTTAGAGCTCACTCTTTCCCATCCTTTATTATCTATGAGCTGAACTGGATAACGCTAAGAGGACTTGAAATTTAATTTAATTGGAAGGGATAACTGGCTGTATATCTTTAGCTGGAAGGAAGGATGAAAGGAGTCTGTGATCTGTCAAGGAATTGATAAGGTTCTTTATTGAGTCATCTGCAGTTCGACAGACTGCTCTTCTTCCCAGCCTGATAGGAAAAATGGTGAAAGCAGTTTGTATACTGGGACAGAGCGACATTTGCAGCTGTTGTTAAAGTTCTCGGTGCAAAACAATGAAGCACAGGACGGAGCAATGAAGAAATTTCTGGAACAACAATGGGATATCAGCTCTGCCCAAGGCACAACATGTTACAGCAACAATCAGAGTAAAGAAAGACATAACATCTTACAAGGGCAGAAAAAAATACCATGGACAGAATAATTGCCACACACAGGAAGAACAAGGATATAGTTTGAGTTCCTCACTTGAAGATTCATAAATCATTTAATGTGTCAACATGAATAGAAGTTATTAATATTGCAGTTCTTGTATAAGGGATTGTTATTATGACTGGGATGTAATTGAAACTAGTAAGATTTTGTAATGCAGAATTAAAGAAAATAATTAAATCATCAAATCTAGCATGCTGGGGGCCACTTTAACTAAATTATATAATTCAGCATTTCATTTGTTTGGGTAGACACAATAGGGATTACGAAATCCCCTCTAGTGCCGCTGCTGAATCCTTAAGTGTGTCTGCATTCCCACCTCCAGAGACAAAAGGCAGTGATGGCTATATAGTCATACCGCAGATGGACATTCATTTTAAGAAATGAATCAGAAGAACAGAAACAAACAGCAAAGGTTGTTGCTTATCTACCCTTCCAGCTGCAGGAAACATCTGTATTATGACAAAAAGAATTACGGGAATGAAGATCACAGATCACCATGTTAGCATGCAATGAAGCTGAAAAGACTTCAACCAATTCCTTGCAATTTAGGAGAAAGGATTCCAAGTAGATTTGTTAATTCCCCCACTTCTGTGACCAGCAGCATCACCACTGAATCTCATCATCCTGGTCAGCAGTACCGATGGTGGTGGGAAGATAGCTCCATGACACCACACTGGTTGCTCTTGGTTATGCCTTTAGTGAAATGTCACATCTGGATTGTCTCCACATTAGCTTTTTCTCTGCATATCTCAATAATATTTCATGTGGCTGCAGCTGAGAGACAGGTGAGACAGTATTCATCAGTTCAGCTGTGGCCAACTGCCATTTGGTTCCTCTTCTCACAGGCCTGCCAGATCAGTGGCTACTCTGCCTGGTCATTGCCTATTACAGTGCTGCATCCATCTAAGTTTTGTTTAAGAGAAGACCCACTGAAATTAGTGAATCTAAACAACTTGTGTTCATTAGTTTCAGTGGGCCTACTCGGAGTAGGACAAACACTGGATACAACCCTGTATGTATATATGCCTCAATTTCCTAGCGTTCCTCTCAGCTCCTAATCAATTTTTCTTTGCTGTTATATTTATTTGTATCTTGCTCATTACATAGTTAGTAGGAATATGCTGTTCTCTTAGTCTTTGCACAGCGCTTAGGAAACTTGGGTGTCTTCTAAATAATGATGATGATTACAACTATAACAGTATAATAGGTCTAGAAAGCTATGCTCCATTGAACTCAGATTGTCATCCAAGAAAATGTGCACAAAATCAAGCTGCACTTTGGATTTTCTACCCCCCCCCCACCCTTTTTCTTTTTTAAAAAAACCAAACAAACTTGCTTTTGCTAGCATGTACAAGAAATGCAATTTGCTCTTTGTCAAAGATCACAAATTTGGTAATTATATATACACACCTTCAGAATAAAAATGGTTTGCAGTGATTCAAAGCAAGTATCAAAGAAGTGGAAGCTGGTAAAAAATGGAGATAGGTTTGCTGTAGTTTGCAGCAGAGATGAGTGAACTTGGCTAGTTTCGGGCTAAAAGCTTGAACAAAAGATGAGACTCCTCATGTAATGTCTCTCTTACTTAAGATAGCAGTGTGGATATTCCACATCTGAATGCTCCCCATATTAGAGATGAGACTTTCAATGGCCCGCAGCAAGAATATTATTGACACAAAAATGGAAGCAAGAAGAATTACTGATGAAAGAAGCATGGTGGATGAAACTGATGGACTATGCAGAATTAGACAAACTAATGGGAAGGGTTTGAAGCCCTGCGGGACCAGAGATTCTTAGAAGACTGGAGTAAATATACAAACTATTTGAAAAGTAATTGTAAAGGACAGATTATGCTAGTAGGACTGCAAGAAGTTTTGTAAGGAGGATTATTTGAAATATTGCAAGAAAGACTATGAGGAAAATTATTAGTTAATGATAATTAAGTGTAATAGGGAAATTAAGAAATGCAGAATAAGTGATAAAGAATGAAAAATCATCAGAGGTGTTGACTGAAGTCTAAAACATTGTATAAGATAAAAAGTTATGTTATATGATTGTTGGAAATGATATGTTAAAAAAACCGAGAGAGAGAGAGAGAGAGAGAGAGAGAGAGAGAGAGAGAAACTTTCAATGGCCCAAGCAAAGAACTTCTTGAACAGGGGCCAATGCTGATTTCAGCCCCTATTTTATAGGCTTCATTTAAGCTAGGTTCATTGCTGGGCCCTGTAGCATTTTCAGATGCTACACTTGAGTATGCTTACAGCTCAGGTTGAGCCTGGAGCCTAGTTATCACTGCCAGTCTTCAGGTCACTATCTCCTTGGGCTCCTATTAATTTCCAGAGAACAAATGTGTGAAACACAATGCACAGTCTCAAAGCTATTGCATTTTATTCTCTCTTGAATATGCTGCTCATTCAAGCAATCTTAGCTAGTAGTTTTCACAGCTAAAGCTATTTTCTTGTTATGGAACTTTGCACATACATAAACCCAAAGCAGTAAGATATATAGAAAAAAATATCAGAAATATTTTTGAGATATTGCTCCATGCATGAGTGGTGAGCCTCTATACAGAATATCCAAGAAAAGAGTTACAGCAGTTATCAACAAGCATCTTGCACAAAAAGGCACACCAAAGCCCAGGTCTTTTCTATTCAGTTTTTTTGATGCTCCGCCCAAAATATAATTAGGCAAGGGTACCATATCATTGACTAGATTAATCATTCTGATATTTCTAGAGTAGGCATAGGCTCAAGGTTCATGCAATCTGGTTAGAGAAGAACAATATTTCCCATTTAGGCGTCTACATTTTTATTTGGAAATTTCACATTTGTATTTAATGAAGCTTTTTTTGCCTGTGTAAATTCTTCTGTTTTAAAACATGTGATTGCTCCAAAGGCAGACAGCCTGAACTAGCAGTATGCTCCTATCAAAGGAACCTCTCGTGTTCTCATAAAGAGAAGTTACACCCAAAAACCTTTCCATTCACTTCAGTAGAGTGCTGTATTCTGCTCCTTCCACAGAAGCAATACAGTATACAATAAAAAATGGGAAACCTTTCCTTGTAGATATTTTGGAAGGTGTAGTGCAAATATATATAGATATATAAAATTGCATGAGATATATGTGTATTCGGGACGCGGGTGGCGCTGTGGGTAAAACCTCAGCGCCTAGGACTTGCCGATTGCATGGTCGGCGGTTTGAATCCCTGCGGTGGGGTGAGCTCCCATCGTTCGGTCCCAGCTCCTGCCCACCTAGCAGTTCGAAAGCACCCTTAAGTGCAAGTAGATAAATAGGTACCGCTTTATAGCGGGAAGGTAAACGGCGTTTCCGTGTGCTGCTCTGGTGCCGGTTCGTCAGAGCAGCTTCGTCACGCTGGCCACGTGACCCGGAAGTGTCTGCGGACAGCGCTGGCTCCTCGCCTCTAGAGTGAGATGAGCGCACAACTCTAGAGTCTGTCAAGACTGGCCCGTACGGGCAGGGGTACCTTTACCTTTACCTATATATGTGTATTCAATGCTTCAATCTTGCGTTCATTATTGATATCAGGCACAGCTGCTGTCCATTGTCCATTGTTTTCAATAAGATCCTATTGCTACAGATATACCAGTGGTCTGCAAGCCAGCCACTGTTGAAATAAATGGTCCCACCCAACACCAGTATGGGGATTTCAGTATTGTTTAGCATAGATGCTTAATGGCATGATTAAATTTGTCCTAAGGGGTCCAATTCCAAGATAATGTAAAGCTTACAGAATAATCCACTGGGATTCAGTCATGAGACACAAAGGGAATATTTGGTACAAATGCCCAGAAAACCACACAATAATATTCCCAGCTGTGGTACATACATTCTTCCCCTCTTTAAATATTGTTGAAAATACTGTTGAAAATTTTCCATTTATGATTTGCTTGTTCAGAGAAATATTTAAAAGGAAGACATTACCAATACTAACTTTAGAAGAAAATGGATCTGTACTCGTGTCCAAGGCTGCACATCACATTCCTTGAATTCAAAATTAGCTATTTGGAGTTGGGAATTGTTATTTTATTTGCTCAGACTAAAAGGTCAGCATTATTTTACCAGCTTCTTATTTTCTGTATTTAAAATGTCATCCAACATAGTTAGCCTGGGTAACATTTGTGCTTGCAACATTCCCTCTTCTGTTTCTTATTTCTGATAAGGTCTTTTATGCAAAAGGAATTCTAATTATGTTTAAGTATGGATATGGGGCTTTGAAAACCATCCTGTTTAAAAAGATAAAGGACAAACTTATATGTCCGTCCACATCTTGTCATGCTAAAAACGTATTTTACACGGGTTACTTGTGCTTGAATGTAAATTCATTGGAATCAACAACCCTCTAGAAACCATAACCCATTTTGGAAGATTTTTAGTGCCATTTCTATCTGAAGCTTGTTTAGATCTATAAGTTGCTTTAAGACTAATTTGTGTGAAATGTGACAGATAAATGAAATAAATGAAAATTTAAAAATAACGATTTGCTGCCATTTCTTTGAAGTCAGTACTGTTTTGCATAGTACTATAGTCTGATAATATTACGTGCAGTGTAGTTCACATGACTGTGTTCATTGCAAGTCTTTTAACTAACCACATAAATTTCTGGATTTTTAAATTGCTGTGATGGATGAGATCATGCTGTTGTGGGGAAAATGTCTATTACCAGCCATCATAGCTCCTATTGTTTGAACACATTAAGCTTTGTAAAGGTTGACAGCAGTCAAGACTTCATTTTCTTGTCCATGTTCATAATATGGCCCTAGGTGCCACTGTGTCAATAAAACAAAGTGCTCCTACTGATGAGAGATGTGAATAATACTTAACAGCTAAATATGTGCACAACTTAACCCACCTCACAGTCTAGTTCCTCAGGTTACCAGGGCTGGTGCTAGGATAAGAATGGTTGCTTCAGCCATGCAGCAGCTCCAGCTGACAGCTTATATAGGACGTGGTGGTTTAACCTGTGCCATGTCCTGATCTGAACAGATATTTACATGCAATTTCCTTCCTCCCAAGTAACCTCATATGCAGCTACCTGGGCCCTTTAGTTCTGATGTCCCTGTCTGGATCACCCTTTCCTCTGCTCCTGTCACCATGGAAAAGATAAAACAGGGGAACTAGCCAGAAATCCAGGGACCTGGTTGGGGCAAGCCTCCAGTCCAGGGGCAAGGATATCTTAATCTGATGGCTCCTTGGTGCTATTGGCAATGTGGAGCTCTGCTAGAGGGTCCTGTTCCACTCGCTGCTCACCTGATGAGGTCTCAGGTTTGAGATATGGGTAAGACAGAAGCCTGACACACAGCCAAAGGGTGAAAGCAGAAATCATATAATACTGTAACAGTTTAGCTTGATGTTCCACCTTTATTGTGTAAGATTCTTAACAGATGCCTGCTTACTTAACTGGAAGTCAGGTAATTAAAGAAAAAAAGCACTCTGTACAAAGATTCTGGCCTCATAAATATGGTAGAGTGGCTAACCTGTTGCTATTCAGATCTTCTTAATGGGAGTCGTATTCCCACCACATCTGTTGTGGTCACAGAGGTCAACCATAAAATACAAGAAGACTAACCTGCTAATACTTGCCTTCTCAAACTCCTGTGTTATGGTACTCAGTTGTTTTCCCTATGCTACCACTTGTGAATGCAAGTGTCTAGTGGATGACATAACCTTCCCATTATGTTGCACACATGCATGGTTGATGTGTAATCATTTTTACCACATCTCATACTTTGTAGCATTGCTATGAATCCTAGGGGGTAGCATCCTACAAGTTTGCCACATTATGTAATGCTTGGAACACTGATTATTTCTTTTCAACTTTATTGCTGAGAGTGCACAGGAACTAGGCTGATACACTGATGTTAACACACCACAAACATAGCAGGACCACTGAATTTCTTGTCCCATCGCCTTTTTAATATGCTTTTGATATGTAGGTTTTTGTGTGGTAAAAGCAATAAAAGCTGATCCTTTTCCAAAGAGCTGCTTTTGTCTTAACAGTATTTTTATGCCTGTGTTTATCTGCTTTCTAAATTTCACCCCTGCCATCTGCTTTTGAATATACAGGTCATTGTAACCTTATAATATCCTTGTGAAAAATAAGATGTAGAAAAATGGCAAACAAAGAAAACAGGCACTGACAAATGGGGGGGGGGGTGAGAAATAACAAAATGAAAAGAAGGTGGAAAGAAATAAAAGTAATAAAGCGTCTTCTGGATAACATGGCAAAATAGATTTATTGTTTCTTTGCTAACACTGTGTCCAAATCCTAGCCTAGTTTTAGTGGCAGATGTTTTTGACTAAAACTCCCATCATCCACAACCAGGTTTGGATTATGGCAGTTGTACTCCAAGACATCTGGAGGTTACCAGGTTGAAGAAGGCTGACTTGAATCACTACTTACTTCATGGGAAATACTGGTAAGATTAAAGAGACGTTGTTGCATTTCCCCAAAATGAGGGGAAATGTTTTTGGGGTTTAAGATTATTTGGAAATTATGCTCTCTGCTCCAAATTCTGGACAGGGGATAGCTGCAGTTCCTATGGAATTACACGTCGCACATGCTCAGACCTATTTAAAATTATTTCATCTACTGTATTTTATGAATGATCCCTGACATTTTCAACAGTCATGGCACCATTTCAGCCCAGCTTGTGTGGCATCAGTACAGAACCTTATCTTGCCCATGGAAATCTAATGAATTCCTCATAAATGATGCTTATACAGTGCATCACATCTTAAGTCCTTCATTTGAACGCTGTTCCTCTCTGCTCATTCCTCTCATTTATTGCATAGATATTGAATACTTATTAAACATGCCCCTGCTAGTTGTTTCTTTAAATTAGTTTCCTACTTAAGGTTTGATATCATTCTGAAATCCCTCAAGAACCATTCAAGCTGTAATCTGCGCTCAGTATTGAATTTGCACCAGATAAATAAATTAGCTGCAAATTATGGAAGGTTCCCTTTATGCGCTATTTGAGTTCACTCAGCCAAAACCACTGTAGCCCTTGGCCACTCTAAAGAACTTTGGCCTCCTCCCAATAAAATCAGCCATGAAAGAAAAAAGAAAAACCAGGCAAGCTCTACGGCTTCACAACAGCTGGAATCCCAAGCAAGTCCACTGTTATAATTGCCCTTTATCTGGTCTGAAGCCAGCTCAGCCAGTTTGCTTGTGTCCTGGCTTGTATTTTTCTTTTCTTCAAAGGTTCAAAGTTAGTCCAAGGGTCAATCCTACATGTGCATCATTTAAATAAATTGATCTGAATATGAGCAATGCTTTCAAACAATCTTGGAAAGAAAGCAATCCCACCCGTATTGCCACCATATAGCATAATGCTATGCAAGTTTTAAAGGCATCATTTTGCACTAGCACATTAAAAAATAGAAAGCAAATAAAAGTTTACAACTGTTCATAATTTTCAGTTCAAGAAAAATGTGAACAACCTACTCCCAAAGTATCCTATTTCACAGAAGTTTCTACTGTGAGGACACATTGTTTTGTCTCTCTGTTTGGCTCAGAGAACACACCCAGAAATCATGAATGCTGTTCTCTGTTGGTAGTACAGCTGTTACACCACAAGTCCTGTGCCTTTTATGGTCACATATCCAGCTCATCTCTGCTAATGGAGCATGTTGAGGCTCAACAACAGTTTCCTTGGGTCACTGAGTTCTCTCTGATCTTGCTCATCCATCCCGACTTCTGGAAGCTGCTACAAATATGCAGTAGCATCCATACAAAACATGCATTTTCCTGAAGATTTTCATTTATATGCTAAAAGAAGAGCCACAAGCACATTAGAATATTGCAAAAAATTCTCTGAAATTATGCACCTTCAATGCACATTTATGCATGGTGCCATGCATCAAGCAGTAAGTGAACACTGAAAATGAGCCATAACCTTAGCTTCCCAGTATGTGACATAATACACAGGGAGAATACCAACAGAAAGTTTTAAAGATACATAAAAATGAAAAATACCCCATAAGCACTAATGTGATCCTCAAACTGACTCAAAGGTCTTCACTTTCTAATATGTAACAATCCAAAACCTCCTTCAAATCCCTGCAAATGTACCAATCACTTCTGAACACCAGCTATATGGAGGCATACAGACAAGGGGTGGGTGATGGGTGGACAGGAAGGAGTTTGAAGCTGGTGGGACTTGAACCTGATAAATGCTGGGCTTAGTTAAACTAGCTTTTATCACATTGATGAAATACGTTGTGATAGAAAGGAAAATTGAGGCTATCTAAAACAGTTCAGGTGTGAAACCAAGTATACTGTGGGCAATAACATAACTATGATAGAGTGGTAATAGCTTTGGTGAGGGAAAGCCACAATGCTTGTGAAATCTCTCATGCAGCCTGGGGACAGGATGCACATCCTATGAACTTGAAAGGAAATAAGACAACCATGGCTTTCCCCCCAGGGGTAAAAGTGCTGTGGTGAGGAGAAACTGATTTGCTGGGGCAGAGTATTGCTTCCTCTTTTTCTTTTGAAGAAAACAGCTTGAATCAATTTTCTTTGGAAAACACACACACAAAGATCATGCATTAAGAATAAAAGTACATTATAAGAGAAAAATTTCAAGTATGGTGTAAAATGAAACATATTAAATTGATGTAGTAGTTAACTATGAACCACCCTTGTATTTATATAGTCTCCTACTTTGCTTTAAGAAAAAGAAATGTTTATTTCTACGTGTTGGAGCAACTATACATGGGAAGGGGTCAATTTACTTCATGAACGTATATCACCCCATGGATGAGCTAATCACAGGTACAAGGTCAGCCAAGCCAGTTGTTACCACTGGGTAATAGCCCAGTGCCCTAACTATATCTTTGATTAATGCATGTCAGTTCAGCAGTGTTCATTGGTGTGAGTAGTAGGTCAGATTGTCTAGCTTGAACTGCTGGAGTTTATTTGGAGCAATGGAGATACTTTGTCCTTGTATGTATCTATACATATTTGTATCTGCAAAAGCCTATATACTATCTATCTATCTATCTATCTATCTATCAATCATCTATCTATCATCTATCTACACACACACACACACACACACACACATCCAGAAGTATTTTACTGCAGGGATTTTGAAGGAGGTTGCAGCTTGTTATTTTATCTTCTGCAACTGTAAACTATTTGGACCTTAATCTGCTTCCATACTAGCACCGGGAGAAACTTGTACTGCATCTGGATCTCATATCAAATTTCCCACACTAGTGTACTGTACTGCACTCCCCCACAGGCCAACATGATACATTTCATATGTTGTTAGCACTCCTATCAGCCCTAGCCAGCATAGGCAATGGTCAGGGATGATGAGATTTCTAGTCCAACAACATCTAGATAAAAGCTAACTGTTTAGCAGTCCTACTAACTAAAATTGGATCCTCTTGTAATGTAACAATAGATCATATACATGTTTATTCATTAGTATAACAGAATCACAGAACCGTAGAGTTGGAAGGGACCCTGAGGGTCATCTAGTCCAACCCCCTGTAATGCAGGAATCTCCACTAAAGCATCCATGACAGATGGCCACCCCACCTTTGCTTAAAAATGTGTGAGAGATATTTGCTAACTGTATTTTTGTTTTGCCTATACTTAAATCTAGGTGAACAAATAAATTAATTATTGTAGAATTACTGTATAGTACTCTATAGATTAACTCAGCAGTAATCTGATAGGGACAAAAACAAATGCATTTCTAAAACTGCTAGTGTTGGGATGAATCCAGGCTATGTTGAAACATCAGTTTTAAATTCTGTATACAATTTATTTCCACCTATTTTGCTTCTTTTACACTTTAGCCGAGAGGAGCAAAATGCACATTTCTAACCCCAAATTGGATCAGTTTATCAGAATGTTTATTATTTACTGATGTACTGTAAAGAAGACTTGCTTCTGTCATCTTTTCACATGGCTGCCATCCAACCAGCTTCAGGCAGTCCTAGCTGGTACTTTGTTAACTTGCCCTGCAAACTCATACTTTTCTGCATAGTTTAGACTTGCCCCCGTCATAGGCATATCTGCATAAGTAAATAATGAGAAGCAACATCTGCCCAAGTTGCTTAATAGCTAGGATCCTTCTCATTCACTAAACTGCTTAGTCTATCCGCATTTCTCTTTCCACAGACCACTTAAATGAATCCTCTTATATCCAAGAAAGACAATGAAGCACCTGTCTCAACCATGAGAATCTACTTAAACCTTTCCCAGCAGGATCTTTGCCTGCTAACAGAATGGATGCATTGTGGAAAAGCTGACAGCAAATTTCTGGAAGTGTTCCATAAATTCAGATGGGAAGATGTCTTAAATGAAATGATGACAGATGAAATAAATGCAAAGGCTTTTCCTGTACAAGGTTATTTGAATCTCTGACAAATAAATCCAGTGATGTCTTAAGCCAGAATAACCAATATACAAAGCTAACATAGCCAGGATACAGAACACTTTCTTGGTATGATTTAATTAAGAAATCCAAAGCACCTTTGCATTTCTTGAGGTGAAAACTTGAGTAGTTTGCATGTCTGAACTGATACAAAGTTGATGGTCAGCAATTCTACTTACTACTTTACTTTACCAAATCTTTATTAGGCATTACAAATATAGTCCATCATAAAACATCCATATATAATTTTTTAAAATATATACAAATAAACAGCCATGTAAAAAATATGAAATAATGAGGATTTTCATTGGAGTTTCTTCCCGCTAAGTAGTGCCATTCACGACTCAGCCACCCTTGCAGTTACTTCTGGGTTAATGTCAGACAGATAGAATCTGATATTTACATTGTGCTGTGATGTTAGACTACCCAAAAAAGGGGATAGCAAATGTTTGTGTAGCTCATTGTACAATGGACAGTACAAAATAATATGTTTGACTGTGTCTGGCACATTCAAAAAACATCTGCAATGTCTATCATTTATGGGGATGTTTAAATATCTGCCCTTGACAAAAGCTGTGGGGAAAAACATTTAGTCGGGCTAACATAAAGGCCCTGTGTTGGACTCAAATTATTAATTTTGAAATATAAGCGCCCCTGCTATCTGTTGTATTTAAACAATAAAACTTGGGGGAGCAATTTTTTACAGGGTCAGCAATTCACTGTTGCTTGGATACAAAGATCTCAAGTGGAAAAAAAACCTTTAATATTTGCAGGTAAGCAAACACCATTGAAAGTCACATCAGTTACATTAATTTTAATAACATTTTCGTTTGGGGATGTGTAAATCCAGACAAGACAAGTTAAAGAGATAAATGATATAACCATGTTTTTGGTTGAATGATTTAGTTAGAAGATGAGAAGTAGATTTGTAGACAACTGAAATTCCCTCAAGGCACAGCTCATAATAATTTGTGCAGACAAGATACATTCCTTTTCGAGTTGACCCATTTTCATAAAGAAAATCTTTGGACTCGGTCCTGCAAGGCCTAGTCATCATTGCAGTACTGCAAAGTAGTTTTTACACATGCTTAGCTGGAATTGAATTGTATTTAATACTGAAGTACTATCACAACAACTATTTACTTACAAGGGACATAAAGTAATCTTCTTTCCTACTGGATTGGAAAATACATCCATTCAGTATGTTAGGCTGAGGCGATGAGCTATTTATTAATTTTACTGATATGATGTTCTCTTACAGTCACATGATGGTTATTACTATGTTTAAAGATCTACATATGTGTTCTTGGAGGAAATTGATTTTCTAGATCCCTTTCAGTTAGGGTTTTGGCACCTTTCCTTTCTCCTTCTGTGTTGGAACTCCTATTTGGGGACTTCCCTGGCTTTTTTCTGGCCCATGTAGGACCAGTCTGGATAGTTAGCCTTGGTGAAGACTTGACGTTTTTATCCCCAAAAAAGTTTTTGATTGAGTTTCCACTGAAATGAGGCTGCATTTTAATGTTTTAAAGTTGTATTTTAATCTTGTTTTTTAAGCTGTATTTCAATCAATTGTTTTTATATTTGGTGTTAGCCTCCCTGAGCCCGGTCTTGGCTGGGATATAAATAAAATATTATTATTATTATTATATAAAAAAAAAAGAAATTGTTTTGGTCACTCAGTATTATGACCTCAGAGATAGGGGAAATGTGTCCTTGTTAATTCTCCTCAGCCTCTCAGCGGCTGTCCAAGACAGGGGTGTTCAATGCTACCATGAATTTGTCTTTTGAAGCCATCTAAATTAGAGGTCATTACTGTCTCCTGCAGGAGGCATGGTTAGTGCCACATTGTCCTGAATCTTCCACAACTCATATAGCATTTGTAGACTTCCTTCTAGTGTCTAGAACTTGGGGAAGAGAGGCAACTGAGAGGTTGTCTGCATAATCCTGTATGCGAGTACTCAAAAGTAACTCCCATTGAGTTCAATAGGATTTACTATCTGGTAAGTGGGTTGAAGGTAGGAAGTTTTGAAGGGCCAAGTTAACACTAAATGAAAAACACTGAACTCAAGATGGAATTTCTATTACAGCTACAATACTTAAACTAGAATGTCACTGTGTTGTCATTACATTACAATCAGGCCGTAGTTCTTGCTGTGACAAAAAAAATGAGCAATACCAAAATTTACATTTGGCCCAATTAACTGGAAGTAGTGATGCTACTTACTGCATCACCAATCACATAGCATGAACAGCATCACACCATTACCAATTAAAGTCATTATTATTTTATAAAACGCTTTGATGGCATAAAGCACATTAGAGGTGCTAAATGAGAAGAATCATCATTAAAAGGTTTTGGCCCATTAATTAGAATCATCATTTAAAAAAATACGGAATCATTCTAGGCACTTAGAAACTATTAAGCACAGTCAGCTAAAAAGAAAAGGATCTCTGTAGTACAGAAGAGGAACATTCGAATTACAGACTGGATATAGGGAAACTGTGCTGCTCTGCCAGGGTCAATTTCCTACACAGATATTGTAGCTATATGGGAGAGGACAAGCATCTTAGACCCTCATTAAGTCCAATTCCATCAGATTTAATTTCTGTCAAACTCTTGTACAGGGTAGTCGGAAGGAGAAAAGCGCTGTTTCAATGTGCAAACCGTTATACATTCTGCCTAGAGAAACAGCCAGTTGTGATGAAGAGCTCATACCCATTTTAAATAAAACTCCCAAGAGTCAAGCTAGACATGATTCCACATGCATTTGCCTGAAGCATATCAGGTTTTTAGAAATTAGTAGCAGGCACATGGGGGCAAATTGCATTTGGACTGCAGTGCATAGGAAGGGGATATTTAGCCCTTTCCTCCACTACCAGGATCCTGAGGAAAGTTACTTTCCCTCCACTTTTATTAGTGGTGTTTTTATTGTAATGATCTGTATGTGATTATAGATATATATTCTACTAATGTTTATATTTTATGATTGCTTTTTTATATGTGTTTTTAGCAGTGAGCCACATTGAGTCCCTGTCAGGGGAAAAGTTGGGATATAAATAAAATGATAATAATTGGCCTGGGAAACTACTTCCATTGGTATCAATGGGAGCTTTTCTCCAGGGCTAATAGCTGTGCATGATTTTTAGGATGATTTTAATCAGGATCTTGGATGGTGTGGGAAGGGCTAAGCATCTCCTCCCCTCACAGTATGATCTTAATTCATTTGTTCCCTCCCCTGCACCTGCTATTAATTACAAACAAACCAACAAACCTTGACCTGGTTTAGAGGAAGCATCGGCAAACTCGGCCCTCCAGATGTTTTGGGACTACAACTCCCATCATCCCTAGCTAACAGGACCAGTGGTCAGGGATGATGGGAACTGTAGTCTCAAAACATCTGGAGGGCCAAGTTTGCCTATGCCTGGTTTAGAGCAATGAGTTTTAGTGTCACATCTCATTTGGCGCACAGAAAAACAATGTTTAAAACATGTATATACTCTTCAGCAAAATTGGCCGTTAATTATTATCATTTGTTGTATTAATGATGAACATAGAATTCACGTATCTAGTACGAGTTTTCCAAAATGCAATCTGGCATCTCCTTGATTTAGCTAGCTTGGTTATTGCTAACCAGATGTGTTCATCCACTTTGGACAAAGCTTGAATACAGAGCCCAGGTTGTATTCAGGCCTTCTCCAAAATGAGCTAGGTCTTCTCCAAAGTGGTCCTAAGCTGTGTGGGTTGCTTTCAAAGCTTTGAGAGCTTCAGAAGGGTGGGTGTCCCCCCCCCCCCATTAAGCACAATTGAATACTTGCTTTCAATCTCCCACAGGCAAGCTCTCCATTAAAAAAAAAAAATAACCAAGGCAGAGAGGAGGGGCTTGTAGTTCTATAACTGACAGCTTTAGATTCCAACAGGGAACAATTTTACCAGAGCTCTCAATATAACTTGCAATCACAATGCTTTGGGATGGGATGTAGAAGGAACTAACAGAAGGTGTTCTAGCATTTTTCTTTTCCATTTACTTTTTAGCTGTAGTAATGCACAGCTTCCAAAGTGATATACCCATCACTAACAGGGATTTGTCTGGTATCCTACTTGCTGCCTGTTCAGTGAGTGGTTGACACCAACCAACCCCCCAATGATGCATTTGGATTTCTTTCCACCATGTCCCTCACAACCTGAACCAAGCTGCCTGAAACTTTCTCTCTGGCTGCTGGGGCAGAGCAGTGCAGGCGGCTCCTACTGGCAACTGGTCTCGCCACCCAAACTTCTTCCTTTTCCTCTATATAGCCACAGTGATGAGCTGGGCTTTTCAGCTGCAAAACTAAGAGTGAGAAGGCCCCCTCCATATGCACCCACCCTCTGCCTGAAAGAATAGTCAGATGGCGCTCTGCTGACTTTGCAAGCAGGTAGATCTTTTTTTAAGGTTGCACTAAGGACTATCAATTAATTAATTAATACCATTTATATCCCACCTTTCCTCTAAGGAATCCAATATGGTATACAATATGGTTCTTCCTCTTTTCATACTATCCTCACAACAACTCTGAGATAGGTTAGGTTGAAAGATGGCTGCCCAAGGTCACCCAGTGTGCTTTGTGACTCAGTGGGGATTCAAACTCTGCTCCTCCACGTCCTAGTCCATTGCTCTAACCAATACACAACACAGACTTTCTAACATGGTATGTATTGCACATTCACACAACAAAGATTAGCCACACCTTAAAACCCACAAATGGTAAAAAAAAAAAAAAAAAGAATGTTCCTTTTTAAAACACCCCAAACTTTAAAAACATTCCTAGAGGGCACCAGCACAATATTATACCCCTCTATGTTTTCTCAAAGTATAATCCATCCATTCCACCAAGGCATTTGTTGCCAATTCAGAGCAGAAAGCAAACACAAAACAAATAGCCTCATACTGTTTTGATATTATGTAAGAACTCCTGCCTTTCAAGCCAGTGAGAAGCTAGATAGTAGATCCAACTTTTTGTCCCTTTTACTGAAAAAGAGTTCTCTACTGATGTTTTATTTTAGTTGACTTCCCAAAAGAAGTCAAGACTTCAAAAGCTGATAAATATGACTGGAGAGGAAGAGGAATAAACCAGTGACTTTCTATAAATCTTGATAACACTTTCACATTTTTCAGGTAAATGTGAAACAAAGTAAAGGCTGCCTCAGTTGCCAAAGAACAGAAGAAAAGATTGGTAAACAGATGCTAGCTGGATACATGATGACACCATATTGTTGAGTAACAAATTCTTTAGCACTGAGCAAAATCTGAACAATGTCTTCTCTAATGCCCTCCGCATTCAGAACAGTTGACCTTTCTCTTGCAGGTATGCTTAGGTATATAGAATCTTTCATTCGTTCATTTAATCCTTTCAGTTTGGGTCCAGCTGCTCCCAAAGACTATATATTGGTAGCACTGCATAAAACCAACAAAAAACAGTATGTCAAATATCTTCTGCCTATACAATCTACACAGAGGAGGGGGTGGATGGTTGTGTGTGGTTTCACACAAACAACCTGTCATTCATTGTGGCAACTTGATTCTTTTTATTTTATCTCTAAGTATAAAACCCCACCTTTATATTATCTCAGACAGGAGCCACAGCACTTACACCTTCTATATTCAGGGCTCTTTCTGTCCTTCTTATTTCTTTAAACTCAACTGCTACCAGCTAGTTCAAAACATTCCATTATAGGGCAATCTTGTGTATTTTTACTCAGAAGTAAGGCCAATTGAGTTCATTGGAACTGACTTCCAGATAAGCACATACAGAATTGTAGCCTTATTCGCCTGTTATCAAACCACATCTGGGTTTAGGACAAACAGACAAGGAGACTTGGGTCCCATTTGAACTATACATTTAAAGCAGAATCATATAATTTTAAACAATCATGGATTCCCCCCCGCCAAAAATAAATAAATCCTGAGAATGGTAGTTTCTTAAGGATGCTGAAAGTTAACAGGAGACCCTGATTCCCCTCACACTGCTACAATTCCCAGAATTCCGTAGAAAGAAAGGTGTGTGTGTGTGTTACACAAGTTTGCAACAACAAAAAACTCTAAGGGATCATTCCATGGAATGGATGCATACACTTGTGAAGAGATCCATGACCTGGAGCATGGAAGGCAGATTGAGAGTATATGGTTAAAATTGTAGGAGAATGAATAGAAGAATTACTGTGGGTGTCTGCTATAGACTTCCAAGTCAGACTGAAGACTTGAATAATGCCTTCCTAGAGCAGATTGCATGCCAAGGCCTGTGGCTCCATTGCTTCCTAATTATGAAATAACCAGACAAGACAGCAGATATATATTTTGGGTTTAATTAGGCCACAACTTTATTTGGGGTAGGGTGCTGTCGGTTTCTGTCCTGGGCCCACTGCTGTTCAACATCTTTATAAATGATGTGGATGAAGGAATTAAGAGGATTTTCATCAAAAATTTGCAGATGACACCTATCTGGGAGGAGTAGCTAATGCCACAGAAGACAGAATCGGGATTCAAGATGACCATAACAGACTGGAGAACTAGGGTTGCCATATTTTGAAGATCTAAAAAGAGAACACATTTGCCAACTTCTATTTTTAACTATGGATCACTATGACGACTCTACCCATGAAAAGAGGATGTGTCCTGGAAAAAGAGGGCATATGGCAACAAAATGAAGTTCAATACAGACAAATATAAGGTTCTACACTTAGGCAGGAACAACCAGCTGCACAGATATAAGATCTGGGACACCTGACTTACCACCAGCGGTACATGTGAAAAGGGATCTATGGGTCTTTGTAGACCACATTCTTAACATGCGTCAACAGTGTGATGCAGCAACAAAACAAACTAATGCTATTCTAGGCTTCATCAACAGAAGTTTAGTGTCCACATCAAGGAAAGTCACAGTCCTGCTCTATTCTGCCTTTGTCACACCACACCTAGAGTACTGTGTTCAGTTCTGTGTGCTACAAGTTAAGAAGAATATCAGCAAGCTGGAACGTGTGCAGAGGAGGGCAACCAAGATTTTCAAGGATCTGGAAACCAAGCCTTACTAGGAATGGTTGAGGGAGTTGGGTATGTTCAGGCTGGATAAGAGGAGACTGAGAGGAGATATGATAGCCACCTTCAAATATCTAAAGGGCTGCCAAATGGTAGAGGAAGCTTGTTTTCTCCTGCTCTGGACTGTAGGACCCAAACCAATGGCTTCAAGTTACAAGAAAGGAGATTCCCACTAAACATCAGGAAGAACAATTTTACAGTAAGAGCTGTTCAACAGTGGAATGGACTCCCTTGGAACATAGTGGACTCTCCTTCCTTGAGGGTTTTTAAGCAGAGGTTGAATGGCCATCTCTCATGGATGTTTTAGTTGAGATTCGTGCATTGCAGGGGCTTGGACAAGATGACCCCCAGGGTTCTTTTCAACTCCAGTTCTATGATTTCTTTTACCTATTTTTCCAGTTTTCAGGGTTATGGGTTCAGTAATGCATTTATCCCTGTGGCCTCTAATTCCTGAACTAATTCCTTTGTAGCAGTTCCTCTGTGCGTGTGATTATAGCTGAGTGAGTAATTTACAGTGAATAATTTATCTGCCTTTTCTGGTCACAAAATATCTGCAAGGAGATTGTAATTATGCTCACTTTATTATGCAGATGTATTTGATTTGTTAATTCTTACTCTCTGTGTTTATCATGATCAGAGCTACTATTATGAGAGCCATTTTGCTTATTGGCACTTTGCTTATTGGCATTGGCTGAAATAGATGAAAGAATGAAGCTCCTTAGATTTTGTGACAAAAACATTTGGATATATTTAAAACCACCAAACTTGGTGCTACTTTCTGATAATAGATGTAAACTCTGGATACAGCAAATAAATCCAATTAGAAAATAAAGACAAATGAAGCACAACCCAGTATTGTCTATTATTTTCATTACCTCGGCTTCTCCCTCACTTTTTTTTATTGTACACAAGTCCACTGTACACAAACTCCTATTTAATCTTTTCTTCTACAGCTCACCCAGTGACTCTGCTTTTCCATCATAAACATTATAACTGAGTATCAATCTTAATGTTCCTGTTTATAATATTCTTCATTTTGCTCCTCTTTATTCCTGGGTCTTCAGTACGCTTCCCACCCTATTTCTCATCTCTTTCTGTTAGGTGTTGTTCTTATGTGCCAGATGTCTCACAATGTTGCTGTTTACTGAGAGGAGGAAGGGAAAGGCAGTGGGAGCTTCATTTGGTTCCACTGCTTTGCATGCACTGAGTTCCTGCTGCCTTGCCCATCCCTGCCTCAGTAAGCAATAGCATTGGGAGGCACTGGGAAGACAGGAGAGCAAAACATCAGCACCCATGCAGCTCAGCCAGCCACTACTGGATATTACTGAGTTATTTGTGACAAGTGTATAATCAGTTGGGTTTTTTTTAATTTAAGAAGATTTATATATCACTTAATCATCAAAACCTGTAAGCAGTTTACATAAAATATAAAATCACACACCTTCTTTCTAATGTAGAAGAACAGAGCAGAAATTCAGTCAAAACGTAGAAGCAATCCAGGTTCTGCCTATGGGTAGCTTAGTACAAAATACCTGGATGATCGCAGAGAGGAAGGTTTCACATGACTTAGTGTACAAGAGTGCAACTCTTTTCAGTAGAAAAGGCCTGACAGGTTTTATCCGAGAAGATGCTAACTACTTCATTTTGCCTCTCAAACAACTGCTTGCTGCCTTGTGCCTTCCCTCACAATGACTTCTCAGGAATGGACCCAAGAGATGTTTTGGGTCACGCAAGATATTTGCATGAGCTTAAGCTATGCCATGGCTTAATGTGAACCTTGTGATAGATACAGCCGCTACTTATTTTCAAAATGAAATTCAGTATCTTCGTTACGCTTTATTTATAGAAGCTACTTAATTCTGCACTAACTCTGACTTCAAATTAGTTCAATCTTCCAATAGTGTAGCCTAGCCTCCCAGCCTTCCCATAGTTTGATATCCTGTTGAAATAGAACAAGAATAATGAACATGGCTGAAATGAAGGCGTCTAAATTTAGGGGGCTTTGCAGAAGCACAGGGCTGTCTTACCCATAGGCACTAGGGGTGAGGGGCACCTGGGCACCGGGCTCTCAGGGCAGGGGCACCAGGCCAAGAGTCCAGGGCCCGAGAGATGAGTCCGGGGAAGAGGACGCCCGTCGGTAGGAGAGCTGCGGCAGGCTCTTCTGCTGCAGGCGGCTCTGCACCATGAGTTTGGGGGCGACTGAGCCAGCGAGACGCTGAGGCGCCTGGCTGGCTCCACCCTCCTGTGCGCCTGGGACTGGCAGTCATCTTTTTTTGTGGCAAGACATAATTTTTCCTTCTTCACAGCGAACAGGAACTTTGTTGTGCCTGGACACTCTGGGAGAGAGAAAATGGTGGTGCATGTGCCACTGAAGAGACCTCTTGCTGCTGTTTCATGAACACTGGCAAAGAAGGACAAAAAAACAACAGAAAGATCCCACTGCCTCTGTTAAAGATGAGTAGCCCTACCCTACACTGACTATTCCCTCAAACCTTGGAAGAATATTGCCCAGGTTCACCACCAATGGGGCTGCAAACTTGGGGTCATATGTGTTCTCAGCCATAGAATTTATTTATGACCAGAAAGTTTGGTGAATGGTCACAGAAATCGGACAGCGAGAAGTGTTCGAAAACACAATTGGCATCAGAAACCCATGAACTGCTCACAGTTGTGTACGGAGATGAAGCTGTAACTTGAAAGACAGTGTATGAGTGGTTTAAGCATTTCCGTGAAGGGCGAAAAACCATCGAAGATGACCCTCAGTCTGGCAGACCGTCAACAAGCAGAATAGTGGCAAATGTTGACAGAGTTCGTGAGTTATTGATGCGGGATCAGCATTCGTCCATCTGAATGATGGCAGAAGAATTGCATACTCCACATGAAATCATTACTGAGGTTACTGAGTTGTCCCACCCTCCATATTCTCCCGATCTGGCCCCACTGGATTTCTTTCTTTTTCCAAAACTGAAATCTGCATTGAAAGGGCACAGATTTTCCAACATTTCACACGTCCAAGCTGCTGTGACGAGGGAACCAAAAGCAGTACGAAAAGAGGACTTCTCCAGATGTTTCCAACAGTTCTACAAACATTGTCAATGGTGCATTGTATCAGAGGGGGCCTATTTTGAAGGCCTTTAAGGTATGTATGTTTGCATATTTCTCGCTGTCCAATTTCTGTGACCATTCACTAAACTTTCCAGGCACACCTTGTATATTTAGTGCATTTATATAGGCTACCCAAACTAATGTTCTCTAGGCAGCTCACATGAAATAAGAGAATAAAACACAATATTAAAATACAAGGCGGAGATATTTTCCACCCATAAAAAAGTGATGAGGCCTGTTTATATATAATAAATATAAACATCAGACATAAAGAGCTCAGATTTTGAAGATGGACCAGGGAGTGAAACCACAATTTCCTTGGGACTGCTGTCATAAGGATTCTGCTTTAGAGGATTCCTTATCTGGGGCCATGACACAATCATCCATTCCTTTTTAAGTCCAAGGGCTTCATTGAAGGTGGCAAAAGTGGTCATTAGTGGGTAGAGCCATCTCATAGTCTCTCCCCCACACACACATTCGTGTGTGTGTGTGCGTGCGTGCGTGTGCAAACATCCACACACCACATTCATTTACACACCACCTCTCTCTCTCTCTCTCTCTCTCTCTCTCTCTCTCTCTCTCACACACACACACACACACACACACACACACTCTACAAGGCTTTTTTCAACCCTAGCATAGTAGCATAGAAGCTTTTTCAGCAAGGACATCATCACAGCACATGAGAGTACTGACCCTTCCCTCTCCAGCCGTGACCATTCCAAATGCCGTCAACTCACATTCTGTAAAAATTTAGATGCGCAGCACATGCATTGTTGTAATCATCAACAACAATAATATTGAAAAGTCTATGTGAGCCTACAAAGGAAGCAGTTCTATGTGTTCTGTCATCAACATATTTATTTGTAAAGACTTCCATCTATAATAGGGAGTTGCTGTTAAAAAAACAGTGACTCCAAATCATTCTGTTTGGTTAGGAAACTAATCTGCATATTTACACATATGCAAGTCCCACTGAGTTTAGTTACACTTACTCCCAGGTAACTGGGTATAGGATTGCTACCTAATTACATTACAATAAGATTTAGGCTGCAGCCCTATGCAACTTTGTCTGGAAGTAAGTCCCACAGAACACTAGGCATACAGCTAAGATTTAAACACATGGTGTATTGCTCTTATATTAGCACAAGCTATAGGAAATGGGGAGAAAATTGCCCAAGAAATGCTGCATGGAACAAATCACCAATAATGTATATGGCAGGGCCATGTAACCTGAACCTTTACTGGCTAATTTTGGCTTGGTGTTTGAAAGCTTTTCCTGTAAATCTATCCAGGAATAAAATTTAAAGTAGGGTTAAAAAATCAGACAAGTAGAAAGAGATAAGGTATAAATTCAAAATATGTGATTCCATCAGCACTTTAAAAAGTAATCATATTCTAAAGCCATATCTGCCTGATTTAGCATTCTATGCTTGAAGGAAAGAATTCATTGTCTTCTGTTTTCAAACTACTTGCGGCTATCAATCTGTAGCACTCATTATATATATTATATTGCCCATTGCATGCATTCCTCAGGGAAGGGCTTCATGCTGATATTTCAGCAGGAATCTCAACACAGAATAAGTGTGAGAAAATCTGTTATCTGTAATATAACAGTGACAACTTTGTAATATATTGGCTTTGTTTGGATCTTAGAAAATCAGATAGTGTTTTGCACACAATCTGGTACCCTTTCATAGGGATAACTTGTTTGGCAATAAAATGATATTCTCCATCTTTTACTGTTACTGAATCTATGGTTGATATGGCATTTGTCTCTGTCAGTGGGAAACATTTGCCTTAATTTTTTTAAAAAAACAAATGCATTTATTCAACATTTATACCACGAAAGGGAAGCTACCTGCCCATGAGGACTCCCCATCCAGGCACTTTCTATCTATCCAAAACTCATTGCTTTTGAATACAATTTTTAGGCTTTGCTTGGGACACTTCTAAATTGGGCAAACTGAAATAAATGAAGGGGTTTGTGTATACTCACAGTGAAATAAAAGATGTCAACATTGCAAATCATAATCCAATGGGGAAATTGAGTTTTGAGAAACGGGCATAGAATCTGAAGTTGTGTTTATGCTTTATTTAATGCATTTTGAGTAGTACTCACGAGCTAATATAGAAGCCATACATAAAATAGGAATCTGGTCTGTCCTTCATGATACAAAGACATTTTTCAGAGAATACCATTGTTCAAAATGCACTGGGTTATCATAATAATATATATGTAACATACAGTGGTACCTCGGGTTACATCCGCTTCAGGTTACATCCGCTTCAGGTTACAGACTCCGTTAACCCAGAAATAGTGCTTCAGGTTAAGAACTTTGCTTCAGGATGAGAACAGAAATCATGCTCTGGCGGCACGGCAGCAGCATGAGGCCCCATTAGCTAAAGTGGTCTTCAGGTTAAGAACAGTTTCAGGTTAAGTACGGACCTCCGGAACGAATTAAGTACTTAACCCAGGGTACCACTGTACAGCAACATCAGATTCCACCATTTCTCTTTGAGCTGTAACCTAGTGCTACCACTTAATTTTTTTTACTGTTTAGAAAAAAAAAATTATTACAGCTTTCCAATTCTGCGTCAGTTGACACATGATTGCACACAATATCCAACCATGAAGCCCTTGAGGTTTATTAAAATAGTTTAAGACACAGCAATTTCATTAAACAAGAAGAAATGCCAGACTTATACTAGGAAATATCCTGTACTAAAAATCGCAGCTTGACTTGTCATATTACAAGCTGAAGGGTCAAAGCATTTACATGCAATTTTAATAGAACTCACAGCCAAGTAACACAGCTGGAGCCCTGTCACTTTGCATCTTAGGGGACAGTATTGGCGCTCTCAATGGAAAATACAAAGGATACCCTTGGAACATAGCTATGGAATATCACCTTTCCCCCTTTTTTTCTTATTTGGACCTGCTAACACAGCTTGACTAAAGCAATTAGGTCCAACCTAAAAGAATGAGTGCAAAATCACTGAAACCACATTTAGAATTTATACATTACGTATGCTCAATAAAATGTCACTCAGATCAGACTGCAGCAGCAATAAAATAATAAAGCAAAATATGGAAACCTAAAATATTTACTATATCAAATTAAAAAGCAAATTACTAAGCAGTTAACACTTCAGTAACTTATATGGCATATAAATAAATAATAGTGTGTAAAGGTGTGCAGAGGTGTAGAAACATCTGGCTTTTGCATGACTGGAATGAAGGGGACTAAACAAAAGTTAACAATCACATCCATTGCTTTGTCCACTTTTCAGCTTGGGACTCAGCCAGCTCTGGCATGCAGCCCACTAGGAGTGCTGACTTGGGCCAAAGATTGGGGAGGGGGTGCGCAGTGGCATGTTGTGTGCGCAGCTTCAATGGCCACTGCTTCTTCTCTCTCATGCTCAGGAGGAGCATGCCTTTGATGCTGCACTGTGTTTGGCCTTCTCCGTCCCCTTAATAATAGAGGGGTTGAGTCCCTGTTAGGAATATTGAGGCGGCTGATGACGCCGCTGCCCCCTAGAATTGGCATACCTGCAACAACAAGAGATTGCTCACAAGAGAATGCAGCCCTTGGGATGAAGAAGAGTTCCCCACCTGCATTATAGTTAACTTGGTTAGTTATTACTACGGCAGCCCTTAAATTTCAATATCAATAATATTTGTTACTCCACAAGATATTCCATTCTGCAAGTTGTACAACAGTCATTAACATACTGAGAATTCCATTCTACTGAAACTAATCTAAGAGATACTAAAGTCCAAATGCAAATTATGAGAGATGATAACAAAAGATGTGAAATATTTTGGACATGTGCCATCCAGTATATCAAACTTGAAAATGGTCCCACCAAATTTATTATAATAACAATAATACCTTTATTGTCAATGTACAACCTGTGTACAATGAAATTAACTGAACCTCCCCGCTATACACTCAATCTCATTGCACTCTGTGTGCCTGTCGCACAACACACCAACCCTGAAAGTCAGTTGCACTATGTTATTGTCTGTTCAGCAGCCTAACAGCCCATGGATAGAAACTGTTTTTTAGCCTGTTGCTACGACTGATTATACTTCTATATCTCTTGCCTGAGGGTAGAAGATTAAAGAGGTGCTGGCCGGGGTGTGAATTGTCCCTCCTGATTTTTCTCGCTCTCCTAAGGCAACGATCCCTTGTGATGTCATCTAGTTGACTCAAGGGGCAACCCATGATATCATGTGCTGTGTTCAGCACCCTTTGTAAAGACTTTCTGTCCATGGCTGTCAAGGCAACGTACCACACTTTGATACAATATGAGAGGACACTTTGTATTGTGGACCGGTAGAAGGAGGTCATCAATTGTTGTTTAACATTGTTCTTTCGCAAGACCCTGAGGAAATGGAGTCTCTGTTGGGCCTTCCTAACCACCTGAGTTATATTGTTTTTCCAAGTGAAGTCTTCACTAAGGTAAACTCCCAGGATTTAAAGGAAGAGACTCTCTCCACACAACCCCCCCCCCCCCGATATACAACGGGGCTAGTTCCCCTCTCTTCCTCCAAAAGTCCAACACCATCTCCTTTGTCTTGCTAATATTTAGATACAAGTTATTCTCTACACACCATGTCAATACTTTTTGAACATCCCCCCTGTACACTGATTCATCTCCACCTGTAATTAGACCCATTATGGTAGTATCATCTGCAAACTTAATAATTGCGATGGATGGATCAGATGAAATACAGTCATATGTATACAACAAGTACAGGTAGGGACTCAGCACACATCCCTGTGGGGTGCCAGTGCTGAGCTTCAGGGAGGTAGATGGAACAGGCCCAATCCTCACTGTTTGTGTCTGATCCCTCAGAAAGTCTTTATGAATGGTTTTGTTAAAATAAAATAAATCTCTAGAATTTTTGTGTGTGGTTGCAACCTCATATTATATGAGAAGCTCAAGAACATTATTTGAAGCTTAAGAAAAATGTCTGTGTATATTGATGCTAAAAATTATGTAAAGGTTTGCATCCGCAAAAGCATGAAAATTTACATTAAGTGAGAGGTTCCACTCTAGGTGAAAGAGGAGGTCTGGTGTTTTTTCATTTCACAGGCTTAGGCTACCTGATGACTCATCATTGCAAGAAACCCAAGCTGCAAAGTGCTCAAGAAGATAATTGCAGGCACTCTTGGGGGATGCTGATTATCCCGTCAGTAAGATAAATCTTCCTGTTCATTGACATTTGTGGGAAGGCTATGCTCACTGCACCATCTCTTTAAGAGGTAGGATCAGAAGAGTCTTTTCCAGTGGCCATAGGATATATCAGATAGGCCTCTTTGACATTAGAGACAGAAGTCCTTTCTGACACCACTTGCCTCTTTGAATCTCTGGCCCAACTAATGGATCCCTGGCAGCAGAAGGGCCAAAAAAGGGGGCATGTTGGGGAGCAGTTGTGGTCCAAAGGATTTCCAGGCCTTCCCGTTCCCTGGGACACACATCTAAACTTGGAGAAAAATTAGGCATACTTTTAAATGTATCTAAAACTCTTCCTCATTTTTCCTTCCATTGTTTCCAGTGGGAGGGCAAATGTCCTTGCCAGACATGGAGGGATGAATGAAGGCCAGGGCTCTGAATGAGGAAGTTAAACTGCCTTTGTCATTCATCAAGCTTCACATTAGGATTGCAGCCTAAATCACCTTTTCTACCAGCTTGTTACATTTTTGCTGCTTATAATACTTACTTCTTTTTAGTGTTTTAAGTTCGATTCTGTTCATTTCACTGTATGCTTATTTTTTGCTTTGTGTACTATAGAGATTATTGGGGAATTTTGTAAATAAATAAATAGACAATCGATTTATGTATAGGTTCAGTTCTGTGCACGCACAGAGATCACTACACATATTTACTAGCCTTTTCCTTCCCTCTTGCCCCTGCAGCTGATCCTGTTGCTCCCTACCACCCTCACCACACACTTTCAAGCTGTCCCTCTGTGGTCTGCCTCTCATATTGCATCGCTCATAATATTTTTTTGTAGATGAATAACTAGTTACTTGTACTTTTGTGAACAATGAATTCTACATGGAAATGTAAGATCTGTGTACCATGGAAACAATTTTTTAAAAAATATATAAACACTGATTACTGTCCTGCTATGATTTCTAAGGTCTTTCAGGTATTTGAAGCTCAATAAATATTTGGCCAAAGAGAGGAGGGAAATGAACATGTACTGTCAGTAACAACGAAGGTATTGCAACACCATAATATGAGCCAAACTAGGTATCTAAACCGCAGAACCTAGGGTTGGCCAATCAGAAGGTTGGTGGTTCGAATCCCTGTGACTGGGTGAGCTCCCATTGTTTAGTTCCAGCTCCTGCCCACCTAGCAGTTCGAAAGCACGTCAAAGTGCAAGTAGATAAATAGGTACCGCTCTGGCAGGAAGGTAAACTGTATTTCCATGCACTGCTCTGGTTCGCCAGAAGCGGCTTAGTCATGTTGGCCACATGACCCAGAAGCTGTCTGCGAACAAACGCTGGCTTCCTCGGCCTATAAAGCAAGATGAGCGTGCAACCTCAGAGTCGTCTGCGACTGGACCTAATGGTCAGGGGTACCTTTACCTTTACCTTTATCTTTACCTTTACCTAAGTGCTTGGTGTAAAGAAAGTATAAATTATTTTGTCCAGACAGTTCTACAAATTAATAATTTTGTTGTTGTTGTTAATTGCAGGAGTATCTCAGAGTATTTTGCTGCTTTTGCATCTCAAAAGAATCAAAATATTCTAAGGGGAAACCAGCAACCATATGGACTCGTTTCCTAGGTTCATCCATGTGATCGCCCACCCTTTGATGAGGCTCACTCCAGGGGGAAGTGGGGATGGGATTGCAGTCTAATTAACACTCTTACTCTAAGGATGAAGCTGGTCTGCCAAAACAGCAAAAAAAGAATTAGATGTATTCAGCTATTCTCATAGCTTGCTGTAACCTTCTCCCGCAATCTGCAAAAAAACTGAATTGCTGTTTTTCCCTGATTCAGCATTAAAGAGTGGGTTTTCCTGGGGAAAGTGGTGGGGCAAAGAAAAAAGTGGTCAGACACAGCACTTTAAAGTGCAGACCTGGGCACAGAAGTGTTGGGGGCGGTGGAGATAAATGTGGATGAACCCTCACAGTCTATGGATTCAAAGGACAGGAACTGAAGTCCACTTTTGATAGTAATACAACTATGAAGAACACTATAGAAAGACATGCTTATATATTTTGGCAAGAAAAGCTTCCCCAACGATGTAGGTACAAAGAAAAAGAAAATATAGGATTCTTGTGAAAACAAGTACATGATGCAAGTAACTGATATGAATTTAATGAAAATATTTATTTAAATGGCGATATATATACAATGGAACAGGGATGCGGGTGGCGCTGTGGGTTAAAGCCTCAGCGCCTAGGACTTGCCGATCGAAAGGTCGGTGGTTCGAATCCCCACGGCGGGGTGCGCTCCCGTCATTCGGTCCCAGCGCCTGCCAACCTAGCAGTTCGAAAGCACCTTCGGGTGCAAGTAGATAAATAGGGACCGCTTACTAGCGGGAAGGTAAACGCCGTTCCGGTGCTGCGCTAGCTCGCCAGATGCAGCTTGTCACGCTGGCCACGTGACCCGGAAGTGTCTGCGGACAGCGCTGGCTCCCGGCCTATAGAGTGAGATGAGCGCACAACCCTAGAGTCTGGCAAGACTGGCCCGTACGGGCAGGGGTACCTTTACCTTTACCTTTACCTATATACAATGGAGTTGGGGGGGGATGACAACTGTTATCCAAACAAATATCTGTAATGCTTGTAAGTACGTAAATGAAACTAAGAATATAATTTATTGGGGTACATTCTGGTGAAAAAACACACACTAATCCTAAATAATAATAATAAAAGTGATGATGATGATGATGGCCTTGTATTACAACACACTTTCCACCCTTCTGGGTGCCTTCTGCTGATAGCTCAACTCCTGTTTGTGCTTTAATGAGCACACAGTGCTTCTTCACATGACGGCAACCCATTTTCTTGGCAGAGAGGGCAGTTCTGAGCATGTATAGAGATATCCCCTCCCCTGTTTTCTGTTATAGGACAAGTCTTTGTGGATAAGGGACCTCTGTGTGTACATTGAATATTGCTTTCTCCCACTTCTCTGCCTGCAGTTACTGGCTGGATCAGAACATGCTTGTGCTTTCAAAGATACAGACAATATCTCAATGCTGCTGTAGATAATGACTTAGACTTGCAAGTTCTACCAAAGATTCAATGCTGGACTCAATAAGTGTTGCTTTCTCTCATACTCTGTTTCTCCTTTGTAAAGCGGCTATAACAAAAGATGTTTCAAACATTACACTTTTACCAAAATTATGTGTGAGATCATCCCAGAGGGTGACCTAATGCATAACCTCTGAGGAGGTTCTTAGTAGCCTGCCTTGAAGAACGGATTCTGAAGCACTTTGCATGGGCAAAGTTGAACAATGATTATGTAGCAGTTTGAAACCACACTCTAATCTTGGTAGTACATTATCTTTACAGTCAAAGACTATTTTCTAGTGATACAGACTGATAGGATATATATCACACATATTAAAATAACAGTACCTCAATTGATCACTAAGGTCAGTTTGTAGGTCAAGTTAGGGGAAGCAGGCTATATACTTACAACCGTTAGATGCAGTGAGTCTACTAGCAAAAGAAATATATTTAAGTAATTTGGTTGTTAATTTTCCAGTGCAGGGTCAGCAGCATCCTTGTTACATGCCTTAGGCGATATATGGTTCATTATGTAATGGAACCTGCCAGCCTGCCAGCTATGTTTATAGATCCTGCACACTGGTACCATGTACTGGAGCAGATCAGAAATTTGACTCTAATTATGGCAGCTGTGTTCACTGATGCATCCAAATTAAAAGTGACCTGTGGGAGTGAAATCTGCATTGCTTTTAGTTTGAGCATCCTTTAGGGAATTGTATAACCTATGAAACATTCTTGGGTTCATTTCAAAAAGGCACAGACTTCAAGATGCTAAATTTCAAGCACCAGTTGTCCAGTTCACACATAAAAGCACAGTGCATGCCCGCTGAGACATTTTGATCTTCAGCCAGCCAGTAAAGAACCAGATGGACAAATTGTCTAAGGCAATACAAAGTATCTCCTTATAGCTTTGTATTTGATTCTGCCCAGTGTTCCCAACCCACCCTTCCCCATGTCCTGTGTAGTTCATTACCAGTGCACGGAGGCTGTTTTCTCAGAGGCTCCTGGTGACTGTATATTCTACATTGTGGCACAGCAGTAGGGCTGCCAGGTCTTCACCCAGAGTTGGTTCTTGTCCTTTTAAAAGTTCCAAGGCACCAAGAGAGGATGGATAAAGACAAACCTGTGTAGTAGCAGTGATGTCCCAACCCCAGGCATGTATAAGCTGCAGCAGGGGAACAGAGCACATATATCAAATTGTGTGGCATGAAACTATGCCTCTCTGCTCCCACACCTACCTAGTCAATCTCTACCTTACCCAATCACAGACTGGAGAGGAGGGTGGGGCAAAGGTTCTGTTGGAAATAGTGTAATGCAGACATAGGCAAACTCCGGCCCTCCAGATGTTTGGGACCACAATTCCCATCAGCCCTGACCACTGGTCCTGTTAGCTAGGGATGATAGGAACTGTAGTCCTAAACATCTGGAGGGCCGGAGTTTGCCTATGCCTGGTGTAATGGGAGGTGGCCAGATGTCATCTACACAAATCCTTCCTCAAAACAACCTAATCCTTTCCTCTGTTGATGAACTTCGTGCACTTGTGGACACCTGCAATTCATAGCGTACACCTACCCTTCTCCTCTTGTTTTCCCAGAAATGGTGTCTGCGAATTTGACATCGTAGGTAGGATACAAATGTGCCACTACACAATTTGTATGGTGCATTTCCAGCATAATAGCTCTATAGTCTTACATTTCTGCTACATAGGAGCTATGTATCTCAAGCGTGGGCCATAGTCAGCCAGGATGGGCACTGGCCAAAGGCTTGATGGCTCACTGGCCTCAACCAGCACTGCTGTCATATCCCACCCTCCCAGCTGGGCCCCCTAATAGCTGGTTTAGGGGTGGAAAGGCAGCAGAGCCGCTTAAATAGGATCCAAGCTAGTGGCCATCTACCACCTTAAATGCTCTAGTATAAGCTAGAGCATTTATATACCACCCTATCACATTCAGATGAATCTAGCAAGTGACCACAGGGCACAAAGCAGAAGGCCTAGATGCTCCAGTAAAATAGATGGGAGGACAAGGAGAGAGGGGGGTGGCGGCAGCAAAGTGACTGCAGTGCCATCCATGTCTGACAATGTTAGAAAGACTGAATGAGCCTAGTAAAACTTTGTTGCAATAGAAAATGGAGCACAATTTGTCAAGAAGAGGATGCTGGATATACTGGAAGCCTTTGTTTAGATGCAGAATGCTTGAGGGAATAGTAAGATCTACATTGACAGAGTGTAGATGAATATACAGTGGCAGGGTTCAGTGTTTCTGCAGGAAAGAAAAGCTCTTTGCCTGTCTTTTCACACAAAAGAACCTTCTATCAATCCAGCAGGTGAGTGCCTATCAGGTATATAAAAACAGATTTTCTGCACAACTTATAAAAATGCTAAATGATATTTTTGCAACATTTCATTCCAGTATCCTCAGATTTTAAGCACTGTTGTATGGATTAATTAATTGTAGCAAATTTGTTTTAAATTGAGCTGTCATTCTTTTTTTGTCACTGAATTTTGGTAACGCACAGGTATTGTGTATAAATAAAATATGTCATTTGTTATCAATGTATTACTAATGAGCTCTTGAGACGTTTTATTCTACTGGCAGTCTTTGAATAACAATTCACTGAATTTCCAGACTTATTTCCATGGTGAGTTTAGGAATACATGCTTGGAAAAAACACAATACAAATTTCATCTAAATTATTTTTTATTTACTGGTTTAACTGGCAGCTCCACTGCACTCTAGGTGGTTTATTTGCACTTGTTAATGTCAAAACTGTCTCTTAATGGTGGTTTTCAAATGCTGATTAATGAGGAGTTTTAAAATTTATTACAAATTGCTTCTTCAGTGCTCTTAAAGCAATTGTGTGATTTAAACAAATAAACTAACAACTACAAAATACTCTGCATTTGTTAGCAGCCCTATTAATCCTTGTACCACTTAGGAGGGCCATACTAGTAACACTGACCACACTGGTGAGAATGTATTGCCTTAGCAGCACATAAAAATCGTTTTTATAGGACTCATCACAGTAAGTGGCTTGCACCCTTCTCCACATTATGACTCCATCCACAGCGTATCACCTTGCATGTGTATAAGCTACCCATTCCTCTCATTCTTTTATTGACACATATATTGTACTGTCAGCTCACCAGAACCACTTGAGCTGTGCAACCCACAGCACGCACCAACCACTCACAGTTTGTCTGTACAGAAAGGAATGCTTCAACATTCTCTCATTTTGCCTACTTAAGGGGAACACAGCATTCGGTGCATGGTTTTATTTATTAAATTTGTATACAGCCCTTCATCCAAAGATCACAAGACTGCTCACAACATAAAAATACAAAATGAGACAACACAAAACACATTTTTTTAAAAAAACCAATAACTTCCCCTCCCACATTATGGTATTGCTCAAGGACTGAAGTTATCACTCGAGAAACCATCTAAAGTGTGACATTCTCAGGACATCCATGGCCAAGTAAAACAGAAAGCAAGTACAGATAATGCACTGCTGCTGGAGCAGCTGCTAGTGAATGGACTATGGTGTAGCAAGAGCATCCTGAGTGTACAGTCACTGTTGGACCTCCTGGTTGGTCTCCACCCTGAGTGTACCACAACTGACCACTCCAAAGGGACAGGCTCGTCTCAGACTACAAATGGGAAGTCTCCTTATTATTGAGAGCAATGTGGGCAACTTCCTTATCAGTGGTGATAGGCCTGAGAGCCCCACCATCTCCTCCAAGGCCCACTACCCAAGGACCCTGACCAGTACTGCATCTGGCTGAGCTGGCTTAAAAACGGGAATTATGCATAGCTTATGTGTATTTTAATGAACTGAACAGAGCGAAAAGTTATGAGTCATGGGGGCATGAAAAGAGTGTGTGTATTAACAGTGCTCAGTTTATATTTTTTAGTTGCCATTTTATTAATGTTGCTAAGATTGTTTTATAGATTATAAATGCCCTAATGATTTGTTTGATAAGACTTTTGGTGTAATTGTGATGCTTGGCTTATTTTTAGATGCTTTTTTTTGTTAATAGTGGTTTACAGATTTGTATTTGTTTTATGGATGATTTGTTAATTATTTTTATATGATTTATGCTGTATTTGTAATGTTACATTATGTTTTATCACTGGCGTCCGTCTGCCTTGAGAGACAATAGAGTGCTCCTCTGATAAATAATAATACAATAATTAAAACTGAAATATATCTGGAATGTTAGTTTCCCCATTCAGTCTGGCTCATTTTTGTGCTGTAACAAATATGCATAGTTATAATATATTATGGCCTATTTATCCACACCATTATATTTGCCTTTGCAATGACTATTATGCTCTGACAGAACTACAGACTTTCTTAAATACTTGTTTGATCATGTATCATTATATATGCTGGATTTTAAAAAGAGATGCCAGAAGTTATACACAGAAAAGTCTAGACAGATGTACTATTACTAGCTTGAGACCTCTGTGTAGGTAAACATTTGTGCTCCTGGACCACATGAACCTGGTCCTGCTACCTCTTCAGTTGTAGCTGTTATGGAATTAGCAACATATGACTTCCTTTCCTTTCAGTTCCTGCTCGGGTAGTGGACGTATACTAGGGTGTGAGCACACAAAAGATTCTGGTGAATGTGGCTTGCCTGAGCTAAATAGCTAAATAGGAATCTCTCCAAAGTGCCCCAAACTGAAGCAAGGACCTCTGAAGCAGCATCAATTGAAACAGTGGTACCATGATAATGGGATTATCTCAACATTACAGCACTATGTGGTTGATACAAGTCTCTCTAAAATAAAACGGCATAACTTTAGTTCAGCCTTTTTTGTCTATTAAGAATGTCCATGCATAACAGAAAACCTCGGTTCACTAATATCGTATTCCAGAACATTTCTGTATCTGCTGTAGGATTCTATGTTTCCAAAATTAATTGGAAAATGAACTGGAAATTAAAATACAGGAAAACAACAAGATGGGGGGGGGGGGGAGAGAGAGATAAGCATGCACAGAAGCTCAATCTAGCAATTGTTGCCCCTAGGTAAAGAGTAAGAGTGACAGTTTGTGCGCATAGGTCCCGTGTGATATTTCTGCCATTTATTCTATAACTCCAGCTGAAAGAAGATGAAAAGAAAAAATATTTTTATCTAACCTTGAGGGATTAGGTTTTGCAGCATGCTTTAGACTAGAGATGATTGCTAATGGGCAAGAGTTAAAGATGTTAAAACTGCAATACAGTGAATAATTCAACTGGCAAATGCATGACAACTTAAAATTATCTCCTGATAAAGGGGCCATCGGGGAAAAGAGAGAGAGAAATTCCTTGGATTCTTTGTTGTGAGGAACAAATAGAAGCTTTACAGCACAATAAAATCAATCAACCCAATGTAATGGTTTTTAATAGGCACAGGAGTCACAATGCAAACACAAGGGCTTTTACCTTTCTATAAAGGAAGCAGATACATGTGCACATTGCATTTAACACACGGATTATTAGAGTCCAGAAAAATGAATGGAGCAGCTGTTGTGTGTAGGGGAGGTATATGTGCTTATTGGAGAGGTTCTGATGTTTGCATGGTGCGCAGAACATATTACAAAAGCTACAGGAACTTGGACCTCACTTTTCATTTGCTAGTTATATACACATTCACCCCAGTATAAAATGCATGTCCTCCTTCAAATGTGAATGCAGGATTAGGAAGGAGTGCCCAGAAGGAGCAGCTGGACTGCTGCTTCTATTCAGCAAACTATTTTGTTATATCCATTTCACATTGACAGGATGCATGTGTATTTTGTCCTGAGCATATGTAGCCAAATAAAAAAAAATGTTTTTGAAGAATCCACCCCATGGCAAAGAGAATAAACATACACAACTGGATACATTGTTCCATCCAAGGTTTTTAAAAGAAAGAAAAGCAAAATGCATCTTTCCTTGTCTCTTTTACTTTCATCATGACAGCAAAAATTCTTAATACAAACTTAATACTAGGTATAAAGACAGAACACTGAACAAAGATGGCATTCTGGGAGTTGGACTGATTTTATTTTATTTTCTACTAGGAAAATAATGAATTAGCTTTTAAAAGGAAAACTGAATGGGGGAAAATCACTAATGGTGATGGCTACAAAGATTATGATGAATCAATTATTATGGTAAAGATGGATACATTTTTCTTGAGATTTATACTTGTCATTTTAAAAGCATCATAGCAAGAAAAAGTGGCCCTTCCTGTCAGATTGGATTTAGCCCTGCTATGCATTTCCTCTTGTACCATTCCTCCCAACTTGGTCAGATATTGTCTCGGAGATTGATGCTAATCCCAGTCCAAAAGGTGCAAAGGGACACTCAGTCAGCAATCCCCTTTCCTCTATGCTGCAATACAAGCAATTTTTAATCTCTCATAAATGCAAAACAGGGAGCATTGTAGAGTGATTGAATGAGAACAGTAAAGGTGTATGGATTTTATTGTGGTTTTTTTTAAAAAAAAATGTGGATGCAGGCATGACTGCATATGTAAAAGGGCCCTCTGGATCAAAGTTCTAGCCTGGTTGAAGAGGGCTGGCCTATGATGACATCTTGCTGTCTGAGGCAATGGGCAAGATGGCAACCCCTCCCTCATAGCACATGCAGAAGGTAACTGGATTGGCTGTTACACCACATCATACACCACACCAGAGGGTAGCAGGCCGGTGTAAAGCTCACACGGCATGCACAGCTTTGTCTTCCAATGGAGGAAAATAGCTGGGGGTGGGAAGACTTGAAAGGATGGCTGCCTCTTTGCCCCAATACTCTTTAGCATGTTGCCTAAGATGGCCCCTCACTCTACCTAATGCTAGGGCTGTCCTTGAAGCTGAAGGAGCACCAGAGGTAATCTAATGGAGAGTCAGACAAAACTAAGTAACAGCTTCTGTCACAGAGACAATATCAGATCCAATACTTATGCCAATTTCTATTAGAATTTGCTCGCCCTTGATTATTTGAGAACATGGAACTATTATTTGGCTATTCACTTTGTGTATGGGAGAGACACTACACCCGCCAGCAATTCCTCATTCTTCACACAATGTCTACTTCAGGCATAGGCAAACTCGGCCCTCCAGATGTTTTGGGACCACAACTCCCATCATCTGAGCACTGGTCCTGTTAGCTAGGGATGATGGGAGTTGTAGTCCCAAAACATCTGGAGGGCCGAGTTTGCCTATGCCTGGTCTACTTGATTCATATGTATGTAGGGTCCCAGAGGCGGACTTTGGAAATCTTTTGTAATATGGCACCATGTGTGAGGCCATTTGGTGTCCCCAAATGGATCTTCTCAGTTATGTATCTTCCAAATTTTGTGCCTCCTTGTCTTGGCACCCTTTGTGAGGCAACCACCTGCACTGCCCTAAATCTGGCACAGAGGATCCTGTTTGTGAGCCTCCGTCAAATATGGTGATCCTGCATAGCAGGGGTAGCTTACAGAACAAGTGTCCATCAAGGAATGACTTGCTGCCTGAAGTTTTGAGGATACTGTTTTGATCCTCTGTAAAAGTAGAAAATGTTGTTCTCCATCAAAAAGAGATCAAACATTGCACTTTGTTCATCAATATTAACAGATAAAAACAAATACTATTTGTTTTAATGTTCACCAATATATGGGGATGAGAGAGCTAGGTAACTTGCAAGTTCCACTTGTACCATCTTCATCCCAGTACTTAAATATATATGCAAAATAATCTAGTAAGGTAGAACATGATAACTTTAAATTGTACAACCTAATTTTGTGCATCTTTCTTTGGCAACATGCCCAGATACATTCAATTAGACTTATGGAGGGTAAGCGTGCATGGGGTCTCAAACTCTGGTGCACTTAACTGTGACTGAACCTCAATGAATACAGTGAGTCTTGAAAAGCAGCATACGATAGTGCTGTAAAAATAACATTTCAACTGAAAGGTACCACTTTATCACAACACAGTACATGTTTCAATACGCACATGTGCTGATCGATTTCTGCAAAAACACTTTCCATTACGTGGATATTAATGTTACTCTTATTTAACCTTACACTAGTGACATGGTGTGCGAACTAGATGCAATTTTATTGTCTGACACAAGGGCCAAGGAGGCTGATATTTCGGCCAACAGAATTTACTAATTTGCTTGTGCGTTTGCTACTCATCTGAAGAATAAAAGCTAGTATTTCATTCCTCATAAGAGACTTATCAAAAAGTAAAAAGCTAAAGAATAAAACAAGAACAAATTAAATGGTGTTGAAAGCCTCAAGGGGAAAAGTAATTCAGTTTGCGTTGCTTGGGATTTTAATTGCTGGCAAATTATATTTTGGAATGCATTCAGGAGATGAAATGGTTTCTGTTCTGTTTTGTAAATCATTTTCATATTTTACAGGCATGCAGCCAACTGGTTATAATGACATATTGAACTCAAAGTCCCACATGATGTGTACTGATGATACACTCATACTGAAAAGAGGATTTCCAACTATGCTTTCTAACTATATCTAACCATCTGTCTATCTATGAACTGTTGACTGCAAAAGAATATGAATATATGTATATAGCCTTGTAAATAATTATTCAGTAGATACTCATTCACCTGGTCCTTTACCTATCTGCACACCTGCCCCACCTCCACCATCATACAATGGGACAACTTTTCTCCAGCTAGCACAGTAGCAGTAATTTGATTAGTAGCACTAGAAGTAATTATTAGAGAGATAACTAGTCAAAAAACATAGTCAAAGGTTGGTAGCTCTTCTCTTAGTTTTTCTCATTTACTTCTTCTTACTGTATTCCCGATTTAAGACTAACACGTAGGCTATTGAGTTCAAGAGTTGCTCAAATTTGCATCTCTTTGATGTTGGCATTTAAACTGTTCTAAACTCAAATCTATAAACTGCATGCAACTTTTTTTGCCGTTGAGTATCTCCGTGTTTTGTAAGTGTCAAATGCCACCAACGCAAGTTCCCAAATAGAATGCTGCACACCAAGTATCAGCCTGTGCAATGCAACATGCAGTCCATTGAAAAAATGACATGTTTTTCTCCTTATTTTCCCCACCAGCTATGACGCTACTCATGAACCTTGAGGGCACTTAGCCCTAAACTGGGATTTTGGCACAATGAAGACAGGGTGCTTTTGAACAGGATTGCACCTCTTGGGATTATTCTGCTTCAAAATACCTTTAGAAAGACTGCATGTTCAATTTCTTGTCATGACAAAATCTCTCTATACCATCACTTCATGATAAGGCTACCCCAGAAGCCACTTCATTGACATGCTAGCTTTTACAGGCAGGGTATATTTGATATCAGCATCCATTCATGCCATTTCCTTCTCCAAGAGCATTCTGAATAGCTAGATTCTCACTGGAGAAATAAAGAGGAATAATTTACGCTCACTTTCTCTAAATGGATAGCTTTTAAAGTACTGGAAATTATGGAGGTAAATAAACAGGCCAAATTCAAATGACCATAAGGAGTTATACACTTAAGTCCTACTTTATGAGAAGTCTGGGGATAATAATTTTGTGCTTATAAAAGTTGCATTATTAATTTAAAAGGATATGCCTGTGGTTTAACATCTAAATAATTTTAAAGCAAAATTTCTTTTTCTTTTTCAAGAGATAAGTTCATAATGTTATTGAATGTGCTTAAAAAGCCCAGCCCTATGACAGAAAGAAGAGGCACATTGTTTTTCTGCCTTGCAACAGTGACCATAGGTTTTGAGCCACAATAACCAGAGGCTCATGAAATCTAAGGATTTGCCTGAGGTCCAACAAGATTGTTGACCCTCTTTTTCTCCATGCTAGCTAACTGCAGGAGGTAACCATCAAACAGAGCATGGAGGCAATACGCCAAGAGCTCCTAGAGAGGTTGCAAGGCATTTGAGATGGGGTACTTGCCAAAGTTAACCTATCTCCTGATGAAATGCTGATGAGCAAGAATGAACAGCTCCGTCCTGCAAGCTACTGCCTCCTCATTGCCCATAAATTTATCTTGGGGTATGGGAAAGAAAGTACTCCCCACACTCTGACAAAGAATTTCTGGGCACTTTTACTGAATACTCATAAAAGCTCAAGCCTCTGGGGCATTTGATTCGAACACATGCAAAGGCTTGACTTCTTTTAGGAATAACTTTCCTAGGACCTTTACTGCTAAGGGAGGTGGGCTATTAGAAGAGAGATTCAACCATGTTGGGCAGCTGCTGAGACCCAAGTGTGGTCACCCTTGTTCTTAGGCCATGGCAGCTATAATGTGGGGTAATCTGGTCCTCTGTTAGTACATAGTAGTGGTTTGTCAGATGTGGGATTGCAATAGTTGGTGATGACTGCTGCCCAGTGGTGTTGTTAGATACTTAAAGGACTTAAGTACTATGAAAAAAACTTTTGCATAAAATTTGCATATGTATTGATGAACATTAAAGGCTGACTTTCAGAAGCAAAAACACAGCCTGTGTCTCTTGCTGTCAGGGTTTACCCTAAGCTATGGGGATACGGGTGGCACTGTGGTCTAAACCACAAAGCCTAGGGCTTGCTGATCAGAAGGTCAGCAGTTCGAATCCGTGCGATGGGGTGAGCTCCCATTGTTCAGTCCCAGCTCCTGCCCACCTAGCAGTTTGAAAGCACATCAAAGTGCAAGTAGATAAATAGGTACTGCTCCGGCAGGAAGGTGAACGGCCTTTCTGTGCGCTGCTCTGGTTCACCAGAAGCGGCTTAGTCATGCTGGCCACATGACCCAAAAGCTGTCTGCGGACAAATGCCGGCTCCCTCGGCCTATAGAGCGAGATGAGAGCTGCAACCCCAGAGTCATTCATGACTGGACTTAATGGTCAGGGGTACCTTTACCTTTACCTTATGGGGTACCAACAGGATTTTCTGGGCCCGGCACATTACATGTGGATTGGGCCCTCCATAAACTGAGATGGGGAGTCTCAGCAGCACTGCACTTTACAACCACCTGCCCTGTAGTTAAAGGACTTTCTTTTTTAAAGTGCGGAGGAGAAAGACTGGGCCCCAGTACAAAATACCTAGGAGTTGGCCACTTGGGCTATCCTCAAACAATGCTCCTGCTGCTGGCAGAGTGGGGTCAGTGATTTATGGACCATGAGTTGGGTAATAATCATATGGTGTAACAGCTCATAAGTAGGCCTGCTGTCCATGGTAATGCAGTAATGGTACAATTAACTAGAGTGTGGTTCAAGGACAAGCAAAATTGTGCCAGACACACACATAGGCTGGCTACCCCTGCCAGACTCTTTGGCCATTTATTCAGGCAGGGTTATAACCACCACACTTGATAACAGTGTGATCCATTTTAATCCCAGTTCCTGATGTATGCTGCATTATTTCTTTAATCTACAATTTGAACTTTTAGATCTTTGGGGATTTCAGTAAATTTATAAATTCAAGGCAAAATACTGCAATTGCCTTATGTGCTTCTTTCCTTTCTTCTCTCCATTTTATGTTGCTTGTGAAGTTATTTGGTTTCAGAAAATAACTAATCCCCATTAGACTAGACTAAACTGGAACAGACTAAAAACTAGCAATTCTGTTCATGTAGTGGAATTATTTTGCATATTTTTTCAATAATTCCAATCTATTTCTGCGTGGCCCTACCTTTCTAACCTCTTTTGACCTTGGCTGTTGTAGGAATTGAAAGCATCTGCTTATGTGAAATGGCATTAGATTGTTTTTTTAGATTAATATAGTTTGACATAGAGTCTAGTATATGCAAGCACACATGAGAATATGCACAAAGAGATAAACATATGGGATGAATAAGGCAATACTCTGTTGATAGTATTAACCAAAATAAAAATAAAAATGTTATCATGTGAATTGGCTCAAAGAGAATTAGGTTTCCTTCTGTATCCTTTTTAATGATATATTTTATTCAAGTTTGGGTTAGAGATTTCTTTCCTTCTATCAAAAGAATGCCTATCATAGGCTTACAAGAAACTTGTTAAAAGAGAATTTGATTAGACTAAATCTACTTGTTATTTGACAATAATGCAGCATTAATGGAATAACGCAACGAATAATGGAATTAAGAACTCTGAAACAGCTCAAACAACATCCCATTACACCAGACTAATTCCACTATTTCAGCAGTAATCTGTTTCACAGCACACCGGAGTGCTTATGCAGTCAAAGCAAGGAACAGTTGCCAGGGAAACCAATCAATTGAAGATACCTTGTGTGAAAATGCAAATCGGGGAGGGGGGATATGAAATGGCTGCACATGGTATTTTGCCAGCTCAGGGTAAGTATGACTATTATTTCCTTATCTTCAAGTTAAGTTAATGATCAAGTAAATATTATCATCACCACCCTCTGCCCTAAAAGGAAAAGATTGGGTGGACGCAATCATGTTGTGAAGCAAAAAAAAAAAAAAATGTTCACACTATATATTTAAGACAAAGGTCAACACATGGCACAGGACACTTTTTACTTAAAGCTGTTCTGAAGCTAATTCAACATGCTGTGAAATAAATTGAAGGTGCAGTCAAAGAACAGAGGCATAATATGAAACCAAGTAGGCACTATTCCAATGAACAGTCCTCATGAACTGGCCAGATTGAATTCTACTCTTCTGCAGCAACTATTCATTTCATTTCAAATCCCAGTGTGATTTGTTTTCAGATCTGGCTTTAAAAATAATATTTCTCTTATATAGATCCCCCCTCCGATTATTCCCTTGGCTGCCAATTGGAAATTTAGAACTATTATTCTGTGAACACATCAAACATTGCTGTATGTAGGAGCTCTATGTGTAATAATAGGAAGTGTATTTTTCTTACTAATAGTGACCACTTTATAGCCTCCACAGCAACCTATGAATAACCTCCATGCCTCTTCTAGATGATGATAAGACCACAAATCATGATGACATTATTTATGCTGCACCTAGGGTTGTCAAAGTGGTTTATATACAATGACAGGCTCCTTGCTTTAAACACACACACACACACACACACCAAGCAAGCCAGAAGTTTATACAATTCGATTCTGAACTTCACAGTTGTGATTATTCATTATTACTCGGCTTTATTTCTAGCAAACATTTAGTACTCTTCATGATCTCTACAAAAATGCTCATCATGGTTCGATCTGCAAAGTGCAACTAGCATGCCTGAACTACAACACATCTTGTTCCAAATAAAGTTTTGCACTAAGAAAATATTTTTTTAAAAAAAATAAACAAATATGAAAAGAACATTACTGTACATTTAGTAACTATCTGGTCATCCTGTATTTGAATGGTAGATAAAAATACAGCATAGCTGATGTACCAAGACTAAATGAGGAAAAAGTAGCAGAGAAAATGTATTGCATCAGTAGGTTCAAATTTGAAATCCCCATATTCCAAAAGATAGTTGCAGCTTACGCCATGGGTAGCTAATGTGGTGCTTGCAGGTGTTATTGAAATATAACTTCCATTATTCCAGACCACTGGCCATGCAGGCTAAGAACAATGCAGTCCAGCAAGTCCAGCAACAACTAAGGTACCCGTGTTGGCCATCTCTTGTGTGCTCTATTGTTCCACACCGTATTCCCTTCTAACTTTTGGACTGAATATGCTTTTTCGCTACCCTGTGCCTTGGCAACAAGAGGGAGGATGGGTTTGCTTTCACCTGTAATCAGAAGACAGGCAAGAGGGGACATTTGAAAACCAAACAGAAATATGATTTAACAAACCTAACACAAATCGTTGTGATTTAACAAATTATCTGCACTGTTATCGTGCCAGAACTACTTATACTGCAAGTACATATTTGTAGATATCCAACAGGAAATTAAGTTTGCCTGAACAACAGGAATAGTGAAAAGAAAAAGGTATGAAAAATATAGAAAGAAAAGATCCTAATCCTAGCAAAACTATGCTTGTTTGAGGAGATGTTTCATATCACTATTACTGAATTTAGTAATTTCCCCCTTTGTGTTATAGAAAGAGCTAACTAGAGAACAGAAGAAATTCACTTTGCTGTTAATTGCACTGAAAAGCTAACCATTGCATTTCTATTTGGCCATAGTTTTGCTTAATCAGCCCGGATTTTAGAGAAATATAAATATTTTGATATTTATTTATTTTTAAATGTAAGTATCACATAAAATCAAAGTTGCCAATATTGTTTCATGAATGAAAATGAAAATAGCTAAAGGTAGCTGATAGTGTAGCAATTTTCTGGAAACAAAACTTGCTCCTACAATATCCTTCCTCAGCAAAAAGGGAAAGGCAAGGCTATTAATGCTTATAAACACAATCCAGCCATCTTTAAGTTCTATTGATTTTAATGGGGAAATTAACTAAATTTCTCACAGAAAGCAGTGGGGCCTAATTAGCTGAATGTTGGTGGATTGTCTCATATTAAAAGCCCTTCTGTGAGTGGATTCTACCTATAGTTTATTGTGAAGCTAACCTATGTAATAATGATATAGGAAAGTTATACTAAACGTTTCAAAGTTGGAGAAGAAGAACTTGGCCAATCCAATGGCTGCTGTTTTCAGTGACAGCCCTGTGTTAATCATCATTTATCTCCTATACTGTAAATTAAC